>NC_086331.1:19588633-19896967 GCF_032445375.1 Bacillus rossius redtenbacheri
TTTCAAGTGATAATACTCACATTGGCTTCTTTCCTAACAGCAGAGTAAACAAATCAATCACATGTGCAGGTATTGTATGCATGGCCAATGCACACACTTTATTAACAAGTGCGTTGGAGCGACACCTGCCTGCCGGGTACCACATGATGTCGCCCAGCGGGTGTCGTCGCATGTACAGGAAACTATAGTCAACAAAATTCTTCCAAGTTATGGGTTTCTGGATACCTGTGGAGCAATTGTACACAGTGATGCCAGCCGACCTGAAACAGACACACACAGGAATTAAATAACAGTATGGTTTTATGTTGCATGGTTATGCACAGAGTGTCTTAAAGCAATATGGGTTCCAAAACGCTTAAATAGTAACTCAATGCTAAGAAATTTTAAGTCATACCGAAAATTAGGCACAAATCATTGCATCTATCAGATCGACTAGACTAATAATAACTTGATTCTAGATTTATTTTCTTATATCTCCGCAAAGAGCCACTGTAAGTATAGCAAACACGCCTCACCTACTAGTTGCTGTCCTCCAAGCTGCACATATCATCAAGTTAATGACCATGTCCACTGGGACCAAATCAGCAACTTTGTCTTCGTGACACAACATTGTTCTGAAAAAACCCTTGCCCGCTGCAGCAATGATTCCTGTTGGGCCATTCCAATTGTCCACCCAGCCGGCCACTGGCTCACAAGCTGATGAAAGCACTGTAAAAAAGCAGAATAAAATGGCTGCATTTGTGTGCACAATTCATTACAGGTAACAAAGAGAAACAAATTCATGATGCTTTTGAAATGAATGTATCTAGTCCAGGCTCTACTTATGACATAAACTAAGGTATGATGGACTGTTAGCGCAGAACAAATTACGAGCCAACTGAAGAAACCATACTCAGTTTAACAGTAACTTACCACACCATTGTTTTTGACAATGAATATGTTTGTATAATATAATCATTAACTGGTGATTACAATCTGCTATTAACTTTAAAATGTGTATTGACTGCAGTATCTGATATCAAGCAATCTTCAAGTATTTTATTTTGATGTGAGGCAGGAAAATTGATGTTACTCCGCACAACAATGGCATTAATGTGTTTATCCAGCCGTAGCACTCCCACAACTGCTAAGGGGTTTGTTTACAGACGAGAGTGGTATCTGTAAATGTTTATCGACTACATATTACCTACACTACACAAAAATAATGCTGAAAATGGATGCTGCAAGCCTCACAAATGCTATTAATTGGTTAACATGTAGGGTCTAGGTCAGTGATGGCCAACTCCACTCTTTTCAAGGGCCAGATATGATTTTTTAAACTAATGCAAGGGCCACAAAATGTTAATTAAATATTAAATTTCTTATATTTTTGTTTAATGTTATGTAATTCTGCACAGTAATGAATAAATACTATGTGGAATGTGATTAAGAAACAAAAAGTAATTTTTCTAAAAATAGTATTTTTAAAATATAAAAATGAAACTTCACTGGCCGCCAACTGGCCATCACTGGTCTAGGTTATTATAAAAGAAACTTAGAAAGCATTACGCTGGTGGGATGATGGGAGAATACAGGGGTTTGTGCGACAAACAGTCCGGCTAGTGGCTAACGGCATGTGGTCAGAAGCTGCACATCAAGACAACCTCTAATTCTAAATTTTAATTATTTTGCACTTTTTTTTTAGAAAATAAAATTAAGGTCTAACATATTAGCACTCAATACTATACTATCGGATATAAATTAAGTAAGTAAACTGATGATTTCCTTGTCAGAACCCACACTATTTTTACATGTAGCAACATAGCCCTACCCCCCTCCCCTTCCTGTGCCAACAAAGATCAACATTTTCCTAATATAAAAACATTTTTGGATGTAAATTTATTTCATTCAGAGCTACTGCATATTATCTTTATTCCCAAATTCTTGAAATTATGACTATTACCTACATTATAATATCATCTAAATTCATCAACTTTTGGTTGGCTTGCCCCCATATAAGTGGTGGTTTTATATAACTTTATCTTCACTTACCTAAGCTTACCACAAAGCATATATCTTGGAACCAGGCAGGGCTCAATTTAATTATTCTCTCTGCCACAGCATCCACATTTATTTTTTTTGGGCCCCTTCTACATTCACAAGCTATATGACCAATCCTGTTACAAATGAATCTATAAAGGAATGACATTTCCCTTTAAAATATTTTCACATGGAAAACTGTCTGCATTCAGCTCTTGAAATAGCTTTTATAATGTGCTGAATAAGATCAAGGTCACACTGTGCCTAGCATACACTAGTTAGATAATTTGCCTGTTCAAGTTTTGTCATAACAGCACTATTCTAGTTATATTACCTAAAATTGATCTTTAAAACTGTTCAAGTATAGTGTTTGACACTTCTGCTCACATAACCTCCCAGCCGGCTGGGCCACAGGATATTTTTCCAGTGCCAACTGGTGTGAGTCATGAGAGATATTCCCTAACATTTCTCTTTGTATTTGTGTGCAACTGAAATAAATTAACAAATCATCATCAAGATCATTATACTCAATGCTATATTAAAACGGTTTATAAACGAGCTCACTTAACTTCGGCTTTGAGTTTCCCTTGAAAACAGATGATGTAGGTACCCTAAATAAAAGCCTGTTGCAAATAATCCTCACGATACAACTAGGTATTAATTCTGGTCCTTTACTGACAGTTTTTCAAATAACTTTATTTACCTAATATAACTCTGTATTAAAAAATTCAATGAAGCAAATCCATCAAATGAAATGCAGCTTTACGATCTTTGTAACTTTTGGGAATAAAATCACCTTGGAAAAATGGGGAAGCTAATGTGTTTAGATTATATATGATATTAATTATTAATGATATTATTTATTATATATATTAATTATATATGTATTTTTTTCATCTTTACATAACTACGCATCCAGTCTATATGAACATTGCAGAAATCACAAATACATTCTCCTTGAAAACACTTCGGTCTTAATTTCCTTACCACAAAACAAGTTATTAATTTAAATTATACCACAAGTAATAAAATTATCCTGCTATTTTTGATGAACTATTCGTAACACTACCTCTATTAATCTGCAAAAGCCGTTAATCTCCAGAATTATTATAAATAAATTCCTTGTTGGATTATTTATTGAAGACAAGCGCCCATCAAAATAAATGGCAGCGTGGTAAAATTAACGCAGTTTGAGATCAAAAAAAATAAGTGTTTGCAAAAAATTACTATCGATTTTCCTGAAACTATTGAGAATTGTATTTGAACATGCATAAACACTTTTTTTTC
Source organism: Bacillus rossius redtenbacheri (assembly GCF_032445375.1). NCBI lineage: Eukaryota > Metazoa > Arthropoda > Insecta > Phasmatodea > Bacillidae > Bacillus > Bacillus rossius. The sequence goes on from NC_086331.1 coordinate 19,591,940, forward strand.
CTTGTTAAACTACGTGAATACAGAAAAAGGCCTGAGAATTCATGAAAAGAAGGAAATTCAACAGAATTTTGTGATATTAAATGTTTCTGAATTTTTTTGAGGTGCCTAAACATCACCAAAAGCAGTATTTTCCATTTCACTTTTGTTAACACAAGAAGAAATTCTAGAACAAAAGTTTGTGATTTCCCTGACATTTCCCAGAATTCCGTGACAATTTTAAATTCCCTGACTTTCAAAGATGCCAACCTTGTGGAGTGCCTGTCAGTAGTGAGCAACATTTGGCATAATAAAGAAGGAGGGGGGGGGGGGGGGGGGGGGGTTCCGGGGGCTCTCCCCCGGGAAAATTTTGTTTAGTAAGTGCAAAATGGTGCTATTTAAACCATTTTCCTGGTAGAAATACCAATATTATTTTAAGAAACATTTTCTGAAATAGGAGACTGGGGAGGGTTGATACCGTATTTGAACAAATAATGTCTGTTAAACAAATAAAACAATCAAAACACGGCCTTATATTAACGGTAACTTGCAATTTAGAGAAAATAATCACTCAAAATGCATATAAGAAAAACATTTAAAGAACTTAATATACTCTTACCTTAAATTAGATAAATGTGTACGCACGATCCAAGCTGAATTGTTAACGTAAAACTAGGGATGGGAAAACCGATTCCCAATTTCATTCATACCTACCGATTCTACTTAAATAATCGATAATCGAGAATCAATGATAAAAGTCGATTCCCGCATGTAGCAAAAAAAATCATTTCACAACATTGCAAATCTGTCAGATACAATTATTTAACGACTCTTTGAGTGGGGTTATGACTGACTAGACGCATATATAACAGTCATATTTCCCCAAATAAACAATATCTAAAACTTGGGTCGATGTTATAAACAAGTCAAAGTACAAAAATTATTTATAAAAAAAATTATCACTGCGTATTAGGAACGGGCGTATTCTTTTCGTGATCGCGATTAAACGACGAAAAAAACGAAAAATCACCGTAAAATACAGTTTTTACGCGAAATCGCCACAACACAGCGTTTTTCCACGAAATTTAGTATTAAAATGCAAAATCGCAATGTTTTTACAGGAAATTTAAACACTGTGTAAAAGACTTGTCTCGTTACTGGTAAACAAACACCGCAACATGGCCGCCACTAAACATTAATCATAAATGCACTAAAGCAAACAAAAGCTTACACACGCTCATGTTATAATGTTAAACCCAAAAATATAGTGTAAAAATACGCAAAAGTACGGCATTTATTTTCCTTTCCGGCATAATGTTTGGATAGATATGACAAACAGGCGAAGTTTTAAAGCCTACGCACACCGCTCGGGGCACTGACGTCAGCTTGGAACAGCGACAACGGATAAATACAAAAGCAAGCAGATGATTGGGCGAACAGTGTTTGGAACAGTCTTACGTGAGTGGCCATACTACGTCAGCCGGGGGTGCTGGCATATAGTTGGAACAGCGTCGTAGTATCAACATCAAGCAGATTATAACGGGCGAACCAGGTACCAGGCTCTGTACTTCGTCACCCAGCCGTACGTGGCAGCACAAGCATTTTAAAACGCGCCAAAAAGCGGAAAAATGTAAACAAACATTCATTTTCGAATGGTGTGACGATGCTGATTAGTTGGTCAACAGTGTTTTATAGATTTTGTTGGGTCGTTACCACAACGCCGAAATAACGAATGAATTTGTGTGTGTTTCTTAAATGTAACTTAACGCTGAAATACCACAATCAAGTACAACACTTTCATTTGCTAGTTCTCTAGTTGCTTAATTTTGTTACTGTTTCATTTCACAATTTTTTTAGTTAATTTGTACCCTTCTCTAAGTTAGGCAAGTTGTATTAACGAAAATAATTTATACTGCTCAAGGAAAGCTTAAAATTTTTTTTTATTGTTTATTCCGTATTACAAAACAAATTTTAGATTAGTTTGACCCCTTTGACATATGAGCCATTAACTTCTAATGATGTAAACATTTATATGAGTTAATGTTAATAACTTAGTTGTGTACTCAAATTTGATAAATATGAATTTATGATGTATGCTACATGATATATGTATTGAAAGGTGAAAAAAAAATGTTGCAAATAGAATTTGAATTATTTAATATTAAGTTAACTAGGTGAGTATCGAGTATCGAGAATCGAAGGATTTTTTAAGGAATCGATAATCGGGTATCGGAATCGTCCCATCCCTACATAAAACCAGTACTACTTATTTGTCTTGCAGCATATTTTTTGTTGCTTGTTTGGCGCTCATGAGGTCATTCTTTGAAAAGTGTTTTTGGTAACTTAGTTCAGAGCATGACACCATGTTTGTTTTTTCCACCAACAGTGCACTATGAGTCTTTGTATTCAAGTTGCTTCGGAAGTCTGTATGGTTTTTGCAAACAATGCTGAATATGCGCTCAGTCGCAGCATTGCTGTGTGGTATAACAAGCACTGTAAGCATAACCTTAGGAAGTTCTTTGTACTACTTGTTACACCCTGATGCATCCTTTAATTTGGACATTTTTGCCCAAGCAATATCCATTCTTTCTGTCTGCAAAATGTCTTCATTTAGGGGATATACCTGGTAGAAAGAAAACTCAACTTCCAATCTATCTTTATCACAGCTAGAAAATACGTTTGGAAATAAGTCAACAAAGAAAAGTATTGATGAAAATGAAACGGTTCTTCTTTTTGAAATATCAAAAACTTCTGCATGTTTCAAAACAGGGTCAGAAATGGGAAACTTGTCAAAAATATATGTGCATGCTGCAGAATTGAAATTTCTCACACATTTATAAAACTTGTTAATGTCATCAGCAGACAAAGACCCAATTGTACTTGCCTGTTTCATGTACTGCCTTGTTGCAACACCAATCACAGGTCATCATTATGTTTTTGAATTTTTCTGTTCACAACATTTAGATCTGCAAGACATTTCAAACCACTTTCAGACTGCTTTCCCAAATAATCAGGTTTGATAAACCTCACTAGTAAATCCATGAGCAAAGAATTTAGTAGTCTAGCAACTTTGTGTATGTATGGAGCTTCTTGCTGAAGCATTACATTGTATTTTATGAAAACTGGTAGGATGTTTTTCAAAAACAAAAGATACAGTTTTGAAGGGCCACTTTCCATCACAGTTTTCACACCAACAAATCTACTGTCATGGTTTCCACTAGTATTGGCATCTTCCCCAACATGAAACATTATCTTCAGTGCTTCCCATTGCTCTAAAACCCTGTTTACCGATTCAGTGAGAGATAACCACCTAGTGCTAACATGCTTCAGTATCGTATGGCTTTTAAGTTCAGGTCCACACATCTCTTGGCAAACTTTCAAATGCATTTTTCTTTTAGAGCTCTTTTCAAAATAAAAATATACATCTACCAAGAATGATTCAACGGTGAAAGCCAATTCCAATGTTTTTGTTGCTTTCTTTGATGCCAAATGAAGCAGATGACACACACAGCCCCATATCATTGCAGGATGCTGCTGCTTCAGAAATGCAAGAACACCCTTATTCTTACCAATCATGGTGTTGGCATTATCTCATCCAAATGACACACAATTTTCCCACTTCAATGACATAATTTTCAACTCTTTGTCTAATATCTTAAATATTCCTTCCCCTGTGTTGTCAAAACACTCAACGAGTGAAAGCTGAAGTGTCATAACCTGTTCCTTTACTTCACAATAAAATGTAACCACAAAAGGATACAATTTACAATCATTATTGTCATTGCTGACATCTGTTGCCAAAGAAAAGGGTGCGTTCTGAATCCTATTTACGATACCTGCGACCGTTTCATCAGACATGCTCTTCACGATTGCGGTAGTTTTTGTTCTCCCACACGAATATTTGTCTGCTATCATCGAGTCAGGAAACATTGCTTTATATAACGGTTTTGCATAATCAGCTGCTGATAACGGCAAATTGTGTTCAAAAAGAAATTGTGTGAAATAACACACTGCACGAATAACACTTGTGTCTTCAGCAGATGTGAAAAAAGAGGTAAGTGGTTTACACTGACCTCTAAGGCGATCATTTTCTTCATGTTTTTTGGATGTGACATGACGCCTACAATCATCGCGTCCACCATGTTTTACAGAAAAATCACACTTGCACGTCTCACAAAACACTTTGTTTGTAAACGTTTTTGAAGGTTATAGGCATGGGTATTCTTCCGTGTAAGATCTCCGATACTACTGATTCGGTAGCCCGCTAGATTTCTTCGAACTTGAAGGCTCGCACATATTTTCAGTGATAGAACTTTCACGTTTCGACATTTTCTGTCATTATATCACAAATAACACGCCAAATGTAGTGTAGCATACACACGGAATCAATACACACATAACCTAACCGACACACCGGAAAATAACAAAGCAAAACAAAACGGCATAGATATATTGAGTCATCACTGGACACTTGAAAATAAAATGTTACGAAACGTGAGTCTAGGGCAATTTGTTTCACAAGTGTGACATCACACATGCATATATCTGTGGAACCACGAACACAAAATACCGCATATTGCTGTGACGTGATGTAAACAAACAGAAAAGCCATAAAATGCATTAAATCCGTAGTTTTAACCTACCATCCGTATTGCCGTAGTCAAGTAACGAAAATCGTAATAACTACGGAAAATCCGTAGTACTTGGCATCTCTGGACTTTTCCCAGTTTTCTAGTCCCGTAGCAACTACGAAACAAGAAAGAAAGAAAAAAAGAATGAAAAAAAACAGGTGTGCCAGGTGTGCAGTACCATGGTGCCAGCCTGTAGACAGTTTTATTCTAACCTATAGATAGTATAAAATTAAATTAAAAACAAATTTATTATAATCAATCCAAGCTTTGATATTTACTAAACAAATTTTCTTTATGGTGTATTTAAAAAGTGAGTAATATTTCCTGTTAATTACTCAATATTGATTGATCTATAGTTATTGATATCCTGAGATGTTATTTTGAAGTAATTATTTTGTTAGTTCATGTTTGTTTATTTCTATTTTAATCAAATATCTAATAAATACTAAAAAGTTAGGTTTCTTAAATACTTGAAAATGAAATGAAAACCAAAAATCCAGCGGTGTTATCTTGTTATTAAATTGTATAAATGGTTTTGCATTGTAAAACTAAGTAATATCATAAATGTGATTGAGAATAAAATTTATCGAAGTTGATTTACTTTTTAAAAAGTGTATAAATTGTTGTTATAATTGTTTTCATGCTATAGTAGGGGTCCTGAAAAATTAAATATAACATTTTATGGTGTGGTTATCTCAATAGTGAGCAATATTTATTGTTAGTTAGTTATTAATCATCAATAATTATTGATATCCTGAGCAGTTATTTTGAAGGGTGTAATAATTTTTTTAATTCATGTTTCTTTAGAAAATTGTCTTCTTTCTTCTTTCTCTCTTTCTCTATTTCTCTCTGCCATTTTACCCTTTATGATATACTAATGAGTCGAAGTTTGAATTGCCAAAGTAATTGCCAAAGTAGTTTCACTTTTATCACATGTACTGAGTTACACGCAATATTTTTTATTTTTTATGTCTGGAGCAGACAAACTGTGGGATCATGGTTTTAGAGCGGTGAATTTTGTGTCACCTTTCTACCTTGGAACTGTATTCATGTGAAAATTGGTAACCATTTTTAGAGAATAATTAAATCCACAACAAATGTTAGGTTTTTTTTTTATGATGACAAGCCTCAAAATTGCAACATACCTTCTGCAGCACACAACAGAAAATCTTTAAAAGTTTTTTTTTTTTTTTTTTTACTGTTACTATCAGTTTGCCTCGTTGGGCCACTCTGACATGTAACATCTTGCTCGACTAAGCCTAAATTTCTTTACCTATTAACATAAAAACACAAGTTATTAAATAGTTATTTTATAGTTAAATGAGCTCATTTTATCTACCCTAAAAGAGTGTGTCTCTAATCATCACACAAATGTAACATCTCTCTCTCTCTAAGTTGTGTATATTTCATACACTTAAACTAATGGTATTAGTCAAAATGTAAGATATTGAAAGATTGATACATGTACACGTATTCCTTTATGGTTGTGTATACTGGTCAACAGGGAGAATGTATACCAATTTCAACCCCTAAAGTCTCTGCATTCATTGTATAAAAATTAAAAAAAGTTCATATAAGATGAATTAATTTTTTATTGATAGAAGTTCAGTGAGTAAGAGAAGTTTGAATGTACAGGTTATCGTAACTGTTAACACATATCATTCACAGTTATGTACAGCTAGTAATTTATAAAAAAAAACAAGATGTGTGGTTTACCTATGGATGGCCTGACAATAGCCACTGGGAGGTTGCCAGACTCTTTGAGCAGCATGCTTTCGGCCAGCGCCTTCGTGAACGTGTATGTGTTTGGACGGTTGCCTATCAGCTTGGGAGTGAGAGCTTGAACCAGATCGTCATCCATCCATTCCATACACTGAATTATTTTCTCCGGATCATACGGCGGAGCGTAGATCACCTCGTTCACTTCTTCTCTATCACAGTTGCAATATGCAGTGGACACGTGAATCAGGACCTAAAAATTTAACATTGTTCAATAATTGTCAGCTCAAAGAGGAACTTTTTTTTTCCTTCAGTATCTTGCAGCAGCAACATGTTAAGTTCAGTAGAATTATAATGAACAAATATTATCATCTTTGGCAGAATAACATGAAGAAAATAAGAATTTATACTAGCGAAAAAATTATATCTAAATGTTTTTTGAAAATTTTAAAGCAAAAAGGTAAAAATTAAAAAAATAAATACAATTGCAAATAAAGTAAAATACACTAAACATATAAAGTAAATTTTGCACAGAGAGTCCAAAGAAAGAAAAAAATTCACAATTTGCACAAAATCGTCAAACAGTAGGTGTAAAACGGCTCCTCGGTAGTAACCTACACTTATCATAAAAAACATTAAAACAATGTTACAAACATGGCTATACTTTACTTCCGTACTTACCTCGAGACTCAGCATTCGATGACACAGTTCTACCAATCTCTTGGTTCCTAGCATGTTGATCGTCACAGACAGTTTCAGGGCTTCGTCAAACTTGACAGTAGCGGCTGAGTGAAACACCACAGATACGTAGCGAATCAAAAGGTTCTGATCCGACTGACTGATGCCCAGTTCCGGCTCTGTCACATCTCCTTGGATTGGAATTATTTTGTTCAGATCAAGAGGGCGCTCATTGCGAATACGATCAAACAACTAAACAAACAAATCAAATTTTCTATCACAATATGAATTACTATTATTACATAATGTAATTGATGTCTGCTATTATACTTATAAATCAATATACATAATATAACATCTAAAAGTGTCTAAAATAATAAATTAACTTTAACGAATGTATTTTTATTTCCTACATCTTATACCTAATATAGTCCTGCATACACTGATTATGTTACTATAAATGAGAACCTTGCATCTGAAAAGGTAATGATTATTTTTCTTAAATGCAAAATAATGGACAAAATGGGTGATATTATTTCAGTAAGACCTAGTCCAATGGTAAGCCGTCACATGCAATTTTTTACACTAAATGTAATTAATTGTGTGGACTTTCTTTGGAGTGAAGTTTCAATAAGTCAAATGTTCAGATGCTTATCAAGTTTTTATTTCCCTCTTAACATTTCAAATTTTTCTACCTAAATTTAACAATACTTAAATTATTTGAAACCTGATAACTGATGCACTTACACGACCAATTTTAAAATATTTAAAATAGCACTACAATAAGTCAAAATACACAGTTAAACTGATGCACTTACACGACCAATTTTAAAATATTTAAAATAGCACTACAATAAGTCAAATTAAATTATGTGCATTAGACAAAATTTTGAACTGACCATTTGCTTTATGCCTTAAAATTAGTCCAACTAACCTATTATGACTTTTACAATCACATTTTTTTATGGGGGATTCAAATAGTTTTAGAACCAAACATATTTGCTTACTTTATGTATTTAGTTTTGGCTTTTTCCTTATACGAGGGTGATTTTGTAGCATAATACAATCACCAAGGATTTCAAGCACGCATAAATAAATTTGCAGCATCATAATTTATATTGATTTTCAGCATTACAAATATTTTTATAATAAAATAGTTGTAGTTCTTGAATCTAAAGATTACTGAAACTAAATATGAAATATTTTGTTAATGATTTTATATAAAAGAGGTTACTGACACCATTGCCTATTGCCAGAAGGCTTAGTAGGGGACAACTTACAAAGTAACTAATCCTAAAAACATCCATGCCTATGATGGCATTCAACTTACAACCTCAAAGCAAAGTATGACCTGTACATAACCGAAGCCAGGTTTTGGTGGTAATAACTTAATATCGGTATATTCTTCTAAATAAAAACGTACAGGCAATAATTGTTTAAGGTGACAGGACCAGTATTATCGAGGGTCCGAAAAACCTGAATAATATGGTGGCTCATAAATTAATATGAAGAAACTATGGAATACACTGGCGGGAAAACGGGAGAACCTAGAAAAAACACACCAGCTCACGACAGTATTTGCCACATTTTCCATTTGTGAAAAACCCCATTTTAAGGCCACATGAGCCTAATGCTTGAACGATCACACCCACCAAGAACCCATTAGAAATATCTATGTAAGCAAACAAAGCACTGCATGACAATTCAGTTGTATGAGTAAGCGCATCAGTGTTCAAAGCCTAGTCCAATTTAGGTAAATTAGAAACGGTGAGAATGGAGAGTTGGTGGATACGGGAAATGGGAGCACCCCGAGAATACCCACAATGTCATAGAACTGGTTTCAACCCTGCTGGGGATCAAACCCAGTGGGAAGGAAGACGGAAGCTGCGACACTGACCGGCGACTGCAGCAGCTCGCAGAGGCGGGTGGCCACGTCCTGTCCCCTCTTGGGCCGCATCAGCAAGTAGATGTTCTTGATGCCGGGGCAGGACCGCAGCAGCTTCTCCACCAGCACCTTTCCCATGAAACCCGTGCCGCCCGTCACGAAGATGGACCGGTCCTGATAGAACTGGCTCACCGAAGTGTAGTTGTCAGCTGCCATCTGCACAAGGGAAAACACTCAGCACTGACCAACATCAAATTACTCCTGTTCTCTGAGTAATTTAAAAAGCCACGAAAAACAGGGTTGTCATACACAACATTTATTATAATTATTCTGTACAATTTGGTCATCAGCAGCACTATACTATACCTTCGAACCATACAGATTTTTATTCCATTTAAATTTTTTATTTGTTTCAAGAAAACATCACCATTAGTTAACTTTTCACAAAGGAAATTCAGACTTTCCTGTATCAGCTGACTATGAACATACCTAAATATCTCACATCTCCCATTCATTAAGAAAGTCTAGTCTATGTATCAAATCAAAGTGTTCCAAAAACCTTTAATTTATAATTGAGTACATCTGGAAGCGGTATACATGCTCTAAAAAAACCTTAAACTTTTTGTAATTATTAAGGGTATGGATTGACTTTTCCAACTTTCTTGAAACAAGTTTCCTGAGGATTTGTATGGTTTCACTACCTTTGTTGGTACATATGGTGATTTCTCAAGCTTAATGTAGCCTACTGCATCCCAGAAAATTCCTCCCATGAACCTTAATTTGCTTGCTCTATGGTTGCAGAATACTCATGCAAGGCCAGCACAAACTAATGGCTGTAGCACATTTCAGTTGTGGCTGTGAGAAATAGTCAGCCTGATTACGTATGTTACGACTACCTCTGCATGCTGAGTGTATTGCCTATATCCCAGGCACTGTATCATTAATCCTGAAAATTATTACTTTTTATTGCACAGAAAATTGTCTCCTATAAAGTTGAAACAAGAGGATTTTTTTTATTCTGCTCTTCTCAATCAGACCACATCAAATATCTATAACATTGGAATGCATCAATGTTGTATGCAATAAGATGGCCTCACCCCATATTCTAATGAAGGGAAAGCAGTGTTATCAAAGGTTTGTTGATATGTTAAAGAATTCGATAGCATGAATCCATGTAATCATAATTTACTTTGCAATAGTTTTCTACACTAAGCATAAACACAATTGTTAAACCTAATTTTCAAGAGTTAATATTACCCTGATGTAAATGGTAAATGGCATATATATATATATATATATATATATATATATATATATATATATATATATATATATATATACATACATACACACACACACACATACACACATATATAAATAAATAAATAATCTCAATAGGAGATAATCTCAAGAAATATGTTGAGTATGTTTTTGAACAAATTGAATATTCAAATCTGATAACTCCAACTATAGTACCATTTTAAGAAGCCGTGTATGTGGCTGCCTGTACAGTTGTTTATAGTAGGTGATCAAATTATTGTACAACTGTACAACACTGCCCCTATTACACAATTTTCCTGGTAATTTTTTATTTCATTTTATAACCTAAACCATGACAGATGTAAATATATTAAAATAATAATTTTAAAGTAGTATTTTGAATTTTGCAGACATATTTGTTCTTTGATGAACCATTTTCATGAACAGGTAGCCATAACACTTGCAATAAATTTGCTTAAATAATTAAAAACAAATGATTCAATGAAAATTGTACATACTTTATAAATTTGCAACTCATATATTATAATCTTATGTGATTAATGGCTATGAAATATAATACACATAATTGGTATTTAAATAAAATATCTAAGTACAACTCAACATATGTCAAAATGTAGAATAAGACTTGGGAATATAATCAACACAACTTAAGTGGGGAATATAGCATCTGAAAAAAACCAGCACTTACAGCATATTGGAGGTGACATGTGTTAATAGATCAGTATGCATGGTGAACAAATGCATCAAGACCACGGTTTTAAGTTCAATTTCAGATGCTGGCAGTCTTCAGCTATAGAAAAATGCATCAAAAGCCAGGCAGTGATAACGCAAAAAAAATTATCCTGTCAATAATTGCTACAGTCTTACCCTTGGGTCAGTTGCCAGAACCACAAGCCCTACCATCCTGAAGGTCTTACAAGGAGTTTGCTCATTTTGGACAATGATCTCAGAAGTGAGCTTTGACCACAACATTGAGCAGACTTTTATAATGCTGTATTCAAATAGTTGGATATAACTTACCGATGTATACTTTCACATTAATTAATTTTTTGACATAATATAACTTTACTGCCAACAACCAGGACACATTAGTGGTAGGAGTCACAGTGCAATTGGAAAACCATTTAGAATTAATGCATTGTTTTGCACACGAGAACAAGATGAATAAAATTAAAAAAATTGTTGTGTGCTGGGAACCATTTTGATGCTACGTCAAGTCAGAACTGAATCCGTCAATAAAATATGGTTTAATGTCTCATAAACACAGAGATCATTACAAATGGTGGGATGTAGCAGTGACAATATGAGCAGTGACAATATGAGCAGTGACAATTTGAGCAGTGACAATTTGAGCCCACCAGGATGGAGAGTGATTCGACCACCAAACTACCGTGGCTTTCAGAGTCCAGCTTGGTAGAGAAGAGGCAAACCATCGCCAATCTGGTACAGTCTTCACCACATAGTTCAGTGTCTTACTTAACACACATGGCTGCCAAACCAAAATAATGAGAAATGCAATATACTCCATTCACAGCAGTTGCTTACGATGATAGTTACAACTTAATCACAGAGTTTGATTTATTCTGTATGATATATAGTTGACAAAAATCTAAAAAAAAATTACCTTTCTCTCCAAAACTTAACAAATCAAAAATCTTCGATCAGAACAATGCAGGTGGTATAAATCTTCTATTCCAGTAGCAAAATACTACATTAATTTTAACAAATCACAAAAATTTCCTTGTTTATATTTCATTTTCACAATTATCGTTGCAACTATTGAATGCCAAATCTTTCCTGGAAAACAAGCACATTTCAAAAATTAGAGAACATATAAATGGTACACAAACAACAGGTCACAGAAATAGCAACTTAAAACATTAACTGTAAAAAAATCTTGCTAGGTCATTATTTCAGCAGTTAAAATGTTAATTTACATAAAAGTACATAGTAACAGAAGGATCTGAGCAGTCCTTGATAAAATAATTTATCGATTTTAAAATAATAATAAAGTAAAAAATATGTTAGTCTGACCCATTTGGAGAGAATTATTGACTTCTCGTAAATGTGTGTCATAATACATGCCTAACTGCCAATATTAAGAATATTATATTATATAATGTCATTATTTGGTTGATATCAAATAAACATATCATGCTGAAATAAAGCAAAGTTAACAGTTTTACTTTGTTTCGTTATTTATTAGTGTTGAATAATTTAGTGACTGGGCACATACAAGATGACTGTTTATTCATAAATTTCACCAAAAATTTTGGACCTGATGGACCTTGGCAATACTTAAGTACGATATGTCAATATGTAATGCATAACATTACTACTTACCATATCTTTACAGATACAGAATTTGTCACTCAGATTTAGAAGGTAGACTGTTTGGAAGATGATGAATGAAGATTCATCCAGGGTACATAAAATATCTGAAACAGAAAATTGTAACAACTGCAAGGACTTATTTTCTTTAATCAAAGGAGAACTAAAATGACTACATGGACTATTTTTTCATTACTGCTACTAAAACATTCTTGTTAAAATTGTCACAAATAGAGGATTTAAAACATCAAGAAAAAATGCACATATTCCACTATGTATTATTTGTACACAAACCATGTTTACATTACTAAAGAAAATTTGTTTCTACAATGGTAAGGGTTTTTATTTCAATGCTTAATTGACGTCACGTGCCGTCCATTTACGTAAGGCATGCCATGCGTGCCTGGTCAGGTTACTAGAGTCCTCGCTACCAGCCCCCCTCTGCTCCCCGCGCACCGTCCCGCCTCTGGTTATTGTCACCTTTAGCGACCTGGAGTGGCGTGATTAAGCGTCGCTGTTCTGGGTGTTTAGAGCGTCGGGTCGGCCCGAGATCACGTGACACATCACAGCAACTCTCATCCCTTCGAGAAGGACGCCACGGGTGTATAAGCAACGACGTCGGCCTCCGCGTTGAGTTCCGAGAGTTTGGGGAGTTCCGAGAGTTCAGTGAGTTCCGAGAGTTCAAGTTCGGAGAGTTCCGCGAGTGAAGGGAAGTACGATATCGGCGAAGAGGGTGAGAGACCCCCTCGAGAGTGGCGCGACGAGGGGCGACGGGATCTTGAGAGTGCAACTGAGTGGCGCGAGGCTGTGTGTGTGAGGACAGGCGCAAGGTAAGAGGCGAACCACTGTCGAGCCTAGCTCCAGTGAGGAGTGCAAACTGTGGAACTTGACAGACATTGAGTGACTTCCGAATAAACAATTTTAAGTGTAAGTGATTCTTAATAGCCTACAGCAATGTTCCCACCAAAATAGCTAATAGGGTCTAAGTTCAATAAAACTTATATACAAACCTTATATTATTTTTAAAAAACTCTGTGCACCCGTATCTGTATCTAAATGTCAAAAAATGAGAGATATGCAAGTTAGTATCAAAATATTTGTAAAACTCGGATAATTCTGGACTCTACCCGTCGGAGAACATATCAGATATTTAGCAAACAGAAAACCTGCCTGTCATCAAAACCCTTGATATAAAGAATATTTGGTGAAATGGTAGCCCACCTCACTCACATTCAGGCCTTTGCAAGTTTGAGATTATGGTTTTCCTGCTAGTATTTCCATTCCTACTCGGGGCAAATTTCTGTGCTGCTCCTTAAGGCTCTGTCTCACATGCCATGTGGATTTTTTTTTATTTTCATTTTATTCACACTTCTTTTAGTTAATAGATATTTATGTAAATTTAACATGAAACCTTTCCTGTATTTGTTGTTTTGTCCCAAATATTTTCACAGGTATTCACTAAGTATATTATAATAGGTGTAAAAAGTTGCGCTTGTGTTTGTAATTATTATTGCTTGCACTGTCCAGTATAAAACATATTTGTTACTAACTACAGTGAGAAAGAGCAGTGGCAAGACAATGAAACCGCAAGATCAAATCCTGGACTAACCATCCGGACTCTGGTTTTCATTGGTTTCCCAAAATCTCTCTATGGTTCAGAACTAGGTGTTTGTGATGTCCCTTTCACCTTCATTTCGCGGAAGGCAAAGGTAAACCACCGCAGAATCATCATGCCTTGGCACGCATAGGGACGTCACGCTGTCATCACCATGGCGTCGCCTGTGCTTACGACACCCAATGATGGGTAACATGATTCATCATCATAATTAATCCACTTCTCACTGAAATTAAATAAATATAAATATTTACTTATTTTAAAGTAAACACGTTTGCATAGATGACATATCTGTATCCAACCACAGATACAGCGGGTTGGACGTGCTATGATGAAATGATCAATTAACATTGTTCACGATTTTGGCAATTGGATTACTGACTCAACTACGGGGGAGTACCCTCAATGGCGACATGAACGAGGCCCCGGCGGGTCTGGGCAACGTCCGCAACGTCCGCCACGTCGCCCACTCGTGGGACTCCGGCCATGACCCGACGGCGTGGTCACCGCTCGGCCACCGATTCAGAGAGATTCACGAGGCACGTAGTGAACCCGGGCTTCAATTCTGTCGCGCTTGTTAGGAGGCACGTAGTGAACCCGGGCTTCAATTCTGTCGCGCTTGTTAGGAGGCACGTAGTGAACCCGGGCTTCAATTCTGTCGCGCTTGTTAGGAGGCACGTAGTGAACCCGGGCTTCAATTCTGTCGCGCTTGTTAGGAGGCACGTAGTGAACCCGGGCTTCAATTCTGTCGCGCTTGTTAGGAGGCACGTAGTGAACCCGGGCTTCAATTCTGTCGCGCTTGTTAGGAGGCACGTAGTGAACCCGGGCTTCAATTCTGTCGCGCTTGTTAGGAGGCACGTAGTGAACCCGGGCTTCAATTCTGTCGCGCTTGTTAGGAGGCACGTAGTGAACCCGGGCTTCAATTGTCACGCTTGCCATTTTTTTTTATTCGGGCTAAACGTCTCGCCGACAGTAGAAGGCACAGGAATAGACCATGTTCTATGGTAAGAGACCATCCCAGCATCGCCTGGAGTGAATCCGGGGAACCACGCTCTACCAGGAGAGTCCAGGGACTTATCACTACGCACCTCGGCCCAGCACGGGTTGTGCGACACGCCCGAGACGACCATTAGCCGGAGATAAAGGCCACTGCATAAGACATGCGGAACCAAGAACCAACTTGGCCTCTCGCCAAGGCAGCAGCCAATGAGAAGATGGCCCGGCAGGCCGCTGAACCTTGCCCGAGGCCATCTTCGCGGCGAAAGGAACGCCGAAGGGATATCCACTTACTGGCGCTCGAGCCAGGGGCAGAGGCCACGGGAAGCCTACGATTCACTCGTCCTTCTGGACATACCCGAATACCCACGTTGGCAAGCCTTCTTTCAACAGACGAGAGAGCCAAACTCCCGATCATGCATCTTCGGTTTTTTTTGTTCATTGTAAATAAATATAAAACTCATGATAACTAATGGTCAATTTGGTTAGTTTAGCTACATTACAAATACTTTAGAACATTGTGGACGGTTGTTTTGGTTAGGATAGCTACATTAAAGATACTGTGAAATCATGTAAACGGTTTCCCCCAAATAAATACACCTGTTGTGGTATGAAAAAAAAAAAAGCGAGCACGAACTTCGGGGAACTTCGGGTTTGGCTCTCTCGTCTGTTGAAAGAAGGCTTGCCAGCGTGGGTATTCGGGTATGTCCAGAAGGACGAGTGAATCGTAGGCTTCCCCAGAGGCCACGGCATTCGCCGTCCGCCGAGGCGACCAGGCTTCTGTTCCCGGCGGGGAAGCATGGTGGGACGGCGTGGGACGTCAACAGTGCGCTCCATCACTGCTCCGTCTCACCGTTCCACACCTAGTCCGCCGCTAGTTACCTCGATGTCAACGAGACTATACTACGTAAACATTCATTCATTCAATTACTATTTATTCATTCACGCGAGGAAGAGGCATCCCGTCTCGGCTCCACAGAATCCTACGGACAGCCCAGCCATTTCGCTTCTGTGAGCTTGCCATCAATTATCGTTATCATTACTACACGCTCCGTGACTTGTCGACAGTCATTACAGTCTGAAACACGCCAACAGCATGGTTCAGGAACACTGCGAAAGTCATCGCCTATAGGCTCGGTATATAACCTAGTTTGGTGCCATCCCGACAAAGACCGGTATATGCGCTTAAACTAATTATTACTAGAATTTTACATTTACGACAATATGGGCATTAAACTATAAGAGGTGATTTTATAAACAACTATCACTGCTAATAACTTCATTTTAGTACGATTATTTTGTTAACACCAATAAGCACGATTGTTTTTTTTGACTGGATTTAAAAAAAATGCATATAGAAGTGCTTACACATATGTGCTAAAAATGAGAAAGATTTTCGTACGCCACATGCATCACAAAAAATAAATGAACTAGGGCAGACAGTTTCCTGACGTGCATGCCCATAAAAAATTTCTAACAGACAGGAATTTTTAAACGATATTAATATGACTTTCAGCAGTTATGTGGTCACAGAAATGACACACAAGCGCTTGACTGCAGTTGTTACTAGTAACTGGACACGAGTAAGAGAAGCGCTAAGGTCGACAACTCCACGCGCACTAAGTGCATCTTCGTCTCTTCGGCGCAAGGCAGTGATCACGCCTTTAGTCTTTCTTCTGTAAGTGACGCATGACAATAAAATTTAACTGCTGGGAATCAATAAATGGGATACTCACTAACTAAATTCACAAAAGTCTCGAAAGGTCGAAAAAAAATGGTGTTGGCAGATGTGTGTCACTGTAATTTCAAACTAAACACGACAACGAGCTGATAAGAAAAGATCCCTCTGGCTACGAGTATCAATACTAGCCTTGTGTTATCTTACGCACAGAATCAAAGTTTAATCTAGGCGTGTCTGCAACCTTTGCTTTGCGATATGAAAGTACAGCAGATGAAGAAAAAAAACTCGAGTGAAACTAATTTCTGATGTTTTAGCAGCACGTAGTATCACGACTAAAAAGTGATGGCTACATTTTAATTTCAGAATGTGCATTTACTTTTTTTTTACTCAAACGAAGTGTCATTTAACAAAGCTATTTTAGTACTAATTGTTTATATTAAATAATTTTAAAGGAAGGTAGTTTAGAGTACTGCAGTATCCATTTTTATATATTTAAACTATGCTGCGGCATTAATTTTAATTATTCCACGGCAAAGACTTGTAAAATATATCTTACTCATAGTGTTACGAAATTTCACTGAGCAACTTTTTTTCCAAAACTTTTTTTTTGTAAAATGAGTGAACCTGTTTAATTGTTTGTTCTATAGAATAGTTATAATTGTGAAATCGATTCATACAAACCCTGCTATGAAACTTGTCGAAAGCCGTTTCAATGCTGTTTTATCGTTGGATACAGTTTTATCTACTCTTATTATCACAGAGTCCAACCCGTTGTCTCGTGGTTACAGCTCCTGGCTAGTGAGCCACGGTCCATCGTTGGATTCACGCAATGTTAGTAGAGAGAGGTTGCCTCGATCGCTTGCGCATCGTTCTGCGCATCGCGTCACTTGCAGCCCCGGCTCGGCTTGCCAGCCAGTCCGCTCCTATCAGTTACTTAGTTTACAAGCACATCTGCTCGTAATAACGTGTCAAACTACAGCGTAATGCAGGGAGAATTATTGTTGTGAGGAGTTTAATTGAGAGTGCGTGTGTTATAAAATGTTAGTGTTGCTTATATCATAAGTGCACAGGTGCTTCGTTAATTATAACTAGCAGGCAAAATGTAAGAACACGAATATTTAAAGTGAATTTGTTTTGTTAGGCTAAACGCTGTTGAAAAGTTGTATTTAAACATTAAAATGCCAGGTACGCGGTGTACAGTGGCTGTGTGTACAAATAGTTTGGTAAAAACAAAATCTTTACCTGAAACAAATCATATCAAATATCATAGATTCCCACGCGATGATCATCAGTTGAAAGTGTGGGTTCAGAAATGCCGACGTGATGGTGAGTGGAATCCAAAAACAACTTACATATGTTCAGATCACTTTACAGGTGATCATTACGAGCCCGACTTGAAAGCTGAGTTGTTAAATACATGCGCTAAAATACGTCTTAAACCAAATGCTGTACCTTCATTAAAACTTGGAATTACAACACCTGTAGAAACATTGGAAAGTCGTGTGCGCCGAGAAGACCGAGTTAAATGCAGGGAAAACAAAAAAAAAAATGTGTTATGTAAATTAATCGTAGATTCAAATGAAAATGTAAGTGAGGAAGAAACATGTTCTTGTAGTCAGTTAAAGCATTCAAAGTCTTGTTCTAACAATGACTCGGTTGAAATGCTTAGGAAGGAAATCCAAATTCTTAAAGAAAATTTGTTTCTTGCTGAAAGAAAGTCAGTTTTAAATTTGGAAGTCATGAAAAAACTCAAAAAAGAAAACGCAAATATCAAAAACAAACAAAAAAAACCGTTCTTCGTTAAGAGTTCCGCATGCGGAATATTCTTTCAAGTGTTTTTTTTTTCTTCAAAAAATTAAATTGACTTATTACTTTCGTTAAAAAAAAGAGTAAACTGGACCAATGAGGAAATAGCTCTCGCTTTCACTTTGCGTCATTTGAGTAAGCGATGTTATTAATTTTTAAAACAGAAACTTAACTTTCCATTGCCTGGACTTTCAACTATTCAACGATGGGCATCTTCATTTCACATGAGAAAAGGTATCCTAGTAAAATATGTTTGAACTTTTGAATGTAGCACGTTCTTCGTTGCTAGACTTCGAACGCATTGTTGTTCTTTGACGAAGTAAACGTGAAGAAAACGCTCCAGTATGATGCAAAAGAGGATGAAACGATTACACGAAAAACTGCTCTATTCATGTTAGAAATTTATTTTTAAATCTTACTTCAGTTTATTTATATTGCAAACATTCCCAAAACGTTTTAATGAGCTATGGCTACTTTTATTAAACACTAAGAAATTGATATGCAATTATTTTAAATATTATAATCTTGCTGAGAAATAAATACAAAAAACCATTTTGTTTACTAGTTTCATATTAATTATATTAATTTTTAAAAATTCATGGATTCATCATTGATATTTTGAAAATGTTTACTGTCATTGAAAAAATATGTTGAAATTAATAATTCATCCTTGTTTTCAGCCACAGCATGTTGTCCTTTGAAAAGCATATCAAAACTATTATAATTAACAGTAATCTACAAAGCATAAATGAAATACTATAAGTATTGCGTATCAGACGAGCCGAGCTGATAAGAGAGAGCCATCAGTCAGCAGGTGTAGTATTACGGCTGGGAACGGCGGGGCTGCAGATGACGTCAGAGCGGAGTGTCGGGCTGTCTACATTGTTCTTATGGGATCGAGACAACCTCTACTAACCTTGGGATTCACGCCCGGGTCGGGGGTTATCACTTGAGGTGGATGTCGTACCCCAGGTCCAGACGGGGTGTTCGGTGTGTTCGGTGTGTTCGGTGTGTTCGGTGTGTTCGGTGTGTTCGGTGTGTTCGGTGTGTTCGGTGTGTTCGGTGTGTTCGGTGTGTTCGGTGTGTTCGGTGTGTTCGGTGTGTTCGGTGTGTTCGGTGTGTTCGGTGTGTTCGGGGTGTTCGGGGTGTTCGGGGTGTTCGGGGTGTTCGGGGTGTTCGGGGTGTTCGGGGTGTTCGGGGTGTTCGGGGTGTTCGGGGTGTTCGGGGTGTTCGGGGTGATCGGGGTGTTCGGGGTGTTCGGTGTGTTCGGTGTGTTCGGTGTGTTCGGTGTGTTCGGTGTGTTCGGTGTGTTCGGTGTGTTCGGTGTGTTCGGTGTGTTCGGTGTGTTCGGTGTGTTCGGTGTGTTCGGTGTGTTCGGTGTGTTCGGTGTGTTCGGTGTGTTCGGTGTGTTCGGGGTGTTCGGTGTGTTCGGTGTGTTCGGTGTGTTCGGTGTGTTCGGTGTGTTCGGTGTGTTCGGGGTGTTCGGGGTGTTCGGGGTGTTCGGGGTGTTCGGGGTGTTCGGGGTGTTCGGTGTGTTCGGTGTGTTCGGTGTGTTCGGTGTGTTCGGTGTGTTCGGTGTGTTCGGTGTGTTCGGTGTGTTCGGTGTGTTCGGTGTGTTCGGTGTGTTCGGTGTGTTCGGTGTGTTCGGTGTGTTCGGGGTGTTCGGTGTGTTCGGGGTGTTCGGTGTGTTCGGGGTGTTCGGTGTGTTCGGGGTGTTCGGTGTGTTCGGTGTGTTCGGTGTGTTCGGTGTGTTCGGTGTGTTCGGGGTGTTCGGTGTGTTCGGGGTGTTCGGGGTGTTCGGTGTGTTCGGGGTGTTCGGTGTGTTCGGTGTGTTCGGGGTGTTCGGTGTGTTCGGGGTGTTCGGGGTGTTCGGTGTGTTCGGTGTGTTCGGTGTGTTCTGCGTGTTCTGGGTGTTGTGTCGTCCGCCTGCCTGCTGCGCCTCCCTGGCCAGCCCTCGAGTGCTGACCTCCCGCAGGGGCGGACAACTCTTTCAATTTTGGGGAGGAGGTGATATTGGTAACGAAGGGGGGGGGGGGGGGGGTTAACCGGGTGGTTTTGCGTAGTATGTATAGAATACCTCCCAGTTACACGGAGAATCAATAATTTGGGAACTTAAGAGCCCCTTAGGCTATGTTAACGCATTTAAGACTTCTTAAATCCTTTTATATATATATATATACACACACACACACTAGTTATTTTTAGTTACAACTGTTAGGGAGAACGATTTGCCCCCCGCACCACACATAGAACTGTCACTGACCTCCCTGTGGTAACGGCTGGGTATTCAAAACCCGCCTAAGGACTGTTTACCCCATCGTCGATAGTAAATTTATCCCTCTTCTCCAAAATTCCTTGCTTATAGTAACTTACACGGCCAATTTATTCACTAATTGTAAGATATGATGATTCACAATCTGACTTAGCTAACTTAATAATTCTGGCTAGATTACACAAATAATGTAAAACACAGCTAGTCAGCATCAATAAATCCTTACTAGAGTTCAATACAGTCTTAAAAATACTTCATAATCTGAAAATATTTAGTTCTATGCAACACAGCTCACGATGGTTTGTTGGTGTGAACACAGACTTTTAAGGCAGAGCGTGGTTTCTTTGTTGTGCAGTGAGCAACTTTGGGACCTTCAGGTGAAGCAAGAGCGTTCAATGCGTTGAAAGTTCGTGCAGGTAGTCGGCAAAGACATCAAGAAGTGCATCTGGCCAATGCTTTGAAATTTCAATTTCTTAATCACTCGTAGAACGAGTTAACTTCACAACTAAACACTTAAAAAAATAAATAAAAAAACGGCGCTGCAATACAATTCAAGTACTGAGTGGGCGCATTTAGAACGATTTATCCACACCTTGAATATACCAACCATCATTTTTTTTTAATTTCTCTTTCTGAAGGGCTGATATTGTCAGAGTCCTGCTGGTTAGTGTACTTTGCTTCTCATGGAGTGAAACCTCGCACTCAAACAGTCGCAGGCCCTCCGTTAAGGGTTGTATGCAGAGGCAAACTTTTATTGCGAAAAAAAATCTGAACGCCCATTAGACTGCAATGAGGTAAGTCCGCGCCTTGTAATTGGCGGTCGTCTGAAAGAGAAGGCATTGCCTTATTTTAACAAGCATTTTTTTTTTTTTGCGCGTTTGCTTATGCGTGATTGGTGTGCTGACAGAAGACATACACCTCGAAGAAACTCGGCCATCATGAAACACGACGATGCTACCGTGTTTTAACTCTCGGCTAGTCTCGAAATCTTTTTGACGTGACAACGTCTAATAAATAGGGTCCGGAAAAATTCGCGGGATCAATGACCTGTAGGATGAACTCCATAGTTCTACGTACACTCGGTCAAATGCCACCCACTCATTGGCTGCTGTCTTGTTAGACGTCCCAACATAGCAGCCTGTGATTCGATAAAGCTTTGGTTGGGTGTTTCGCATTGGCCCAGAGTCATCCAGGTGAATTGTGAGCCAATAGCAGAGGCAGCACTATTTGTGCTTTAGCCTATCGCGAAATGAATTCGCGAATTTTTCCGATCTCTACTAATAAATCAATGAACGCCGGCTGCACGCACGAAAAAGTGTCCCGTTACGCACATTGTTCCGTTATTCTGTGTCCCGTTACGCACATTGTTCCGTTACGCTGTGTCCCGTCACGCACATTGTTACGTTACGCTGTCCCGTTACGCTCATTATACGTTTGCGCCGCATCTATCTCTCTTCCACTCGACTGTTTATAAAGTGAAGTGAAAAGTTAATATGGTTTTCATTGCTTATTACAACAACAATTTCGGCAATAAAGGTTAATTATTCTTGCATTTTAAAAAATCTTATTACTAGTATAATTTCAAGTATTTAATCTTTTATTATTAAAATAAAAATGATTCAATTTTATTCATAAAGTATGCAATCATTTCATCAATGTTTTGTTATGACGTTGTCACGTTAAACTATCGTCCGTAAACCAACTTTACAGACAACCAATTTTTTTGCGAAAAATACATTCCCCTTGGCATGTGTTAATATCATCCTCTAAAAATATTATATATAGGCAGGCCACGACTCTTCCAGCGTGGCTGAAATTCGCTCGTCTGTGTACATAGTAAGAAGATAATAGGCAGAGCAGATCTGTCGGAGAACCACTAAGGAGCGTAACAGAATGAGGAAGCCGTCTCGCCGCGCTCGTGACCAAGATCGCAAAGCCTCGCGTCACAATGTTAACATCCAGGCTCTCCCGACTTTTCCCCGGCATTAGCGAAATAATCCACGTTTTTTGTTGCCTTTACTACACGTCCACCAAACGTCACATTATCTGCATTCTTAAGACAGCTTATCCAGATAACCATTCTGCAGCTCGGCTCCTATCTCACTTCTGTTTACTGGTGTGTAAGCACCTTAACTTTCGGTATACGGCATTTGGCAGGAGTAAATTCGTGAAAATGGAACGGACGTCAATAAACGGAAATGTGACACGAAGATGGCGGACCCACGTGCGGTAACTTAAACCCGTATATAGTCACTTTCGCAAACATTGAGGGACATTCCAAACGTATTGTTGTGCCACATGAAACTTGATGGTTCTGAAATTACCCTGTAATATATTTGGTAAACTAAAATAGTCACAGTAAAAAGTAATCTCAAGTTTTAAAATACCTAAGAGCTCTGGCATTACACTGATTATAATAGGCCTACATATTCTCTTTCTAAATACCCAACTGGCATAACGGCACAGCGGTAGAGCGCGTGCTTGTTAACCTCAAAGGACGTGGTTCAAATCTCGTCATTGGGAATATTTTTACTCTTTAACAACATTATATAATAATAATAATGTTGAATCAGCTCAATAAGGGTATGGTTTGGTTGTAGGTAGTATTTACAGGCTGATTTCAGTCATTTAAGCAAAAACAAAAATTCAAACACAGTGTAGTGTTATAGGTACTTGTTTTAAAATGTTTCAGGATAATATTTTAGTAATGCCATAAAAGTATAAATTATAACGTGTGCAGAAACTTCATAGTATTAACTGTTTAGTGAATTTTAACAAGGGTAGTATTTTAATAAAATTCCTAGTCGAAAATCAGGTCCGAACCCCGGGTTTTTTCGCAGTAGATTCTAATAGTTTAAATTTTCCGGCTGTTTCTTGCTGCTATTAGAGATGAGTGGTATGTACGAAAACCCGTATATACAACGGTTATGAAACAATAACCGTTTCGTTTCGTTGATGGGCCTCTGATAACCGGTTATCGAAGAAAGAGAATATAACTCTCAACTGGGTGGTAGCGCACATCGCCCGATCTAAGGAGCAAATAAAATACTGTAACTTCAACTGTTGCGCTACCGCTAGGTATCGCGATATGTGTATTTCATCAGTTCTTGCTATCGATGGTAGCGATTCTTAAACAGCAACAACTATTTTCTGAACGAAACTATCAATACCGTGCTTTCCTTTCGCACAGTTCTCGGTTATAAAATAATCGTTTGGCAGTTGGCATTTTTAAGTTATTCAAGTCACTAAGCAGTTTTTAAGTTCTTTAAGTAATAGCTTATCTTCGAAGTAACGTTTTCTGTTCGCGATCAACATCAACAGTTAGTTCCCTGTTTGCGATCGACTATGAACCGTTTTGTGCTCGCGATTGAAATTTTAACCAATTCTCAGTCATTTGACAACCATCAAGAAGTGTCAGTTATTCGTTATTTCGTAATTGTTTGGTTTTAAAAGATTAACAGTTAAAGGTTGTTTCATGTGTGCGTCAATAGGCTGTAGCGTCTGCACGTCAAAATTAAGCGAAATATGACTTAAATTATATAAAATGTGTAATTCATTTGTCAGTAGAAATTTCTTCGTAATTATGCAAATAAAAAAGGTGCTTGGATAGAAATATAAATACATCTGCAACTATACAAAAAATGTATTTTGAATAAAAAAATTAATTTACATTGCCATGATTAAAATTACGCCATAATTTTGATGGCTGTAATGATTTTATAGTTGTTCTTTGTAATTGGAATAGTTAATGGTTAAAAACAGACCTCCATGCCCAATAACTGATAACGTTAACCATCTAAATAACCAATAATTTAATCTGAACCACAACTGCCATAACCATTTGTCTCATTCCTAGCTGCTATCTACGTTAGATGGTGGCAAGCAACGTTTACGATTCAGACAGCGAATTCTAGCGTAGGGCGCAGAATGTATGTGATTGGCATTAAGAAATGTTGGTATTTGGAAAGAGAGTATTTTGTTTATCAGTTTATTTATAACGCAGGGCATTATTTTTAAGAATTCTACGTTAAATTTTGTGTCCGAGTTTCGTATAATGATTTTATTTGTAAAATGAACTACATGAGAACACATGAATTTAACATGTATTTAACTTCTTCCAATCTGTGTTATTCTGTTAAGGGGCCCGCCTACCTGGGCACACATACGGTGTGCAGAGCTTCAGGAAAAACAACGCGATTTCAAAACTACTCAAGATATCCGAGTGGGGCCTATTTACGAATAGCATTTAAGAGTTCGCTGAGGGCCGAAAAGTACTTTTAATTTCGGATTAAGTTTTTAAACTGTATTTTTAGAAGCGTTAAAATGCCTAAAACGCGTGTTTTCAGAGTAATTTTTAGGCATAAAACAATCAGTACAGATTCTTGAAAGCACTTAAGGGGCTTGCATAACACCTTTATCTTCATTTCTCCGCCATATAATATTACGGTCACCGCTCAAATTTCACAGTTATCCTGTGACGACGAGACGAATGCGCGCCAGTTCAGAGCCTTGCGCTTAGAGGCTATACCGCGCTGGAAGCACCAGCGAGCGTCGCGCTTATAATCCCGCCTCACTAACACACATACACCCCTGACGAGGCGGGCCCCTTAAGGATAGGACGATGATAGGAAAAGTAGGAAACGAATGGGAGTGTTTCAAGTTTAATGTGCCTCGAAAAAGTCAAATCGATGGTTGTTCCAATCGAGTGGAAGAGAGATAGATGCGGCGCAAGCGTACAATGAGCGTAATGGGACACAGTGTAAAGGGACAATGTGCGTAACGGGACACTTTCGTGCGTGCAGCCGGCGTTCATCGATTTATTAGACGTCACGTCAAAATACAGTTTTAAAACGAAATACGGAAACACAACTGCTCATCCGAACTCGGAGTATTCTTAAATGCTTTTCGTAAACAGACAACACACTGGTATTTTGAGCAGTTTTTAAATCGTCTGGATTTTGTTTTGACGTGATGTCTTATAAATCGATGAACGCCGGCTGCACGCACGAAAAATTGTCACTTTCCGCCTGAGCCGAGCGTGCAATAAACCGGCCAACCACCGTGCGAGAAAATCTTCTATAATATCAAACAGGTTAAGGCGGGCTTTTTAACTAATTGTTTCGTGATTATATTTAAACAAATTATTTAAATTAAATTTGCAAAAACTGTCAATAATATTTGAAAATTAAAAAGTATGCAATTTTTCATTAATGTTTTCTTATGACGTTCTCGCGTAAAATTATCGTCCGTTAACCGACTTTACAGACAACCCCCTTTATTTTTTGAAGCCCTGCACGTGTTGTGTGTACCCAGGCAGGTGGGTCACTTAAACCTTGGTAAGAGGTTTTTCTCCCCATAACGGACTTGACGTTTGCAATGTGGGGTCTGCTCATGTTCGCCGTGTGCTGCTCCAGTGTGTCTAGCGGTAAAAGAAAACGCCACCTACTGTTACCACACATGCGGCAGAGATAAGCGCGGCGGCAAGTCGCTGACGTCACACCGACGTTGAATCACGGAGGGCGTCGCGACGGACAGCGGGGACTGGCGTGCGCGCGTCGCTGCTGGATGCTCCCGCGATGTTCGACCACGAGCGAACTGGGCCGTGCAAAACTGAAACCCGCTTCTAGAATATTTGGACGGTCTCCGGGTAAAAGGTAACAAGTCACATTTTGGTGATTTTTAGTCAACAAGTCACTTAAACTCTTAAGTATACTTAGAATATGTAATGCATTTTTAATCATTGGCAACTATGTTTGTAAATATGTTGGTAAATAAAATAATAATGCAAGAAAAATTTAAGTATTTAAATTCAATTTTTATCTAAGAGTTTTTTGTTTCTCCTGCAAAAAGTGAATACTTGACTTGTTACCTTTTACCCGGAGACCGTCCATTTGTAATGTTACATTTATTTGCAGTTAGTCGCTGCGTTAAGGGCTCCGCCCACCCGGGCACACACACGGCGTGCAGAGCTTCAGGAAAAACAACGCGATTTCAAAACTACTCAAGACATCCCAGTGGGGTCTGCTTACGGAAAGCATTTAAGAGTTCGCTGAGGGCCGAAAAGTACTTTTGATTTCGGATTAAATTTTTAAACTGTATTTCTAGAAGAGTTAAAAATGGCTAAAACGCATGTTTTCAGAGTAATTTCTAGACGTAAATCAACCAGTACAGATTCTTGAAACAACTTGAGGGACGTGCATTACCCCTTTATCTTCATTTCTCGGCCATATAATGTTACGGTCACCGCTCAAATTTCACAGTTGTCCTGTGACGACGAGAAGACTGCGCGCCAGTCCAGAGGCCATACCGCGCTAGAAGCACCAGCGAGCGTCGCGCCTATCATCCC
The DNA here is from genome assembly GCF_032445375.1 of Bacillus rossius redtenbacheri. Classification (NCBI taxonomy): domain Eukaryota; kingdom Metazoa; phylum Arthropoda; class Insecta; order Phasmatodea; family Bacillidae; genus Bacillus; species Bacillus rossius. The sequence continues at coordinate 19,619,157 of NC_086331.1, forward strand.
GCCTCACTGACACACATACACCCATGACGAGGCGGGACCCTTAAGGACTCCACCCATCTGGCCACATTTACGCTGTACAGCGCTTCAGAAAAAAAACCACACGATTTAAAACCTGCTCAAGATATCCAGTGGTGTTTGTTTACTAAAAGCATCTAAGAATACGCTGAAGGCGAATGGGTGAACCTATTTTCGTGTTCCATTTTTAAACTGTATTTTTAAGAAGAGTGAAAATGGCTAAAACTCGTGTTTTCAGAATAATTTCTACACGCATGAAACACCCGGTACAGATGCATGAAAGAGACTTGCATTAACCTACACCTTTATCTTCATTTCTAGGCAATATAATGTTATGTTTACCACTAGTATCTCATAGATGCCCCATGCACGACTAGAAGACTGCGCGCCAATTCACAGCCTAGTGCTTAGAGGCGATATCGCGCTAGAAGCACCAGCGAGCGTCGCACTTAACATCCCTGACTACGCGAACCCTTAGTACGCCTTTCCAAGTCCAAATGACAACAAGCACGTTAATTATGGGTAAAAATCTACGGGCAAGGGGAACGCGAGATGTAGATACGCTAAAGGACTAGCACACAAGTCTTATGACTGGAATATGGAATGTGGGGAATACCTACGACGAAACAATCCAGAGCTATAATATCTTTAGACAGATGAGCTTCTGACTGTAACAGGAAAAATAACTGTAGCTTTTTAATGCCATGTAGCAAGACTGTCTTCCAACAGACTGAAAACCGCCTGTTCACCTGGCGGAGAACTGTCTGACGTGGCAGAGACAGAAAAAAGTATTCTTCTTGAACCTATCTCAATTTCTTTCATTTTAGGGGGGAAAAACTTTCTCCTAACGATCACCCATCTATATCCAACCTTTATAGTTGCATGCATAAAACAATTAAAGAATTAAACACACTGGATACATCTGAGTTCACCGCTTGATTCAGTTCTTTTAATAATGTAGATTTAATTTTTTTACATATGTTCAATTATGATGGTGGTCTTTATCAGCTATAAGTCTGCTGTATAGTTACCCACGTTTACGAAGATGCAGTTTCTCGCGATACATTACGCAAGCAATGCTTAATCATTAAAAGGCAAAACATATATATTTCATTGATTGAATACCTTGTGTGTGTTAATAATAATATCAATAAATTTGAATAAGCCACGCAATAAAAAACTTTGGCCAGAAAACTTAAGTCTGACTTAAAAAACATTTAATGTACAGATGCAATGCAAGGCACGCCATGCACAGCGGTCGAGTACCAACTTGAGGAAGTGGAAATGGAAGATAAAATTTGAGTTCTAGCATTGGCAGTCCCGTGGAACCTGTTTTGACCAACAAATAACAAGAAATAAGGTTCCCTCCAAATTACCTTGAACTGCAATTGCCTGCTGCTTGAATGCAAACATAACTGAAATTGATAAGTAAAAGAAAGTTATATAACTGACATTTTATGAGCTAATAAGCAACGCTTAATTTTCCTGGATTCAAAGATATGTAGTTTATGTACTTTTTAATAAATAAAGACCTACACGATTATTTTAATTCAAACATATTGCACACCAGACAAAATGCGCCACTTTTCTCAGCAAAACTCGAGAGAATACTTACAATTGCTCCTTTGTTCAGTAACACAGAACTGCCATAGAAGTGATAACAATTTGTGACAAGAGACTAAATTTAAATAACTATAACCCCGAAATCACAAACATAACATTAAAATATAACGACCAAGTTGCACAACTAAGTCTTAACAAAATTTTACAACTCTAAAAAATATATGGAAAGAAAAATTATACTGATTTAATATAGTAGGTCTGGTGGTGACTGTTGTAATTTCTACCGAAATGTGGAAAATTGCCAATTATATATATATATATATATATATATATATATATATATATATATATATATAGTGTTTTTGGTACCGTTCATTTGCGACATTCTCTAAATAATAAAAAAAAACATCGTGGCCTTCTATGTACATAACGTCTGCGTTTTAAAAAGTTTTCGGAACACTTCACTTCAATCGTGGAAGACATAAACTCAAGAGGTTAACGTTAGTAGATGTTTGCGTTGCATTTTTGTGTCCTGCGTAGTTTACAAACCCGGCCATGGGCCTGGTTTGTAAATCAAGCAAGAACACAAGACGCAAAATGCACATCGACCACATCATACAGTTCAAGTTTATAAACTACGCGAGACGCGACACCGCAACGCAAGTGTTGTTCAACTACACCCATTCTCTTGCGTTTCCGATGGCCCTATTTAAAGATGAGTGTCCCGAAAACTGGTATACTATGCAGACGTTATGTACATAAAAGCCCACGATGTTCTTTTTATTAGACAATCATGTTTACACTTGTTTAACGTGGTGAAAGAAAACATCACTTTTAAGTCATGGTACCGACAAGGGGTCGTTACCACGACGCCGAAATATCACAACGCCGAACGTACAATAACGCCGAATACCATAACGCCGAATGCCAAATTGACCGCAACGCCGACAGCTAGAAAACTGCTGTGTACCACAACGCCGAAATACAGTAACGCCGAAATACAGTAACGCCGAAAAATGCTGCTGCGAGGAGGGGGGGGGGGGGGGGGGGGGGCCACAGGTGCAAAATGAAAAACTGAAGGAATTTGTGTGCTAACCTTACCTAACCTAACCTTTGTGGCAGTCCTGCAATGACATTTTTCGGGGTTGATGTATTTCGGCGTTGTGGTACACAGCAGTTTTGTAGTCAATTTGGCATTCGGCGTTATTGTACGTTCGGCGTTGTGGTATTTCGGTGTTGTGTTGTGGTGCGTCCCCCCCCCCCCCCCCCACCGACAAGCTATCATGATCTCAAGATTATGATGATGATGATGATGGTGGTGGTGGTGGTGGTGGTGGTGGTGGTGGTGGTGGTGGTGGTGGTGGTGGTGGTGGTGGTGGTGGTGGTGGTGGTGGTGGTGGTGGTGGTGGTGGTGAATGATGGTGAATGACGAGTGGGAACGTGAGCTGCAGGGCTGGTGACCGCGCGCGGCGCAGGTAACGGAACGCGGCGCCGGCCTACTTCCAGGACGCGGCAGGAAAGTCAGGGGCGGAGTGCTACATTCTGGAAGGGAAACAATCGCTGACCTGGATCGAGCGACTCTCACCGCGCGGGAAGCCTTCATTTCACAGACGAGAGAGCCACACCCGAAGTTCCCCGAAGTTCATGCTCGCTTTTTTTTCCCCCGGTTCTATCTCATTGTATTAGCCGGTGTGGCGTTAAATTTTGCGGTCTATTAGGATAGGTTAGCTACATTATAAATGCTTTAAAACATTGTGGATGGTTGGTTATATTAGGTTAAGTATAGCCACATTAAAAATACTGTAAAATCATTTTATGGTTGCTTAGCAAATAACTTTTTAATATGTAGCTATCCAGGGCTTGGAAAAACGTTTACATGATTTCACAGTATCTTTAATGTAGCTATCCTAACCAAATCAACCGTCCACAATGTTTTAACGTATTTATAATGTAGCTAACCTAACCTTTTACAATGAACAAAATAATTGGTTGTCTGTAAAGTCGGTTTACGGACGATAGTTTAACGTGAATAGGTCATAAAAAAATTGATGAAATGATTGCATACTTTTATGAATAAAATTGAATCATTTTTATTTTAATAATACATGAATACATACTTGAAATTATACTAGTAATCATATTTTTAAAATGCAAGAATAATTAACCTTCATTGCCGAAATTGTTGTTGTAATAAGCAATGAAAACCACATTAACTTTTCACTTTACTTTATAAACAGTCGACGAAACAGTTCACGTGTAGATGACTTGTAATGAATTATAAAAAAAATTTGCTATAGAGTTTAAATATAATTATGAACAAGTTTTCATATAAATAAACTGTAATCAAATATCTATCATCAATTATATGAATCACCATAATTTTTTAGTCAATTGTAACATAACCTATTATTACTGCACTCGCCGACACAGCGTAACGGAACACAGCGTAACGGAACAATGAGCGTAACGGAACAATGTGCGTAACGGGACACTTTTTCGTGCGTGCAGTCGGCGTTCATCGATTTATCAGACGTTATCAAGTCAAAAAAAACCTGAAGATGCACGATCGGAGGTTTGGCTCTCTCGTCTGTGAAAAGAAGGCTTCCCCTCACCGCGCCAGTTGCGTGTTTCCAGGAACACGCCGACACTGCGGTGTGACCAAGAGCAGCCACGACGCGGCGGTCGAACCAGGAGTTTCCGCCAGTGGGAGATGTGACGGACGTTGCCGTGAGCCAGTTACTCCTCTCCTCCCCCCTCCCCAACATCCCAACCCGCGCATTCAGCCAACGCTCCGTTCTCGTAACACCCCTCATCGTCTCAAATGTCCTCGATTAGCCAGTTCATTCATCGTAGAAAATTCACATTTATAAGATTATGTAAAATAAATGGTACAAAATCGCAAAAAAAAGTGTTGAGTAGGAAACAGTATTTATTAAGGCTCGGTCTCAACACGCCATTCTGATTTTTTTTCCCTACATTTTTTTTTTCGTCATTACTTTTATTTCACGGCTATTTCTAAATTTCAACTCGATAACTCCCTTGTATTTGTTGTTCTGTCACTAATATTCTCAACGGTTATTCGCTTAGTGTAATATCATTGGTGGAAAAAGTAGAGCAAATTATAATTACAAAGACTTACGCACAACCTTTTACACCCATTATATCACACTAAATAAATCACTGGGGGAAAAAAGTGACAGGACAACAAATGCAAGGGAGTTATCGAAATGAAATTTTATAAATAGCCCTTAAATAAAAGTGACGACGAAAAAATGAAAAAAAAAATAATAATCAGGTGATGTGTTAAGACCGATCATTGACGAATTTGTTAACGACACCGCCGTTCTGTGCTTGGACGCAATAAAGGTCAAGTCCCGCATGGCCTTGTACTAGCGAGGATGACCACAAGGTCGACATTCTCGCTCTCACTTAGTGCCACTTCGCCTGTGTTGCAGGCAAGCACAGACTTTCTCTCCGACGCAATGACTCGTCAAGAGCACAGAAAGAGTCGCGTTGTTTCGGATTTACAATTTAAAACTTGTTCCTTAAGCCCACCCCACACGATGCCCATTTTCTGCTATAACTTCTGTTATACCCATGGGTATAAAAATTTTCATAAAAATTTGTACAGCAGAACCGCAGAAAGATTTCTTAACTCCATACACACGATACCTAGAATGCTAACAGAAAACCAGCCAACGCAGTTGCCGACCAAAGCAAACATATCAGGGGAGGATAAACCTGTCGTAGTCAACTTATCAAAATACTGAAAAAAAAGTGAAAGTTACACCTGTTTGTGTTAAAAATTATGTAACTTGCGGAAATATTATTTGATATTTTATCTTATATTTTTCATTTGCAAATAAATAACAAAATTGGTTTAGTATTTAAAAACAAATTAAGAGCAATTTTGGAATTACAAATATATTTTTAAGTTGTAGGTTAATTTCAAAATCTAAAAATATATAAATTTAAATGATACAAGGGACATTGGGTTTACTAAATGTAGTTTATGTACGGTTTAAATTCTAATATTAATTTAATTATACAGTTAATCAAGCTAATTTCATTGTAATAGTAAAAAAATGCTACCGATTCATATATGTTATATATCAGATTTATTGATTACTTATATATTCAACTACATAATTAGAGTAATTGTAACTAATATGTTTTGTAACCCAGTGAGACAAATAAACACGCACATACCGCGTAATAAATTTAAATCTTAAGTGAAGAAAAACATTTTGCATGTTTTTTTTACCCTCACAGGTGTGTCGCTATGAAGTATCAGTTTATTCATTATTAATTTATGGACACTCGTTTCTTAATACACGTTGGCGTTTTAATTATAAAATTAACTTTTGGTTTAAATTATTTGTGAACATGTGATTTTACTTAACTTTTTTAAAAGTAAAAATAAATCTAGGTACGTAGTACTATGAATAAAATCAATGGACTGAGGCACCTAAATGTAGTTAATAATATTATATCATAAATTAATTATAATAATTTATATTTGCAGAAACCACAGTATGTACAATTTAATTATCTGTTATTTAAAAAAAACTAAAAAAAAAAAAATTGGACTGATGAGGATTCGAACCACATTCAAAATCACCATTCTACCGCTGCCATCGTGCCCTTCGCCACTACGCTACCGCAACTTCTACGAATGTGGTAGGAGATAAGGGGTAATATATAATGCAACGTATTTTCATAACGTATTTTAAAATTTCCGATTACTTCTTTCTGTGGCAATTTCAGCTTAACAAATATATTCCATAGTAGTTTTACTATTATAAAGTTTCATTTGGCGTACCATTACATTTGTTACGTCCCTTAATGTTGACAATACAGACTATATACGGGGTTATATTGCAACACGTGGGTCCGCCATCTTGACGGCTCCAGCTCGTGGGTATAGCAGAAAAATAGAACACGTTCTATTACGGTTTTGGCTAAGACTTCGGTTATGAAAACTTTTATACCCAGAGCCAGACCCCTTGGAAGGGTGCTGAAATGTTACCCACACGGGAGCAGGCGCGCTAGCATAAAAATTACATGAAAACTGCTAAGGAAATGGGTGTCGTGTGGGGCAGGCTTTAACGACGCTGCCCACTTCTAGCGACAAATTAAGAAAACCTTTCAAAAATGAAACTACAAATAAAGTTCTTTGTGGTCATGGCTGCATGCTTTGCGAGTTTATTTTTCTGAAAGGGTTATCTCAATATACTTGGTTTTGCTTTCGGGGAATTGGAAAGCCAAAAGGAACTTAATTCGTGGACTACACACAAATATATAGGCCGGACTAACTTGTGCGGGTGAGGCGAAGTGATAAGGTCCACATTACCTAGTGTATCATATACAACTTGGACTTGAGATAAAACGACGCGGACGTCAGAGAACACTTGGAATTTCAGTAGTGATCAATTTAACATAAACAGGAATAGTCAAATTTGAAACTATGTTTCATTCTAAAATTTAATCACCCGAAAAGAACGAAAACACATTAACAGAATTATTTTATTAAATTGCTTATTTTTGTCCCATTTTACAATAAAACCGATATTTGGATATTTTATGTAAAAATTTCTGGCTCACAAGCCAGGATTTTTTTTACATATTTGCAATCTTAATACTGGCGAACCCGAGCCTGTAACCGTCGCGTCGAGAGAAAGTGACTGGTGCATATTTCAAACAGGGAACTGCAAATATAAAATAGTTATAGTACTATGGGAATTATAACTTCAGGTATTCAAATATAAATAACCTATATGTCAGCACAAACGAATAGAAAAATACCACTGAGTAAAAACAAAAACAACACACACCTGGAAATCAACAGAAACTTAGCAGGTCCAAATACACCAATAAAACTGCGAAAAAGAACATATACAATTGGTGAAAATTAAACAGAAAAATTTCAACGCTTGACCATTCTTTAGTTTTCGACTATGTCAGCCCCTACTTCAGTAACAATAATGTGCCACAACTATCAATGCATTCAGAAGAAAGGTTTGTTTTTTTTTTCTTTTCGTTTGCCCGAAACTTGGGAGTGTGCAATTCCTCCGGAGGATTTTTCAAAAGTAGTGGTCATTTGTGGTAACGAAAAATAAGTTATCTTGGAAAGTGGTTTTTGGCAAGAATGACAGAACAGTCAGACATCACGTTAACAACAATCTTCACGGTGATTTCTGTGACTTTGCACGGCCAGGGTCAATGGTTCGATCCCAATCCCTAAAATCACTCATTTCATGAGCACTACGTGATTCGGGGTCCACTATTACCTTGAAGCTGCTGCCACCGTAAGCAAGTCTCTACGTCACAATGCAGCGTCAAGCCTGAGATAACCGTTTGTTCTAGAGCCGGCCAAACCTTGCAGGCCGGACGAATGGCTTGGGAAATCCCTGCAACGCGGCGCTGTGCCTGCTCAAATAACTGTGTGAAGACGTTAACTGGGGATGACATTGCGAACCAGGCGCCGGGTAATGAAAAAGGTAACGGACGAGACGAGACGAGACGAGACGAGACGAGACGAGCCGAAGAGAACCGCTAACCATCCGCACGTCGGCAAACAAGACTCGCAAAGCCCCAAGTCCCCCATTGTTAGGCAACGTCTTGCGAGCGCGCGCGGCGTGAAAGCCGCTAAGCTAAACCAACCACGGAGCTTGCGAACTATCGGGCCACTTTGAGCACAACACTTCGGTTAACCATGGGAGGAATAATCATTACTAAACACCTACTATAAAGACACAATTACTGCTACAATTACAAAAAATAAACCTGAGCCACTACAAATCATATACAACGAATATAGACCATTTATAATTCAGCAAGTGTAAGACATCTAAATTACTCTTTCCATAGATATAATTACAATTACACGCGCATAACTAATGCGAAACTGTGAATTTGTTAAGACCATGCATATTCCGTAACTCTTTTAAGTCGCATAAACATGAAGAACGAGTCGGTTCCCTCACACACTCATCTTCATTACCATACTTGAATGTGCATCAAAATTTCAAATCAAAATAAATCTGTAACTCCGACCATCAATTAAGTAAAAAGCTTCATTTTTGCTTACAATACTTCGCACAGTTAGGTTAAATTATACACAATGAACTCGAATTTAAAAAAAAAATCATATCAGCAAAGTCCACTTTCCCTGTAAGAAGTGGTCCAAGAGAAATCGGTTCACCAGCCTTGTCTAACGGAGAGAACCAAGATACACATATCAGACGTCAGCACGTATTTCTGAGAGCTCTATTAAAAATAATATGTAGTAAAATAAATGCCAAAACATGCCGGGTGCGTGTTTCCCAAGTTAACATTAGCTGCATTCGAGTCCAATAAAGTGTCCGATACGTAGGAATGACTGTGCTGACCCGTGTATTTTATTGTTAAATGAATATCTCTAGAAAATGATATGCTCAGGTTAATATTTTTTTTTCCAGATTTGGTTCGCTTATTTTGTTACATATTAAGAATGATAGTTTGCAAAAATTACGCTTTTTTTTAATCAAATGCCTGTAAAACATAATTTGGGAAAAGTCTATAATCATAACAAAGTACTATACGAATATTATCTTTGAAATATTTGTGCAATGGAAGTGCATGACTTTATGTAAGCTTTTGGACATAGTTGCTTAGCAATGACGTATGTCCAAAAGCTTACATCAAGTCTATACGAATGTATCACATGTGTCAAAACATATATCACATATTAATAACAGTTTTGTGCCTGACTGCATTATTTGTGTTTTTAAACTGGAGGAAGGAAAAAATGCACAAAAGAAGCAATTACTTATCTATAGGGTATGTGAAGTGTGATGAACTAAATAACACCGGTTAAAAGTGACACGAGACGCACTCTGTAGGCAGAGTGAGAAGTTTCCCAACTTGACGGGATGCAGATAATATAAATTCTTTAACTTGAAAGGAAATCAGACAGATGTGGAAAATTATATCTCTCGACAAACGCATTTTACTGTAAAAGATATATCCGTGGTAATATGAGTCACTCCCTCTAGAAAGGCCCTCTCTAGATAAGAAACTCAGACATGTCATCACCTCCTAAAATTCTGAATTTGGCTCGCAATCACATAGAAAACAACAGCCGATGTAGAAAGTTAAATTCATGGACAGCACGGAGAATCCCGTGGAAGGGAACTATCACAGCACAGACGACCACGACGAGACAGTTGCAAACAAGAACAGTAAATGTAGACAAAAAAAATACCTTGGAAAACACAGCGACAAACAGACGAACCCAAAGATGATACTAAACAGACAGTGACGTGCCGGGTGAAAGGCTGAGCTGTGGAGGCGAATACAGCACACAAATTTGCTACACTGTATGTTTCTGTATTTCATAATGTTAACAAATCTAAGTTGTGTGACTAAAATATTTGTGATGCAATTATTCTCCTTGGTTAGTGGCGCTCTATAACCATCAGAAGAACGCATCTTATTTAGTGGCGCTCTATAACCATCAGAAGAACGCATCTTGGTTAGTGGCGCTCTATAACCATCAGAAGAACGCATCTTGTTTAGTGGCGCTCTATAACCATCAGAAGAACGCAACTTTGTTTAGTGGCGCTCTATAACCATCAGAAGAACGCATCTTGTTTAGTGGCGCTCTATAACCATCAGAAGAACGCATCTTGTTTAGTGGCGCTCTATAACCATCAGAAGAACGCAACTTTGTTTAGTGGCGCTCTATAACCATCAGAAGAACGCATCTTGTTTAGTGGCGCTCTATAACCATCAGAAGAACGCATCTTGTTTAGTGGCGCTCTATAACCATCAGAAGAACGCAACTTTGTTTAGTGGCGCTCTATAACCATCAGAAGAACGCATCTTATTTAGTGGCGCTCTATAACCATCAGAAGAACGCATCTTGGTTAGTGGCGCTCTATAACCATCAGAAGAACGCAACTTTGTTTAGTGGCGCTCTATAACCATCAGAAGAACGCATCTTGTTTAGTGGCGCTCTATAACCATCAGAAGAACGCATCTTGTTTAGTGGCGCTCTATAACCATCAGAAGAACGCATCTTGTTTAGTGGCGCTCTATAACCATCAGAAGAACGCATCTTGGTTAGTGGCGCTCTATAACCATCAGAAGAACGCAACTTTGTTTAGTGGCGCTCTATAACCATCAGAAGAACGCATCTTGTTTAGTGGCGCTCTATAACCATCAGAAGAACGCATCTTGGTTAGTGGCGCTCCATACCCATCAGCGACCAGCCCTCCCGCGCCAGAAACTAGAACCACTGAGTCGCGAGTAGTTGCGACAGTCTTCAAGGCCACGGACCCGCTGTTGTCTCTTGTCTGTGCCGTTTCCACGGGCCGGGGATCCGAGCACAGAACAAGCCGTGCTCCAAACAAAGCACGGACGCCGATGACGCGGCGCACAGAAATGCTGCGTTCGGGCCCGCTCTGCAGCCTTGAAGGTCCTTTTCTGCAGACTGCCACGCGGCGATTCAACTCCTAGCATCGAGTACCACCCATTTGTCCTGCAATCGTCGATTCTAGTCCCTCTTGAAGCAGCGGTGTATTTACGGCAGGATAAGTAGCATGCCTTGCCACAAACACAAACACTTTCATCAGAGATTCCCTCCGTGTAGTATCACGGGTGCTGAAAGGCGCGCAAGTGTTTGTGACGCGCGGGGACATTCCTGTGTTTACAAGCGTCGCTGGCTATGCAACTCGAGCACTCGCCGGGAGTATTGTTTACTAAACATAAAGCACCACATAGAGGTAACTGGCTATGGTTCTCACATACGCTTGCGACGGTGAAGGCCCACGTTCGCTCTTCTCTATATTCATTTTACATCTGTTTAGTTGTTTAGTTGCCTTCTTTGTATGCCATTTCACGTCTAAATTTCAACACACAATTACTGACGCCATTCCTAGAAACATGTTTAACAGATATAATTTAAAATATTTCTCAAAATAAAAAAGGTTAAATTAGTTTTTAAAATATAATAAAACAATAAATAAAAATAACTTTTTGTTTAAGCGAGACAAAGTGTCGACGAGAAACAAGCCACTGACGCAGTACAAGCCGATCTCGAATGTTTTCTCGTTCCAGTCTTCGCCGTGTTTAGAAATAAGTTCCAAAGAGTTCAATAATATCCGAAAATAATGCAGCCGGTAGTATTCTGGCTGGATCTTTCATGTTGAAAACTTCAATCGAACCCGGGTTGTCTGGACGGTCGGCACCACACGACACTTCACTCGCTCGAAGGAGGCGGAAATGCAGACATGAAATTAATTTTGAAAGCGTAAGTTTAAAAAAAAAGGGGGGGGGGGTTGTCTGTAAAGTCGGTTTACGGACGATAATTTTAAGTGATAACGTCATAAGAAAACATTGATGAAAAATTGCATACTTTTTAATTTTCAAATATTATTTACAGTTTTTTGCAAATTTAATTTAAATAATTTGTTTAAATTTAATCACGAACAATCAGTTATTAAATAAACTGAAATCAAATCAATGTCAATAAAATGTTAATTTGAAATGACAAAATTGGACAAATAAATCAAATTTTTTAAATTGCTGCTTTTAAAAAGCCCGCCTTAACCTGTTTGATATTATAGAAGATTTCCTCGCACAGTGGTTGGCCGATTCTTGCACGCTCGGCTCAGGCGGAACGTGACAATGAATACTGATTTTTCGTGCGTGCAGCCGGCGTTCATCGATTTATAAGACGTTATCACGTCAAAAAAATCTTTGCGAATTAGATAGGTTTCCGCGAGTTTCATGCTAATTAAAGTAAGAATTAAAGACATAAACAAATTTCCAAAAATGTAAATATCAAAAAACGATCGAAGCATGGATACATATGAAATAGCCTAAAATAAAAAAAAGTAGGGTGTTAGGTAGAGACCAGAAAATTTCGCGAATTCATTTCGCGATAGGCTGAAATACAAATCGTTATACCTCGGTGCTGCCTCTGCTATTGGCTCCCAACTCACCTGGATGACTCTGGGCCAATGAGAAACACCCAACCAAAGCTTTATCGAATCACAGGCTGCTACACTGGAACGTCTCACAAGACAGCAGCCAATGAGTGGGTGGCATTTGACCGAGTGCACGTAGAACTATGGAGTTCATCCTACAGGTCACTGAACCCGCGAATTTTTCCGGTCCCTAGTGTTAGGTCACACGGTTATGCAAAGATGCTTAAGGCGAAGAGATCTCTCATCTACAACTGAATACGACAGAAGCAAACACTCGCAAGAGCACGTGACAACCAAAGCTTGGATCGCGCTCTGAGGCCAGCCCGACAGTCGGGTGGGCGATGTCGTGGGGAAGAGAGACGGGTGGACAAAACACGGCTGCACTGGCGTGGGCAGGCTGTGCGTGTCGGCGAAACAAGTGGGCGGTGCGAGGAATCTGAGAACACATCAGCTCGCGTCGGCGCCGCCAAGATGTGAAATCATCCCGAGAGAAAAGTATCGACCACCGGGCGTGACTCCGCCATCTCGAACATGACCCATCAACTAACTGTAAACTGCGCGTTGGCCGGACGCTACCACCGCTCTGGTGCCTGGGGGACGTCTGTTACCACCGTGCCGACCGTGGCACAATCACTCAAAAAAAAAAAAAATGGGTGCGTTTACTTTGGTACGCGCGTGAGAAGTTATACTTCTTTGGCAGCATTAAAAAATAGTTTTTAATTGCATGCAAATAATTCTCCACGGTAGAGTTATTCTCCATGGTAGCGTTAAACGTTTAACGCAACCTTGTTGGAAGTCGCAATAGAAGTATAACTTCAAAAAAAGCAAACCCGCAGATGTTTTGGGTGGTACAACACAAAAATGCTAAGGTTTCTACTCATGTCCACGTGTTGAATTAATGACGGCTTAGCGCCTCTTTTGACACCTCGGTCGTTGTGCACGATTGGTTGGATGCAAGCGAGGGTGGGATAAACACGTCTCCCGACAGGGACGATAAAATTGTATCCCCAGCAGAAAATAATATGCATTTAAAGAAATCGGAAAGGGTACCTTTCCGGTTTATTTTCTGCTGTGTCATTGCACAGAAAATTCTGAAAGGTACCCTTTCCGAGGGGATACCTTTCCAGTGCACATTTGCATTAAAACCGAAACATTTTAAGAAATCGGAAAGTGTACCTTTCCAGTTTCTGCCCAGCTACACTACCGCCACCAAGGGGACACAGGGCGAGAGCGTGGGTTCGGGCGGTGACCTCCGCTCTTGCAGTGCGTGCCAGAAGCGCGCTGCACCTGATCGCGCATGCTGGCGAGGCGCCCCGCGCGGCGGACATGACAGTCGTGGAGAGTGGCTTCTGGGCAGACACCAGCAGCGCTTCTACACACTCTCCTCGTGGTTCAACGTTTCCGTGGAGGATCACCACACACATCCGCTCATCACGTAATATTCTGCACGTCATTTTCATGATGTTTGCTGCATGCAGTTTGCATGATTACCACCAAAGTCGCGGTTTTCAACACTAACTACTACACCGAGCCAATATTAGCCACTGCCAAAGGGAAGCGCGACTAATTAATTCTGCAAATACACAGCGCCAGGTTTACATACGTCGTTCGTCAACAAATAATCTAGTCTCGTTCCCTGTGTTTGTACACTCTTGCATCAGCGATCTGGGTTAATATGTCACGTAACAGCAAATCCTGCAATGTTGTCGCATTTGAAATATTTTCTTGAAATATCTCATTTTAATTTGTGGCTCACTGCACTTTGGTTTCCGAGGGCATTTGCGCTTAATGTTACAGTTGAAAGCATGCGAAGTAAAAATATATATACTTTCACCAACATTTGTCACACATCACAAAAATAAAGGTAAATGTTACGACACGTGGTTTCAAAGTAATTACAAGTAATGGCGTGCCTGTCGTAGTAACTGCTATCACCGTATTTATCTTAAGGTCTCCGCCTACCCGGGCACATACACGGTGTGCAGAGCTTCAGGAAAAACAACGCGATTTCAAAACTACTCAAGATATCCCAGTGGGGTCTGCTTACGAAAAGCATTTAAGAGTTCGCTAAGGACCGAAAAGTACTTTTGATTTAGGATTTAATTTTTAAACTGTATTTCTAAAAGAGTAAAAATGGCTAAAACGCATGTTTTCAGAGTAAATTTTAGGCGTAAAACAACCGGTATAGATTCTTGAAAGCACTTAAGTGACTTGTATTACAGCTTTATCTTCATTTCTACGCCATATGTTACTGTCACCGCTCAAATTTATCAGTAATCCTGTGATGACGAGAAGTCTGCTCGCCAGTTCAGAGACTTCCGCTTAGAGGCGATACCGCGCTAGAAATACCAGCGAGCGTCGCGCTTATCATCCCGCCTCACCAACACACATACACCCCCAACGAGGCGGGCCCCTTAAGGCTGATGGTACAAAAGTCTCACAGCCTTGGATTGTAAAAAAGTACGATATTTGGTCTTAAATGTCACTAAAAAAATTGGAGACACGATTAACGATTAACTTTCAAAACATACCAACGGAAATTATTTCTTGTGTGAGGACTGAAGGAAAACTTGGTGAGAGAGAGAGTTAAAAGAGAATATTCAGATCATTAAAGAAGTTCTCGTGGAGCCCAGGCGGTTCAACTCTCGCCGGCGGACGCTGCGATGAGTAGGGGTTTCCTCCGGGTTCTCCGCCCTGCAGGAGTTTACGGGCGGCTTGCAGATTCGGGTTCGTCAAATCTCAGCAAAAACTTTACAGGTTAATCGATTTGAGAAATACTTACCTTGCCTCAAGTCACGTCTGTGCAGGCCGGCCTTAGTCTCGCTGCTTATTCTGCAGTTTAAAAAGAAAAATGAACACTACACAAGAACATTCACAGGCATTTCCCAGCATTGGATACTCAGTCGATGACTTCCAGTGAGCGACTACGACACGGTTCGGGTGAATCGGTATTAAACAACTGCCTGCATTCGTCCGGGATGATTTCAGGAAACAATGGAAAACCAACACCAGCATGGACTTACTGCAACGCGAACTCGGCTCCTGAAATTCGATTCCTACGTTCGATTGTTGTGCCACCAAGATAAGAGCGACACGTCAGTGCACACAGTATGCGAGTGTAACATTAACTGTTGCTCTGACCTCAGCATGGATTTACTGCAACGCGAACTCGGGTCGCTTGAAATTCTATTCCTACGTTCGATTGTTGCGCCACCAAGATAAGTGACACGTCAGTGCACACAGTATGCGAGTGTTACACTCACTGTTGCTCTGACCTCAAATTACAGATTCTGGAAACTGCTCGGAAAAAACCTTGATTGTAAATATGTTTAAAGTGCTCTACTTCAATATGTGATCTCATACAGATTATTTTGACTAGTTTACTGACTCATCAAATACTTTCACTGGTTTTGTCAGTGGATGTTAGTAGCTATCATAGGATTGACCAGGCATTAAAAGGCTTACTAACCAGATTTTTATTTAATATTCATTTCTCTAATTAAAAGGCTTACTAACCAGATTTTTATTTAATAGTCATTTCTCTAATTAAAATTGCGGCTCACAAAACCAAACTCCAGCGACCATTGCTTAACACTGCACTGGTGGAGAGTTTTGTTCGCCTGAGCAGAGTAAAAAAAAAAACATAAAAGATTAAAAACAAATTAATACAAATTAGGTGTTAGGGACATATTTGCTGATTAAACAATAAAGTATTTCGTAAACAAGTTTGTATAAATTTTTCGTATTCGTAACGTGAAAAAATAATTTTGTTGTACATTAACAATTAATTTGTACCAACAAACTTTTGTTAAAAGTGACTAGATTTTTGTTTCAGCAATGCACGCATAGATCTGGCTATCAAAAAAATGCCTCGGTGTGCCAACTTAACTAGGCCTGTATTAAACACATTTAGTTTTAAAAAAAAGTGCAAAAAATGAATGTGACCGCCTCAAAAGACAAAAACCAACCAAATTAAGATTTATTAAAATTAAATACCATGAAATGGAAGTAAATTAACGATCATCCACGTGTTCAGAATATATCACAATATCCACTCTCTTCCTTTGCCCATTTTCTGTTTTCCCTGTCCAATTTAACTCCCCCCCCCCCCCCCCCCCCCCCATATCATGTCTATTTTTCCAAATAACGCATACATTACAATACACCGTTTGTACTGTTACTTATTACGCAACAACACTATTAGTCTGAAAATAAAACAAAGATATATTTGTTTGATCAAATTTTGATATTTTGTGTTTCAAATTAATGCACAGTAATTTATATTTCTTACGTTTAACAACAGTACGTGTTACGTATTATTAACGGTTCACGAACTTATGATTTAAAATGCGAATCAGGTTTAAGAGAATAAAATTTTACATAACAGCATTTGTAAAATGCCCACAGCTACCGCTCCGCAACCAGACACCTTTTAAATCACGCGAGTTGTCCCTGTATGCGGAAAGAGAGAAAGAGAAAGAAAAAGAGAAATAGTGTGTGGGTGTGGGTGTGAGTGTGAGTGTGAGTGTGTGTGAGAGTGAGTGTGAGTGTGTGAGAGCGAGTGTGTGAGAGCGAGTGTGTGAGAGCGAGTGTGTGAGAGCGAGTGTGTGTGAGAGCGAGTGTGTGTGAGAGCGAGTGTGTGTGAGAGCGAGTGTGTGTGAGAGCGAGTGTGTGAGAGCGAGTGTGTGAGAGCGAGTGTGTGAGAGCGAGTGTGTGAGAGCGAGTGTGTGTGAGAGCGAGTGTGTGTGAGAGCGAGTGTGTGAGAGCGAGTGTGTGAGAGCGAGTGTGTGAGAGCGAGTGTGTGTGAGAGCGAGTGTGTGTGAGAGCGAGTGTGTGTGAGAGCGAGTGTGTGTGAGAGCGAGTGTGTGTGAGAGCGAGTGTGTGTGAGAGCGAGTGTGTGTGAGAGCGAGTGTGTGTGTGTGTGTGTGTGTGCGAGTGTGAGACAGTGTGTGTGAGCTATAGTGTGAGAGTGTGAGAGTATGCGAGAGTGTGCGAGGGTGCAAGAGTGCGAGAGTGCGAGAGTGCGAGAGTGCGAGAGTGCGAGAGTGCGAGAGTGCGAGAGTGCGAGAGTGCGAGAGTGCGAGAGTGCGAGAGTGCGAGAGTGCGAGAGTGCGAGAGTGCGAGAGTGCGAGAGTGCGAGAGTGCGAGAGTGCGAGAGTGCGAGAGTGCGAGAGTGCGAGAGTGCGAGAGTGCGAGAGTGCGAGAGTGCGAGAGTGCGAGAGTGCGAGAGTGCGAGAGTGCGAGAGTGCGAGAGTGCGAGAGTGCGAGAGTGCGAGAGTGCGAGAGTGTGTGGGGGGGGGGGGGGAGAGAGAGTGCGCTCGCTCGAGCGGTCTCGGGCGTCCACTGCAATTGAGGGCACAGTCACTGTCCGGGGGCTGCATCCTGCAGCGCCACGCATCTCGGCCCTGTTTACCTCCGCAGTCCCGTCCTCCTTGCATCGCCACACTGCGGAAGGCAATGGGTTAGCCATTAATGGATCACCCCGCCTCAGGAAACCTTTAAACGCAATGGATACTAGTTATCAGTGTTGCGTCTGACGTCAATAAGCTCAATGAGCAAAATAATTTTTAAAACGTCAAACAAAAGTACTATAGAAATAACCCTACATAATATTACGTACACTAAATCTCGTTCACAAAAAAAAACAATTTTCGTTGGGTGAAGAAAGATAGTAAAAATAACTATTCGCAGCTTGGGTGGTACTATTTAAACAAATAACTAGTTATGTCTGACAATATATTTATTCGGGTATACGGTTCATTTCGCATGACATTTAACGCTATTTCTCACCAATTACGGCGTTAACTTAAAGGATGTTTCTGAACACCAGATACAAACGCAGTGTGGTGAATCCCGTGCAAAATGAGACACAGTAAACCTAAATGACATTTGGCCTTAAGTGAATTTATAATCCAAGTATGCGCTCTTAAAAATCAATCATTGAAACGGGTTTGTTTTAAAATACGCTAACTTCTCGGTATGAAGCATCAAATTTGGTGACATTGCTTTCTTGAATTGGGACTCGCAAAGGATATAATCTGGGCGTTTAGTTAAGAACAGGGCTTTTTTTCTACGAGGTAACACGCATCCTCTGCGGGAGCAGCCTGAGAAAACCACCGGCTCACGGCAACGTCCGCCACGTTCCCCACTGGCGAAGAATCTGGGCCTGACACCGCCAGTACTTCGGGGAGACTGCCGCCGTGGGCCCTGTTTCAGCTGCAATCTGCGCTCAAGCAATGCATATATATAATAATAATATTTGTTTTCGTGTCATTAGGCACAAGCAGAACGCTGGCTTTCAGGGTTGAACCGCGTATAAGTGGTAGACTGCACCGACATTGCAGCAGGCATCATCAACAAACACTTTGCTGTTAACTGTAGTCGATTTCTCAATCCTGAAGATGCCTGCTGAAATGCAGAGCGAAACGTCGGTACAATCTGCCACTTCGACGCGGATCAACGCCGAGAGCCAAGATGGTTTATGTTCATTATTGGATAACATTAAGTGGCGACAGGCTATACCATAGGGTGGAACGCAGAGGCGGATCTGGGCTTCCCTTCGCCCGGGGCAGAAATTGTGATTATCGCCTCCCCCACCCAACAACAACAATAAACGTACGTGGCATAATTTGTTTTGCATCCGTTTACATTAAATGTAAATTTATAAGTTAAATTTTATCAAACCCTGTATACTTACCAGTGTTTTAAGTGTATGTTTTATTCCTCGTACAGTATTAATATAGATAATATAAAGCTTTCAAAAGGTCGATGACAACACAAAAGATAAAAAAAAACATAGTTTTACGTTACATTGTTAAATTACGATAATTAAAAAATTACTGGACAAACACGGCATCTGCGAAAGCATGAAGCGCAAACTCACTAGAAACAATAAAGATCTCCATTGAAAACATTATTGCTGATGAGTTAAAAATCCAACTATTAGTAGATACTGTATGATTATTTTTATTCCCTTTTTCTTTCGCATTTTGTTTTAGTCTACAAACAATTATCTGCCTATCCTGCGCCCCTCTAATCTAGCGCCCAAGGCAAGCTACCCCCACCAGCCTCCATAGATCCATTACCGAGTGGCAGCAGAGGTTTCATGAAGCGCGAACTGGCGTGTAGCAGGTTCGAGTTGGGAGACCCTGAACAAGCTTAGTCCTGCCGGCCACCAGATGTCAAAACAAACACCGCCCCGGGCCTAACGACTTGTGTCCACGCGAAGACCACGCCACTGCCTCAAGCACAAACATGTTGCGGTTACGCCGATTCTTGCTCCAACGAGTATTTTGCAAAGGAAAACAAACTTTGGAAGCACGATTGGAAACATGGCCGATTTTTTTTTAAGACGTCAAGACAAACACTTTTCTTAATTTTATTGCTTAAATAACTGGGCAATAGATTTTTTTTTTTTACTTAAGATTGCTTTGTCTCGACAACGAGATCATTAGCGGAGAGAAGACACAATACAATCTAAGGAATGGAGGGAGGAAACATCCCAGCAATGGTCTGAAGATCTTTCGAGAAACCATCGATGACCGAAATTAAAATGGTTGGACCGACAGTTGACAGAAAAATAATTTTGTAATGAAAAAAATTAGGGTTGACAATAAAAATTTTGTGGCGGACCAAAAACTTCAATTTGTTTCCCCGGAAAACACCCCCCCCCCCCCCCCCCCCAAAAAAAAAAAAAAGCTCCAGAACCTTGTGTCTTAGCACCGCGACACTGCATTCCAGACAGGCATAGAGCTATGGTAGACGCACACTATATACCCAGCAGACCATTCCCAAAGGTGCTGTAGCGTGCCTACGTTCAAGTTCAGCGGTCACAGATTCGGTCGCACTATGGGCACGAGGGTAATCAATCGGCGGCACCACTTGGCTCTGTGATTGGACTTTCTGGTTAGCGAGCATACAAGGTCCAAGGTTCAATTGGAAGCCGGGTAAAGAATTTTCCACCTGAGGAAAATATCATTCCTGGTTTTAGAACTGGGTGTTGTGTTGTTCCTTTATCTCTATACTGCGGAAGGCACTAGCAGACCACCGCAGAATCATCTCGCCTAGTCCGCTCCATGGCTGGAAATAAAACCAGCCTACGTGCCTATCAATCCCTAGTCAGTCGGTATCTAGTGGTTTAGGGTCTATAACATACTTTTACACTCGTTTAAGTTACGCTGGACTCACAATTATCCGTCAATCACGTGACCTCAAACCAATCAGAAGGCCCGAAAAATTCCGTCCGTACGTCAAAAGCTTCCCAAAGTTCAACTTTCGACGGACGGATAAAATTATAAACTCCAAAATGTTAGCACGGTATTGCCGGTAACTGTTACTATTTTAAAAGGTTTCGAAGTTTGGTTATAGGTTTAGATGCTTCCATTAAATATTTTTAAACTTACGTTTGAACAAATTTTTGAGTTTAATTTTTGTTACACAAACTGACAGACGTAGAAACGTAATAAATTACGTATGGCATAACTGAAAACATATTAATAAATATCACAGCGCAAAAAAAAATTGAAATTTAATGATTTATAGTGCTTAACTTTCATGATCGTCATTCTAATCCACCTATAAACGAGAAAATTTCACGCCAAATTAAGCCTTCTGGACTGTTGGCAGTATTTGACAAACGTACGAATCATTGTGAATCACTCAGCTTGTTGATGGATGGACGAAGGATAATGGAGAGTCCACCTTTAGTTCGAAAGTCATCGTCCCCTCTATGGATGTTAATACCCAATATTTTTTTTAACTGTCAAAATAACGGTTGGTAAACAAAATAGGAAGTATTGATTGGTTATGGTTCAACTCAAAGTGTGCAGACACGGGAGCCAGGTCCCGCCGCGCACCTCCAACACTTCGCCGACAAGCTGCGGTTATTTCGAGCACAATCTGACGGGCGGCCAACACCCACTAAATGTTTAACGGCCACCTTCCCTCGAGCCCGAAGTTCACGGGCTCGCGTCACGGTCCTGGCGCTATCTTTCCGACATAGCCCGCCATAGTTTGGCCATTATTTGCTATGGTTCCCGATCTGAAACATGTCACCTGACTGTTGGCGCGAGAAAGCAACCTCCGAGAGGAAAATCACAGATTATCTCATATCAGAGTCTGCAGCTGAAGTATTGGGTTGCTTGGCTTGAGAGTCAAAGCTAACCTGAAGATGGCGACAGCGATGTCGACCGGAAACATCGGTAAACTTTTCGCCTTCGTCGCGGCTATAACCCACAAGCCAAGCAACCTCAGACAGGAGCGCAAGCAGAATTTCATTTCGGGGGGATAGAACAACTTTTCCCGCTGCTTCTTTGAAAATTATTTCCTTTTGATGGTGGAAATGATAAGACTTCAGACAATGGCTGCGAATGCCTGCGATCCTTATTAAGTTGACGTAAGAGTTACGCTATGCCATGGGTGGTAACTTGGACAAGGCTGCATCTGTACTGCAGGCTGATGCCAAAGAAGGCCACTCTGGTGTGTGTGCCTCCAGGCGCGAGGCAATAGTCGAGCTAACTTGATGTAAGCTTTTGGACATACGCCATTGCTATGCATAGCAATGGCGTATGTCCAAAAGCTTACATCAAGTCATGCACTCCCATTGCACAAATCTTTGAAAGATAATAGTCGAGCTAGCGACACTTCTCCATAGGACTCAATGGCAGTGCCATGTTACGGCAATAGCCAATCACAGGTAACACAGCCGGAAGGGGGCCGTAGGATGGAACGATTTAAAATAACTTTGTAATGTCGTCCAATTTCGAAAGTAACGTCTCTTATAAGCTCAAATAAAATAGCACGAAAACTTCTTAGTGTGCGAATCGATAATACTAACAATGTTGCGGATTCTAATAATCGCCTAACATTGGTTTTTGCAAAAACAATGTATACTTGATACCATGCATTGAAATTTTGAAGGGGAGAAAGTAAATCGGCGCGCATCTTTGACTTATATCTAGACAATTTAAATAAAATTGACTTAATTTCTTTCAGAAGAGATTCTTTAAACTTGACTATACAACAGGCATATTATTATTTTTTATAAAATTACACAACAAAAAGACCGATGCAATCATGATTCTTGAAGAAATTTTCCAGAAAAATATTTCCAACGCACCTATGTTGATGATGATTTTGTCAACACGGGAACATGTGATATTTACTATAGGTACTTGTATGATCTGGGTTTAAGCGCTAATAATAAATTCGTACAGCCAAATAAAGTGAACTAAAAAAGAAACAATTAACCAACAAAATGGACATATTATAAGAAGAAATGCCTAGTACATTCATTGTTAACCAGGTTTAAGGGTTTCTGTTTAAATTTTTCGAAAATAAAAAAAAATATTTTTTTTATTTTATTTTAGGCAACTTTTTTATGGTTTTGTAAATTTTGTGCATGTGCCAATCTCAAGTAAATTTAATGCAGAAACATATGACATAAGTGCACCAAAAAAAACCTAGTTTTCAGCAGGGGCTAAAGACATTAAGAATCAACCTCTCGCCTGTGCAATGGTACGTGCATGTGAGAGATTACACTCAAGCATGCCCCTTTTAATATATTATTTTTATTAAAGTTTACCAAGAGGCTACCCAACACGCATGAAAGCGCGGAGGCAGAGGGTACAGTTGAGAGAACACAGTCCACATAAATGTCGTCAGTCGGAGTCAAAATTTCGTGCTCAGCTTCTCTTTCCCTTTCGCAACCCAAAAAATCTCTTTCTGACGCGGCTGTGAAGGAGACGCAATAGCATTTATAGAAAGTTGCATATTACGTTCGAAATTTTCATGCACGTAATTAAAGATGAAATGGACTGTTACATAATTTCCACTGTAAAAACACTGAATTACCTTAAATTACATTCATGAGAATTCACTCGTAATAAAACATTCAGAAATGTTTGATTAAAAAGCACTAGATGATTAGAAAAAAAACTGTTCATATCGTTGAAAAAGTCCTTATACGCAGGACGCGAAAAAAACTGCGGGTCATTAAGGGTGAAAGCTAGGAACCCAAACACACCGTATTGATTTAAACAGTTTTTATGCCATATCAATTTTTTTATGGTTGATAATTTTAACATTTGTTTTCTTCTGGACAAAGAGCACACTTTGAAATATTTTCAAAGACCATAACAGAGTATCTATTGATAGTATCATTAAACTTACAGGCATTCCCAAAGAGGAACTCTAAATTCCATAAGACTTCCCAGGGGAAACTATGAGTAGCAACCAGTCACCATTAAGTTCAAGCATTTCACCAAATTATGTAATAAGCTTTAACGAAGCCAATTTTTTTTAAAAATTAAACTATATAAAATTGTAATGGCCAAAAACAAGAGGGCATATTTCGATTCGTAAGTGCCCCCCTTAAGTCGAAAGCGAAGGCTTGTCGCTGGCGAGCTCTGGAACCACTCCAGTGGCAAGTCACAATCTGCCCGTCGCCTTGGCCACGAGCCCCGCAAGTCTCGTGTGTGACGGGGACGCACCACAACGCCGAAATGCCAAATTGACCACAACGCCGACAGCTAGAAAACTGCTGTGTACCACAACGCCGAATTACCACAACGCCGAAATACACTAACACCGAAAAATGCCATTGCAGGACTGCCACAAAGGTTAGGTTAGACTAGGTTAGGTTAGACTAGGTTAGGTTAGACTACATAAGGTTAGGTTAGGTTAGGTTAGGTTTGGCTAGGCTAGGTTAAATTAGGTTATATTATGCTAGGTTAGGTTAGGTAAGGTTAGGTTTGATTGTGGTATTTCGGCGTTAAGGTACATTTAAGAAACACACACAAATTCATTCAGTTGTTATTTCGGCGTTGTGGTACACAGCAGTTTTCTAGCTGTCGGCGTTGTGGTCAATTTTGACATTCGGCGTTGTGGTAACGACCCGTGTGTGACGCTTTACAATTAACTACACTGTTTGAAAAATGCTTCAAGATTTACTAACGTTAAGATTATCATTTAGCAAATTATTCACTAATTTATAGTTAATACTTTTAAGTGCAACTTCTCTATAGCCAGTAGTATAAGACGAGACGATGACTCATCGCAGGCAACGACAGCTGCAACGCTCAGGAGTGGTGCACTCGATGGTGGAAAAATATGGTTTGGGAGGGGGGAGTGAATTACGAATAAAGACTAAAGAAGAGAGACGGACATCTATAAGACTCTTTGCAAAGTTTTTCGTCGTCATGTTTCTTACAATAATGAAGAACATCCTGTGTGTAACACTGCTGAATACTTTATTATATAGTTTATGTTCAAGTGAATTAATGATATAATTATTTTATCTTCAAGAGAATAAACGAAGTGTAGTATTTCACGTCTAAAGCTTGTGGTGGCCACGCACCCATTTTTTTTGTGTTATAAGTGTTATTTTAAGCGCAAAGATGGCAAAAAAAAAGTATTTTCACAGAAAGTTATAAGTTTGCAACTCCCCGCGCGGTTCAGTGACTGTTTCACTTCACAACATCCGACACAGTTCCAGTGTGACAGAAAAGTTTAATCTTCCAAAACAATTCTCTAGTAACTAGTTAGTCAATACACCATAAACCAACACAGGACAGCTTCATGACAAAACTACTATTGCTGCCACACCAGTCCAATAGATGGCAGGAAATACCTGCGGTATTAACATTTTATTTGTTTAAAATTAACGATACGATATAATATTGAATTAAAACTTTTTTTTTACATACGCCATTGCTGGTTTTTACTTTATGTCACAGAGAAACCTCAAGAACGGATAAAGATATAACAAAAACACACAGAACACAAGTCAAAATCAGCCGATGTAAAAAGTTAAATGTATCGACTTTAAACATCGGCTTTTTATGGCTTTGTGTTCTGTGAGTATGTGTAACCATCTCTTTGTCCGTTCTTGAAGTTTCTCTACAACATAACAATGTAAAGGCGTGTGTCCAAAAAATTCCGGTTTAAATCAATCTTCGCATTGCAAGAATCATTAAAAGACCGTACCAGCATTATTATAGCAAATAAAAACTATTTTCATAGAAGAAACCTGTTTTAACCACTATACAAATGTACTGTAAAAATAAACATATAG
Organism: Bacillus rossius redtenbacheri; assembly: GCF_032445375.1. Lineage (NCBI taxonomy): Eukaryota > Metazoa > Arthropoda > Insecta > Phasmatodea > Bacillidae > Bacillus > Bacillus rossius. The sequence continues at coordinate 19,644,780 of NC_086331.1, forward strand.
TGCTGCAAAATTACTAATTAAAATGAAAAATACTATATTTGTCGCCAGATAATAAAAAAATAACTATAATGTATTAATAAATTATTGTAGTGTCACGCCATGCCACTGGCTTATTTTTCGTACGCTTGCCTGTGTTGATAGCACAGAGCTGCGTGCTATTGGTTCCTAGTGTAATCGCCAAAGTGAGTATTCTGATTCAACGACACGCAGCCATGGGCTGTGGGGCTGTGACAGTGAAACCTTGTAGTGAGAATGAGCTTGGCTTGTGGATTTCAGCCGCGTCTGGTTACGGCCTGCAAGTCAACAGAAAATTGTTAGTGTGTTTATTTCTTTGAAAGATTCTTGCAATGGGGAATTTTGATGAAATACATTTATTTAGATATACGCCATTGCAGTTTTGCATTGTTCTGTCATGGAAAAACTTCAAGAATGCTAAATTAAAGTGAAAACCAAAACCCACAGAGAACAAGTCTAAATCAGCTGATGACAAAATATAGGTATCAGACAGCACAGAATATTCCACGGGAGAAATTTAGTTTTAGTCACGAAAAAATAGCAAGGACGAACACAAAGGGCTAGCAACGAAAACAGTAAATGCGAACATACAACAACCTTGAAAAACACAGCGAACAGTCGAACCCAACGATGATAATTGACAACTGAGAATATCACATCCCAGAGAGCCCGTGACCCTCGATTACAGAGATCTCCGCACCAACAGACCACCGAGCTCATTAATTTGATCCATGCTAGAGTACTGGGATCGAACCCACGGCCACTAAGGACCCAAAACTGTTTCACTAACAATTATAGCTTATTTTTACTTGGGCTTAACTTCTCGCCGACAACGAGACTAGAGACGGGAGAGGCAAACACCACGCTAGAGGAGGAACTGTAACGGACCATTCCCGAACCTGCCTGGAGTGACTTCGGACAGCCATGGATCATCGAAATGAGGATAGTCGGAGCGGGATTCGATCGCGGGCCTCTAGACTGCGAGTAAGTGTGAATAACCACTGCGCCACCTCGGCTCCATGGCACAGAGACGTGAGGAGTGGCTCGGAGCTGCTATTGTCTTCCAGGCGTAAATTCGCGCAGTTCTGCGCCAAACTTGTTGGCGGCTGGAAATACAGGCTCCACGAGGGAAGGTACCGACTCGCGCAACTTACGAGGCCCGTCTAGTCCAGTGGCGGATCCAAGGAGGGGGGGGGGGGGCACCAGGGGCCAGTCCCCCCCCCCCCCCCCGCCCCCGAAAAACCAGTTGTTTGCTACATTAATATTGTCGACAAAAATGATTGTTTTCGAAACCAATAAAATATTTTAATATAATTAATGAATTTCTTGTAGAATCATAAAATCTGGTGGTTGGATGTTATGTGTAGTGTGAGTAGATTAAATACAAATTTAGTAATTTTAAGACATTTTTTCTCTGGCTATTCTGAAATCCTAGAGTGCCCCTCCGAGGTGAACCTCTGGATCCGCCACTGATCTAGTCGGGGTGTACGTGTGTTAGTGAGGCGGGATGATAAGCGCGAAGCTCGCTGGTGCTTCTAGCGCGGTGTCTCCTCTGAGCTGACGCGCAGTCTTCTCGTCGTCCGTAGGACAACTGTGAAATTTGAGCGTGACCGTAACATTATATGGCATAGAAATGATGGTAAAGGTGTAATACAAGCCCCTTAAGTGCTTTCAAGAATCTTCACCTGTTGTTTAACACATAAAAATTTACACTGAAAAAAATGCCTTTCAGACGTTTTAACTCTTCTAAAAATACAGTTTAAAAACTTAATCCGGAATCAAAAGTACTTTGTGCCCTCGGCGAATTCTTAAATGCTTTACGTAAACAGACCCCACCCGCATATCTTGAGTAGTTTTAAAATCGCGTTGTTTTTTCCGGAAGCTCTGCGTACCGTATGAGTTCCCGGGCAGACGGCGCCCTTACAGCCCATGCATAAACTCAATTATGCTCACTCAGTTGACAGTCTGACATGGAGATAGATGCTGCTAGCGTACAATGGCTGCACAACTTTTAAGTTATTCACAGTATGGGGAGAAAATACCCCTACATGTTATACAGATGAAGAGAAAAACAAATGCTAAGTTGCAACATCAATAAAAGCAAATGCAAGAGCCGCGAAGTACACGGGTGTTAGTGAAAGATTTACCCAAATAATATACAAAAATCGACAAGAACCGAACTACGCTCAGATCTATGCGAGCTATCAAATTACGTACATCCGTAACCAACCTCGTATGTCAGTGCGGGTATTTTTTAATAATGCCAATAAAACTAAAATGAAGAAGCTTGGCTTCTGTGTTGCAGCCGCGTCCTCGGCGAATAATTCACCGACGTTTCGGTCGACATTGCAGTCGCCATCATCAGGGAGCAGTGACGGCAAGTGACGTGCGATGACGCAGGCCGCAACCGCCCAGAGATCCGCCTTCCTTCCCCGGCGGTGTCAAGTCCGGGCAAGTTGCGCGGGTGAGTCGGCCGCTGACCCGCTTAGGCCCGGTGCACACGTGCGGACATTGTCCGCGCGGCGCCGCTGCCGCAGAAACACATTCACACAGTACGGACAAATACCGCACAGTCCGAACGATGCCGACTAACGAGATGGATGTGTACAAACGTAAACGGGAATTCGTTGTGTACCTAGTATACAAATGTTTATTGGATACAACTAGGAAACATTGGGTGCATCCTTTCACCGACTCAAGACTCCTGAGGGGCAGATTTGCAACAAGTTTTTTTTCCTTGTCATCCTTTTCGTCAAACGATTCGCAAAATTTACAGCACATGTTGATCCAAGCACTTCTTTTTTTATTACGGTCATGGTATTCTTCAACGGCTACGTTCCATATCTCTGGATAACTTTTAACTTCTGCGATGAAGAGTTCAACAACTAATATGTCTTCAAATTCACGTGATGCTGCCATTTCACTTTGCGGCAATCGACCGCACGTGTGCACTGCTCGATTGACACCAATGTACTAAGGAACGTAGTTGGACGTGCGGCGCCGCAGCGTTCCTGTGGGATCTACGGACAAAAATGTAAGCACAGTGGACGTGCACTGGACGTGCGGAGCCGCTGCGGCGCCGCAGCTGAGTGTGCATTACTTCTTATCAGTCAAGCCTTCCGAGAAGGCATCTCCGGCGCCGCAGCGGCACCGCGCGGACAATGTCCGCACGTGTGCACCGGGCCTTACCCTGCCCATTCATTCCGTCAATAATGCTCCCATGTTTACCTCATCGCTAGAGACCTGTAAAATTCGCGGTTTCGATGGCATTCAGGATAGACTGCACATACCCCTGTACACTCGGGCAAATAACTCAAGTTCATTGGCTGCCGACTTGTAAGTCGTCTCAGCTGGTTTGTCTGTGATTCGATCCATCTTTGGTTGAGGGTTTATAACTGGTTGAGATTCGTTTAGATTAACAGTAAGCCAATAGCAAAATTATCTAAGAGGTATATGTGTTTGAATTCTAGCTTATCACCGAATGAATCCGCGAATTTTGCAGGTCTCTACTCATCGCCCCTCATTTCCACTACTGACCTCATGCATTAAGTCATTCATAGCTCCGATAGACTTGACCTTGTCACATCACAACACATATAGCTTTGTTAAACATGTTTGTACCGGCTTTCTAAAACTGCCCTAAAAAACCAGATTATTTAATGCATAAATTAAATCAAAATATATGTCATATAAAGGAAAATAATGTTCTTAAATAGTTTTTGTCTAACAATGGTTTTCATTTTAGTCAAAACTATACTATGAACATCGTCGTTTTCAGCGGTCGAAAAGCTATAAATGACTATAGTAATAGTAATACAATTTCACAAACACTCGTTTCTATGTCATTAACTAATGTGATCACGTCTGGCCTGTTAGCTCGGTGTTTCAAGCACCTGACTCATGGGCGTTGAAAGGATTTTTTTTTTTTGGGGGGGGGGGGGGGACTTTAATTGATATAGTTGTTGAGGAATATCCATCCCCTGAAAAAAAAGCGGGGGGCCCGGGGGTCCTCCCCCGGGAAAATTTGGAGTTTGAAGGTACAAAAAAGTGGTTTTTAGGTATTTTTCTTTCCTAAATATTCTAATTATAGTTGGTTGCAATATTTAATTTAATTAATTTTTTATAAAAAATATTATCAGAGAACAAATTTGTAAAAAAACCAGTTAACATATCTTCTGGTGCTATATCCACACAAAATCATTAATTAAAACATCAGGAGAAACCTGAATGCTACACTTAAATGCCGCAGCAGTATTAAGAATATTTCGCACATGTACACACACATAAGTAATAAAGGGATTATAATCACTATTATTATTGGAGGGGACGAAATTGAAGACTTTTATTATTGAGGGGGACGTGTGTCCCCCCCCCCCCCCCCGGCGCGACGCCCATGCCTGACTGATGTGTCATTGGTCCAGAATTTGATTGTCGACAGTCTGGAGTCGGTCACTTGTGAAAAATTTCCTTCCCGGATTCCGGACTGGGTATTCTGATGCGTGTGCGCGGAAAACACGATCTCCCTGCAATGAAAGACCCGTGTGAGGTGATAACTCGGACACGAGTGTCGAGGTGTCATCTTCATTAGCGATCATGCTTGCAAATGCTATCGGATGATGCGTGAATCACCGCAGTCAGTGTGCAGATAGAAGGCCTGGCCCGAGCCGGGCGGATCACGATAACCAACCAGCAACCAGAGACGACAACGCCGTTTCTCCGTGGTTCTTCCGGTGACCAACGCAATCCCACAGCGAGATCAACAACGTACAGCGCGCGATAACACACTTCAGGCACTACAGTTTAGAGGTGTAAAAGTAACGAAAAAAAGCGTACCCGTATGTATTCATTACTATAACAATTAGTACTCGTTACTGTCGTATCGTTACGTTACTCGTTACTTCTGATACCGCTAATAACATGCTATGTTATGTTGCAGCAACGAATCGAGTCGTATTGCGTACGCGTACAGTATCAGTATGACGTCGCGTAAATAATAATAAATAGAATAAAAATAATTAACAATATTTGATAATTAACAGTTTTTGTTAACCAAGAAACAATTAAATCTCATTCGAGCGGCTTTATTATATTATCTCTTTTAAGATAAAATATAAAAACGTGAAAATACGCGATAATAATAAAAACATACATATTTCTAATTTGTAAAAAATACTTTCTTGCGTTGTTTCTGTTCCAATCTCAAACTTTGGCTACACACACAATACCTTTAATAAACAGTAAAAAACTTGGACGACGAATTTACAATTATACTTTACCTAATAAACAAACATCGTTCTTTGTAACGTACGTTTTCTTTTATTTCACCGAATAAGCGCGCGCATGCGTAAAACATACGAAAAATGCGAGTAACGAAATGCATTCGTGTGTACCGTTTCGTTACTCGTTACTAGATGGCGCACCCGTTACTCAGTACCGTATACATGCGGTTTGCTACAGCTCTACTACAGATCTGGTCATTTTCAGGAACGAACGAGACGGGCCAAGGTGGCCGACTTCTCACAAAGGTGTCCGGGTTGAATTCCCGGTCACGCCCGAATCTTTCACGTCGCCGTGAGCCAAAATGTTTCATCGCAGCAGCCTCCCCCGACAACTCCAATCAACCCTCGGCACAAGTCCATTCCGTCACTGCTCAGCCTCTTCCGTTTCTCCCCTTATCTGCTCTAATGGCCTCCATATGGACGATAGAACATCACTGAGAAAAATGTTTGTTTGTCTCTACAAAATATTTGTTTATATATGGAGAAATAAATATATTTTGTTAATTCAAACAAATATTTTGCAGTGGGAAAGATTCTGCTGACCCAACAAAATGATTTTGTCACATCAAATGTATATTTGGTTAGGTGTAACAAATTATTTTTGTTACTTACCGAGTTTGGTTAAACTATCAACATATTTTGTTCCACCAAGTAAATATTTGTTTCGCCATAAACAAATATTTGTTTGATTCAAACAAGCCTTTTTCTCTGTGCACACTATGAGACTATAGGAAAAAAAATTACACGTTTATAGACGGACCCGCCAAGATGGTGTCGACAGCCCACCAAGGGGGGGGGGGGGGGGTGCGGAAATTGTCCACCATGACCTTTCCAGCCCCTCCTCTAGGAAAATGTGTCACACGGCACTGTGTTTAATCAATCACTCATTCTTTTCACGCATGTTCCACGGGGCCTTTTAAAAAAAAATACTCGCCCCGTATTTGTAGCGATTCGGTAAAAGTTTGCAGTGTATTCTTAAAAACAGAAACTTGATTGAAAAAAGAACGCGGATATAATATATAAAGTACGATAATATTATTGTTGGTGTGTCTTTGCTAAGTATGTAAAAAATTATCTTTGAAACATTTGTGCAATGGGAGTGCATGACTTGATGTAAGCTTTTGGGCATACGCCATTGCTAAGCACATGTATTTTTTTTTGTTTTTTGTTTTTTGGGGTTTAATTCATAATTTGTGGGTATTTTTTTCGTTCTTAGTCCATTTTTCTTTTGTTTTTCATTGTTTGTTGACCATATTCCTGTTATGGAATATTATGTGGTGTATATATCCTGTTGACAACAGCAATTTTTTTGCTTAATTTGTGTTTTTTGTCTTTTGTTTTTTTGTAGTTTTCTTCTACAGACATACGTGTGCTTAGCAATGGCGTATGTCCAAAAGCTTACATCAAGTTATGTAAACAATGCTAAAACACTCTGAAATACGTAACAACTAAAACATTTACCGTACTTTTTTTTGTTATACCCACGTTCTTTACTTTTGATTCACAGTGCCATTTCTGTTTGAAAGCGATACCGTAAGAATTAGATGCTGTTTCCGAATAGTAAGGAAGTGTCCTTTATCGACCCATCCTTAACAAAAGGTTCCTTCAATTTCAAGGCTGCTGCAATCAGTGAGAAACTAGACGTGGAAAGATATCTGAATTGTTCCGACGATAACAACCTGGTGTATCAACAAATAAATAATTTATCGGCAGTCATTCGTTAACATTTACCAATTTTCAGGCTATTTTCTTCAACTTTTACACGTGCAAGTTCATCACTGATAGCAACAAATAAACATGAAAGCGTGTAGACAGCATCACAAACCACTCAAGAGTTCACGCGAGAGACTCGTTCTTTCAAGAAAAGGTGCGTCCGACGATACTGCAAGGATCTTTTGGAAGGTTTACGAAGTTGACAAAAAAAAGCCCGACATCCTCAAATGAACTTTCAAATGTTCCTTTAGGCTAAAGGGTCTTTCAAGGGCCCCCCTAATCAGGTGTAAATGAAGCGGGATGATTAAGACGTTCGCTTGTGCTTATTGGACGGTAGGCATCGCGTCTAAGCGCATGTCTCTGCTAGCATCGCGAATAAGACAACTATTAAATCCGAGCGGTAACCATGAGATTACATGACGGAGAAATTAAGATGAAGGTGTAATGCAAGACCCTCGAGTGGATCCAAGAAACTATCAAGGGAGCTTCATGTCTAAACATTGTTCTGAAAACACGCTATTCACGCTCATAAAAACACAGTTTGAAAAATGAATACGGAAACAGACTCGTCCACCCTCCATCGTATTGTTAAATGCTTTCCGTAAGCAGACGCCGCTCGGATATGTAAATCGCGTGTGGTTTCTTCGGAAACAGCGGGTGTTTGACATGTAAAAATGTCGGTACGAGAGATCGCGGCGGACGCAGAAAGTTACCTGGGCCGCGGGCCGGAACGGGAGCGAAGCGGGTCGCGTCGCGTGGCCGAGTGACCAACTTCTTCTTCTTCCTGGCGGCGGGCAGCACTCGAGCACTTCCAGGCCGGCGGGCGCGATACTGGCGCGCGCGGTGCCGGCGCGCCGCTTATACCGCGCCGTCCGCCACGTCACCTCCCCCTCTCGACTGCTCTCCCCACTCCGCCGCCATCGCCCCCTCCCCCCTCCGCCAGGCCACGTGTGCAATCCTCCGCGCCTGCCGCTCGCGTCCTCTCGCGATTGGCCGGCCCCGGGCATAGGATAACCACCGACACAACACTTATCTTTCACTACAGCCATTAAGAGCATTCGCGTTTTTTCTAACGTTTTAATTTCTTGCAATTTGCCACCGATAGTGAATAAAACATATTTTTTGTAACAAAACACACTTTACAAAACAAACTGCCCAGAAATGTTTCGTCATACCTACTACAAGAAAGATATTTTAACTTTGCACAATACATTTATTCTTGCATACACGAAATACGTTGTTTTTTTTTTTTTCGAGGAAATACTGGAAATTTTCTTACAAAAATTGGCGCATAATTTTGTATTTCAATTTAATTTCATTCAAGCATACGTTTTTTTAACCATGGAAAAGACAATCGAATATTCAATAATTTGACTTTTATTTTGTTTTATTATGATTATTAATGTGAACAGTTAATACTGGAAAGCTATTCAGGGGACGGGTTTAAAAATAACTTTAACTATGATCGGAGGTACTGGGGCAACACAAAGCATAAATACCCGGGTAAGAATACGAACCCAGTGTTACCGCGAACACTATTTTGTAGTGGTACAGTTGTTTTTCATGTAAATGTACCTAATTACGAATATACGTAATTTCAAACTAATATTTCTGTTCCATTTACAAAAGAAATTACAATTACAATTAAGAGGAATGTTGAAGTTAATAAAGACTGACGGCAAAAAATATTTCTTTATTTGGATAATATAGTTAAAATACCTCACGTAGTGTAGATACCAGAAGCACTCACGGAAAAGCTTGGTGTTACAACTTATTTGGACCCACAAACCCTAGGTGGTGTCTCAAAGCATCGGATTCAATGTGAAGAATTCATGATGCATATGGAATAGCGAAGGGTGGCAGTGCGACGGAGGGGGTGGGGGTGGGGGGGGGGGCTCTCCCGGTAAGGGCACCCGGGCTCTGGCAAGCGTGTAACCCTTGGGCGGGGGATAGTCTGAGGGTCGGTAATTAAGGCAGTCTTTGGTCTGGTGTTACCTTACCAACCCGGGCTTTGGCACAGCTGTAACCTTCGGGCGGGAGACATGCTGATATTGAAGTACCCAAGGACATCCATGTCCTGATTCGGGGGGACTCGGCCGCCGTAGTGCTGCCTGGGAAAGCACTATACCTGAAAATGAAGGGTACCATGTGTCTGATCCTTTACTGTGATTGTTCCCTGCTGAGGTTTCCTCTAATGGCTCCGGATCAGGATTGGAGTAGGAAACGTGGTGGTAGTGGTCCTCATATGCTTGGAGAACACTCCGAAGGGTCCCCGCCCTGTTGACGAGTGGAAGTGTAGAGCTACTTAAGCTCGGGTACTAGCCTGCTGAGCTAGTAGAGGTGGGATAGGCCTCAGCTGGATCACGAGCAACTGGGTGACCGAGGGGTCCCAGGCAGGGCCGCGTCTAGGGGGCCTCAAATTTTATTAAAAAAAATATCATTATTTAAAGGAATTCCCATTTTATATCTGGCGTAATAATAACTTGTCTTTAAATTTAGATACCTATTTATTTAGTTTTGTAAAGCATGATTCCACAATAAAACCACCCCGTGCTGTAACTTGTATGGTTTTATTTATAGCTACTGAGTAAGTCACCGACATCGACACCGGTCGCCGATAACTACTGTGGTGCGGACAAAGCGAGCGGATTCATTACATACCACAACAGCGATTGTGGCGCTATGGGTGCTATTGTTCGATTCGAGAGGTCGATTAATGTGATGTGTGATTCGTTTTAGTTCCAACAGATGTCATGTAATTTATGTACGCGTAAAACTTCTTAATGTAAGATTGACGAACAACAATCGATATCCCTGTTTTAATCTATTTGTGCAACTAAATGTTTTTAGTGAGATTTTGAAGCTATTAATTTTGTTTTTGCAGTAATGATTTTATTTCTTTTAATAATTTTTTTTGGTTTATGAATCATACGAACTTGTTTATGATGTTCATGTTGGTAGTTGTGTTCAACAATAGAGAAGTCCATCAGGCGGGAATAATGTAAACAGACCTTGATACTATACCAGAGTTTTAGTTTGATAATAATTGCTAATTGGTTTAAGTTTTATAATAATGTCACAAAATGAGTGTACATTAATTTGATAGTGGTGCTTCCAAACGTAAAGCAAAAAGAAAAGAACAAGAAGAAATAAACAAACTTCCAAAACTTACAGCCTTCGTAATGGTAATTACATAGGAATTTTGGAACTCCTTGCTCAGTTTGATCCTTTTTTACAGGAACATTTAAGGATACATGGGAACAAAGGAAAAGGTCATGTATCGTATCTTTCTTCTGATATATGTGAAGAATTCATTGAGCTAATGGGCAACGAAGTTCGGAAACACATGCTAAATGAGATTAGACAGGCCAAATATTATTCACTAATAGTTGATTCTAAACCTGATGTTTCCCATACAGATCAGTTATCTTTTGTATTTAGATACTGCCTTAACGGTAACATTTTGGAAAGGTTTTTGTGTTTCATTCCAATTTACAGCGACACAGGAAGAAATTTAAGTGAAGTTGTAACATGTACTCTAAAAGACAACACCATTGATATCCAGGATTGCCGAGGTCAGAGCTATGATAATGCAGCCAATATGTCAGGAAAATACGAGGGCCTACAAGCGCACATTAAATCAATAAACAGCTCTGTGCTGTATGTTCCATGTGCAGCACATTCAGTAAACTTAATAGGAAAAAACAGTGTTGGTGAATGTATTCATGCAACAAAACTGTTTCTGTTTTTAGAAAAGCTGTACTCATTTTTTCGCTGCTTCCACTCACAGGTGGTCAGTTCTTGAAGGAGTTATTTCGGAAAGCACAGGAAATAGCGGAAAGCCAAAAATCACTGTCAAGAGCTTGTCGGAAACAAGGTGGTCATGTAGAGAAGATGCATTGAAAACTCTCGTCATTCATTATGATGAGATTTTCTGTGCATTTAATGATATGTTCAACGACAAAAATGAAACGCAAGTCACAAGGATGGAAGCGAACTCCCTCATGAAGAAAATGCAATATCTAGAATTTGCTTTTATGGCCGTATTTTGGTACGACATTATGGAAAGATTCGGTACAATAACCAAGCATCTACAGAAGCGTGGACTCGATGTCATAACTGGTCATCAACTGATGAATTCTTTGAAAGATTTTGTTTCCGATTTGCGAAATAATTTTGATGAAATTTAAGTTAAAGCAACACAACTAAGCAACCATGTGTTACAAACTTTTGTAGATACTAGATCTTACAAAAATAAAAAGTTTTTGGATGGAAAAGACGAACTTTCAACTGTTGTAACATCCCGCGAGAATTTCAGAATTTCCACATTTCTATGCATTGCTGATAAGCTCCGCATGGAACTGGAGAAGAAAGCTGCTGCCTACAAAGATACTGCCTCAAAATTTGGGTGTCTTTGTAACTTAACTACAGCAAGTGAAGATGAACTCAAATCTAGTGCTACCGAGTTGGTCAGAAAATACAGAAAGGATCTGCAGCCTGTTATTACAAATTAATTATTACACTTATCATCATTTCTCAGAGAGCAACAAGTTGAAGACAGTGTTACATCATTCACTCCACAAATGGTTTTGCAGCACTTATATAACAGTGATATAATTGATGTATTTCCAAATGTAGCAATAGCACTGCGCTTGTATTTGACACTACCAATCACAAACTGTGAAAGTGAAAGATCATTTTCAAAACTGTCAGTTCTGAAGAATCAATTCCGATCTACCATGTCACAAGAGAGATTAAACTCGTTAGCGGTGATTTCTACAGAACATGATCTTGTGAACAGCATTTCATTTGATGGACTCATTAACTTGTTTGCTGCTAAAAAGGCAAGGAAGAAGTTTATTGCAAAGTGAGTTAATAAATATGTAATTTTGATTGGTCGGGATCTGCAACTCATAAAATTGTGTAAATATTTGAGAACGATTTAAGACTTTCGTAAATGAAGCAGAGAAATATTGTGGGTGGGTGTTGGCTATGAAATATTACTCCATTTCAACTAGAAAATTTGTTATACATTATTTTGTTTTCCCGGCATAAATGTGTTTCATATTTCTGCGTATACAGGCTGCATTTCATTATGGTACTTCTTGTGCTTTTTTATGTTAGTTATTACATACATACATGTAAATGCAAATATGAGTTTTTCACATCTGAAAATTATCACAACAATAAAAAAAGGGGGGGGGGCCTCCGAATATTGTTACCCCAGGCCTCGCATTGTCATAAAACGGCCCTGGTCCCAGGGATGTGAGAGGTGTGGTTCCGTGACGGTTCTACTCAAGATCCCACAGAGGGGGCTGGCTCTGCAGGTGGTCTGGGGGTTCACGGCGGAGCTGGGGGCGGGTCGGTGGGGCCGAAGTTGGGATGGGTCTCCTCAACCTCTCGACCTAGCCCTGCGCTCACCAGTAACATGCCGCGATTGGAAATGGCGCATCTATTTCCCGGTTCTCGGAACCCATGTTGGACACTGGTAACCAGGTTTACGCCCTAACGGTATTATTTGCCTGGGGGAGTATTGATGAATTGATAAGGTGTGAACCTAATGTACATGTTACAACTTCTTCTTCTATTACAAGTGTTACATTTCCTAAAAAATATATACTAAAATCAAAATTATTACTAAAATAATAAGTAATATTAAAATAATAAAATTACTATAATCAAAATTAGCATGTTTTACGTGCGCTATCACAAGCGAAAAATATGCTTATTTCTCCGCAGACCTGTGGGGTACTGTCGTTCTTACTAACTGCTGATGCTGTAACTAGGGACAGGATTTTATAATTGTTTGCTGTAAAATCTAAATAGAACTGAAAAGCTTGTTAACACGCCATACAGATTACAAATGCTACTGAAAACATGAAATGAAGCATTTTAATAAAGCTTCATTCGAATCACACAAAAAAAAATTGGTTGTCTGTAAAGTCGGTTTACGGACGATAGTTTAACGTGACGTCATAACAAAACATTGATGAAATGATTGATCCAGAAAAAAAAGGAAATATCATATTTGGCCTGAGACTGAGCCGTAATAGGTTTTTGCAACCATTTAGGCATAAAAATTTTATAATCTTTTAGGAAGAATTTTTTTTTTTAAATTTTTCTATCTTTTGTATGATAAAATCTACCTCTGCATACTTTTATGAATAAAATTGAATCAATTTATTGAACTATTACTATTTTGTATGGATACAAAGAAGGAGTGAACTGAAATGTACAATTTAATTAATAAATTTACTTTTATTTGCATTTATTAATTCAAATATATTTATTACTTTTTAAATGTTGCGTGCGCCGTATTTATTTTTACAAGTACAAAACAAATTTCGCAGCTGCCGAGATTCGACCCGATAACCTTTAAATTGGAAGTCATCCATGCTAACCACACGGCCACGAGACCATATTGAGAATAATTGTTTCAGATGGTATAAATTAATAATATTCCACGCACGATATTTGTTTGAATTTCTTTTAACTAGCATATTCTCTGTTGGACTCGAAATATTTACACGCTCGTGGGCTCATAACTATAATACGGTGTGTGATTTAGTTGATCTAATAATAACTCATGACAAATAATTACCAATGTCAAACTAAAGCGTGAAAAGTATCATACCAGCAATAGATATTTAGATACACAGCTAAAACAATACTCATACAAAACTGTTTAAATATACTGATTTACACTAGTAATTAAAATAATACCTACTTGTAAGAACGCCATTTCCTTGCGAATATACTCCCGTGGCGCGGTGCACAACAATAACCTCGAACCCCGGCCGAGTTCTCTGTACCGTCCGCAACATACCAGAGAGATGCCACGCATGCGTAAACACATCCGTAGTGGGACATCCGTAGTGGGACAATTTTTCGTGCGTGCAGACAGCGATCATCGATTTATTAGACGTTGTCACGTCAAAAACTTCGCATGATGTGTAAATATATGTAAAATAAAGAAAGGAAATAAACCAAAATGTTATAACAAAGTACTATCCCTTGCGAAGTCATTGGTGATTAGTATTGGGTTCCTTTTTGGGAATGACTAAAACTGTGACACTATGTCATGGTCTTCGAATATCTCTTAAGGGAACCCGATTGAAAAACTGCTCAAGATACCTGAGTGTTTTCTGCTTCCGAAAAGCATTAGAGGCGACACCGCGCTAGAAGCACCAGCGAGCGTCGCTATTATCATCCCGCCTCACTAACACAAATACACCCCAGACCAGGCGGGTGTAATATCGCTGTGCAAACGAAAGCAAATTTCCAACAAAAAAAATGACATGGGGTAACAACTATTGAAAACCAATATGGCGTCTTTCTTTTGTTCGTACTTGTGCGGATCACTTTTCCCTCTGTTCGTTCTTAAAGTGTGCTGCATTATTTATGAACACGGAAATGTTTAGCACTAGACTACGTAACAAATAACTGAGAACAAAGCGACAAGTTAAAAAAAAATAATTTTAGTAAACGTGTATCTATAGTTTTACGATATCTATGATAGTGTTGCGATCCCACTTCCGCGGTGTGAATGTAAGCTGACGACGCGAACAGATCTCGGCGCTGGACCGGAGTTGAGCGGCGGCACGTGACACCGATTTTTTTTTTTTCCTAGCCTAAGTTAATTCTAAGTGTGTAGGGGAGGGTCCAGGTTAGGGGAGGACCTAAGTGTGTCTCAGGCCGAAGCCTATACACTCTACCATGCGGGGTTTCAACCATGCAGGACAAGGGCGCGTGCATCGTGTGCTTATTGGGGTTTACTGGCCAACCATGGCTGCGATTGGCGCCATGACTGACGCCCCATTGGTCGCCTAGCTTAAAAGCTAGCTAATGTGACCCAGGTAAAACCTGCATAGACACAGGGAAAACCCTGGGCCGGTTCATGCGGGGATCAAATAACATGCATTACGCAAGCAGGTAACTACTGGACAAGAGGAAGAAGGGTCCAGGTAAGAAGAGTTGGAGGGGCTGAAAAATCAACCTTGGTGGAGTTGGGTGCTTGGGCCTTGCGGCCCGCATTTAAAGTTGGGAGCTCCTGGGTTATTATTAGCCAGGGGCGCATGCGCCCCCAGGGGCGGGCGACTTCACGTCAGCCCAGCCACAGCTGCCCAGGCAGCCACAGTTAAGACAGAAGTGGGCAGACGAGCCAGTAAACCGGCTCGAACTGCTGGCTCTCGGAGCGAAAGGCAGCCTGACATTGCGCCATCTTCATCTTCCTTCTTCCAGTCAACAGCCAACGACCTTTCAAGCCAGGGTGGGGGTAAGTCGTTCAGGCGAATGAAGTATCTTGCGAGTCGGACCCTCTTGCCCCCCAAATTCCCGGGTCGGTTGAAGGTCGCGCCGCCCAGGCTACCACTGGCTCCAACAGGGCCCCAACTTGAAGGCGCCGCCATCTCTTCCTTTAGAATTCCGATGCTGTTCAGTTCCGTTGCGCGCGCGGCAGTCCACAGCTCCGCAAGTTCCAGCCCGCAGTTCGTCTACACTTCGCATCCAGGGCACATCGAGCTCCCCTGCGGTGCCTTCGCCGACGAAGCTGCTTTCTGCCGCGCGCCGAGCTACATTCAGGCTACCTTTCTCCCCGACAGCCGTGATAACGACTCCACAGGCCGGCCATTGGTCCGCGGACTGCTATTGGTTATTCACAGCCACCCCAGCGAGATTGCAACTCTCGAGCTGGGCTCCCGTATCCGCCACCCGCGGGACGCGGTCGGTAGCAGTTGGCGCTGCTAGGCCGCCCCCAGCACGCACACAAAACCAACACGCACTGCCAGCCTTCGGTTACCCAATAGGTCGCAGGGAACTCCCAGCCAACAGCCCGCGAGAGAGATGCGCACGCCCCGAGAGACGACCACCGACCCACGTGACACCCTGGCTCCCGCGCCACACGAGCCCACACGAGCCCACACGAGCCCACACGAGCCCAGACGAGCCCACACGATCCCACACGAGCCCACGCGAGCCCACGCGAGCCCACGCGAGCCCACGCGAACCCACACGAACCCACACGAGCCCACACGAGCCCACACGAGCCCACACGAGCCAACACGAGCCCACACGAGCCCACGCGAGCTGGCGATGCCGCCTGTGTGCCCTGCAGTCGCCCAGTTGGCACCGCGCCTAGCGCCTCTCTGCAAACCCGGGTGGTGAGCCTGTAATTGCATTGCCGAGCTATAAAGAAGATTAATGTCTCCTGGGCCTACATACAGCATCTACATTGTGTACCAAATTTTTCATACAAAAATTATTCATGAAAAAAATAATAATTTTCATTTGCACTGTTCAAAAAATTAACATTAAAAACAGAATAAAGTAAAAATAAAAAAAACCGTTTTCTCTTGAAATTATATTTCTTAAACGATACATGTTGCATGTATAGAGCATTTATGACAAAGCGTTTTGCACGCCAAGCCGCTCAAGCGTCCAGAGAAATGTGAACACAGCATATTTTCAGGTGGGCATTGCGTGAAGACAAGATCATCTGCGAGATCGTCTTGCGGTAAAGCTCATACACCAAGTTGGGTTTTCAAGTTTCTTGATAGAATCCTTGTTTAAGGGCGATTCATGGGAATGTTTCACTACGTACGCATTGTAAAAAAAGTGTATTTCGTTTAAAAATTTGTCACAGGATACATCTCGGGTGCACTGAAAAAAAGTGACAAAAATTTAAAAACTGAAAGATATTAAATTTCCATCTGCCTAATAAAGGGAGGAAGAAAACGTCGGAAGTAAATACGTTGCGTCATCTGTTGGAAAGAATCGGGACTACTTACAAGTTTCTTTACATAAGATAAATTAACTATCGCAGCTGAATGGAGTCAAAGACAGTTAGAGACAAGTAGTTTCGTAGCCACGTAGACTTGTAGACTTTTAGCTTCGTAGACTTGTAGCCTCGTAGCCAGTTGAAGCTTGTAGTCTTGTAGTACTGTAGTGTCGTAACTTCGTACCCTCCTAGTCTTGTAGCCAAATAACAGCTAGGCCTAATACGTTTTGGAGCCAAAAAGACTTTAGGAACCAATGACTGTTGGAGCCGACTGTTGGAGCCAACGACTGTAGGAGCCAATGGCTGTTGGAGCCAATGGCTGTTGGAGCCAATGGCTGTTGGAGCCAATGGCTGTTGGAGCCAAAGACTGTTGGAGCCAAAGACTGTTGGAGCCAAAGACTGTTGGAGCCAATGACTGTTGGAGCCAATGACTGTTTGGCCCCAATGACTGTTGGAGCCAATGACTGTTGGAGCCAATGACTGCTGGAGCCAATTAATGATGAAGTCAAAAGACTGTTGGAGCCAATGACCGTTGGAATCAATGATTTTTGGAGGCATTACATCCTATCGTAAATTAATGATCACATCCTACTGATTTGAATATTTGCACATGTACGTCATTTTCTTTAAATGTACTTCCTTTTACTCGAGTTTACGTTCAAAGGTGCGTCCTTTTCGTTAAATGTACTTCCTTTTTGTAGAAATTTCGTCCAAATGTGCATCCTTTTCGTTAAATGCGTGTTCAGTGTATACATTACATGTTCGGTGTGTGCATTGCGTGTTTGGTGTGTACATTGAGTGGTCATTAGGTAGTCATTGCGTGGTCATTGTGTGTACATTGCTTTTCCAGTGCGTACACTGCGTGATTGGTGTGTACATTGCATGGTCATTGTATTGTATACACGTATATAGGTATTGTAGTTCCTGTTTTTTTTTTCTGTAACATTCGCAGCTAAACAAGAACCGTTTGAAGAGGCCAAATATTACGCCCGTTTGGATTCGTCAAGTACGCCACAGGGGCAAGTGAAGTACGCCCAGGACGCAAGAACGATCACTTCGAACTTGAATTCGGACACGGCTTAAAGCAGCCCTTACACGTACGAGTTTAGCGAGCCAAGTTCGCCGATCCAGACTCAGGTATTTTTGACCACGCCCGATAGGTACATACTCCAAAATTTTCTTGTGGAGTTCAGTACTTTAAATAACATCTTATTTTCATTTAATTAACTTATCATTAAATGCATACATTGTTTGCAACCGCCGCCTTTTGTCAACGTAGGAGTTAGCTATATTTTGAAAATGATTTACCTTTGTACATAAATATTTATGCTCCTACTTGAAAAAAATTGTGCATTATGACAATATTACATAGACACGTTTAGTTTCATTTTACTTCAAAATATATATTAAGTAAACAAAACTAATAACGTTAAGCTTTAATCAATAAAATATAACTTAAGTGAGTTTGTATATGTTTTCTACAATAAGAGCTAGACACCGATATATATATATAGCCTATATATATATACATATATATATACATATATATACATATATATACATATATATACATATATATACATATATATACATATATATACATATATATACATATATATACATATATATATGTATATATATATACACATATATATATATGTATTTCATCATGAATTCTTATTGCTTTTCCGCCCCAACCAGTCCAGAAGAATGAGAAAGGTCGCAATGTAAATTTCCCATTTGTGGTGGGTGCTTGGCCTTCTATGGAAGGCGCGTGTTACTTCAACTAAAAATGATACCATAGCCTTATTTTCATAGGTCCTGTGGATACAAACTTAGAATTTATTTTCCCCGAAAAACGAGTTAATGATGGAGGTGCAATAGAAGAATCATCGTTCCACCGTAGTTTGAAGAATGGTGAGTGAAATGAGAAATTAAGAAACCGTTGAGAATATGAAATTTGTTTCCCATTGCGCAGATGAGGCATTATGCACTAACAGAAAACCTTTAGGAACTTTTCCCCGTAGAGACGATGCGTAGGAAGCAACAGCACTGCAGCAACAAGAAGCACGCGACAGACGAGCCGAGCTGGCTCGCACTCGGCCACGCACGCGACAGACGTGCCGAGCTGGCTCGCACTCGGCCACGCACGCGACAGACGTGCCGAGCTGGCTCGCACTCGGCCACGCACGCGACAGACGTGCCGAGCTGGCTCGCACTCGGCCACGCACGCGACAGACGTGCCGAGCTGGCTCGCACTCGGCCACGCAAGCTACAGACGAGCCGAGCTGGCTCGCACTCGGCCACGCACGCGACAGACGTGCCGAGCTGGCTCGCACTCGGCCACGCACGCGACAGACGAGCCGAGCTGGCTCGCACTCGGCCACGCACGCGACAGACGTGCCGAGCTGGCTCGCACTCGGCCACGCACGCGACAGACGTGCCTATCTGGCTCGCACTCGGCCACGCACGCGACAGACGAGCCGAGCTGGCTCGCACTCGGCCACGCACGCGACAGACGAGCCGAGCTGGCTCGCACTCGGCCACGCACGCGACAGACGAGCCGAGCTGGCTCGCACTCGGCCACGCACGCGACAGACGAGCCGAGCTGGCTCGCACTCGGCCACGCACGCGACAGACGTGCCGAGCTGGCTCGCACTCGGCCACGCAAGCTACAGACGAGCCGAGCTGGCTCGCACTCGGCCACGCACGCGACAGACGTGCCGAGCTGGCTCGCACTCGGCCACGCACGCGACAGACGTGCCGAGCTGGCTCGCACTCGGCCACGCACGCGACAGACGAGCCGAGCTGGCTCGCACTCGGCCACGCACGCGACAGACGTGCCGAGCTGGCTCGCACTCGGCCACGCACGCGACAGACGTGCCGAGATGGCTCGCACTCGGCCACGCACGCGACAGACGAGCCGAGCTGGCTCGCACTCGGCCACGCACGCGACAGACGAGCCGAGCTGGCTCGCACTCGGCCACGCACGCGACAGACGAGCCGAGCTGGCTCGCACTCGGCCACGCACGCGACAGACGAGCCGAGCTGGCTCGCACTCGGCCACGCACGCGACAGACGTGCCGAGCTGGCTCGCACTCGGCCACGCACGCGACAGACGTGCCGAGCTGGCTCTCACTCGGCCACGCACGCGACAGACGTGCCGAGCTGGCTCGCACTCGGCCACGAACGCGACAGACGTGCCGAGCTGGCTCGCACTCGGCCACGAACGCGACAGACGAGCCGAGCTGGCTCGCACTCGACCACGCACGCGACAGACGTGCCGAGCTGGCTCGCACTCGGCCACGCACGCGACAGACGTGCCGAGCTGGCTCGCACTCGGCCACGCAAGCTACAGACGAGCCGTACTGGCTCGCACTCGGCCACGCACGCGACAGACGTGCCGAGCTGGCTCGCACTCGGCCACGCACGCGACAGACGTGCCGAGCTGGCTCGCACTCGGCCACGCACGCGACAGACGAGCCGAGCTGGCTCGCACTCGGCCACGCACGCGACAGACGAGCCGAGATGGCTCGCACTCGGCCACGCACGCGACAGACGAGCCGAGATGGCTCGCACTCGGCCACGCACGCGACAGACGAGCCGAGCTGGCTCGCACTCGGCCACGCACGCGACAGACGAGCCGAGCTGGCTCGCACTCGGCCACGCACGCGACAGACGAGCCGAGCTGGCTCTCCACAGGCTACTCGCGCGCGAACTCGCTTCTTTGCAGGCCGAGCCGAGCTAGTACGGACATCGCTAGACATCAAGGAGAAGGAAGTTCCTCTTACATGTTAGTGCTTATCAGCTGTCTCAAAGCATATTGTTTGACTGAGTAATTGATGTTTCTTTTTTGAATTCCAACCTTATAAAAATATATTTAGTAAGGTAATTTCGTTATCAAAAATTCACAATTTAGATGTAACTCAAAAATAAAATTGCCTGCCTCATTACGTAAAAAATTTTTTCATGCCGAGCTCGATTCCTCAGAAATAACCAGAAGCACGTGGAGAAACCACAGGAATGACCAGAAGCACTTGGAGGAACCACAGGAATAACCAGGGACACACGGAGAAAACCATCAAAATATTGTCACGAATAGGCAGGAGCAAACAGAGAAAACACGTATTTTCCTTAATATCGGAAAATCACACATCAAACACAACTCGGACACACCGGGGAATAAAAATGCACGGACCTATAGAAACAAGCCATTGTATCATTTGCAGAGAAAATGTTGTGGTAATAAATGTAGAAATGAACAGGGGTTATAAGCAGGGTTGCCTTACCACTGCGCCCCCTCGCTCCGTAGGGAAAGATAGCGATGCGTAGGGACCGGAAAAATTCGCGGGTTCCATGACCTCTAGGATGAACTTTATAGTTCTACGTACACTCAGTCAAATGCCACCCTCTCATTGGCTGCTGTCTTGTGAGACGTCCCAACGTAGCAGCCTGTGTTTCTCATTGGCCCAGAGTTATCCAGGTGAGTTGTGAGCCAATAGCAGAGGCAGCACTAACGTATAACTATTTGAATTTCAGGCTGTCGTGAAATGAATCCGCGAATTTTTCCGGTCTCTAGCGATTCGTGTTTGCGTCGGTCTCTAGCGATGCGTGTTTGCGATGGTGTGACGCACGTTGAGTTCCGAGTTCCCGTGTTGCCGTCTGTTAGAGTGGCTTCTGTTGACTCGTTCCATTTGAAGGCAAACTTGTGAGTGGCGTGAACGGCATCAAGTGCCGCAAGCTATCGTCTTGTACGGGTTTCAGCGGCAAATAACATTTTCAGAAGAAAGCTCGGATAATTTCAGTTGTCTGCAAGTACATAAATAACGAAACCCGTTTCTTTATGTAAGCAGCATTTTTTCGTAAAAAATTTAATGTTAAAATGTACATATACCAAGTTTACATGTGTTAGTATGCTGGCTGTGATTTATGTACGTATAGGGGTGAGTAATTTCCCTCATAGCATAACTTTGAATGCCGACAAACATCAACCAACATCTAACCTATTTTTTTAATATAATGGATTGTCCTCAACACTGGTATGTAAAATTCCTACAAACAAGTAACTTACTCAATATCTCACTGCAGTTTATTTTATAAAACATTGTGTGGTGTAATAAACAATTAATTATATAATAAAACATTAGTATGAATTGAACACACGACTGTACAAATATTTTGGCAATAAAATAGTTTAACAAAAGGTTGTGGTACTACGAAAGACATGAAAAATTCAGGAGAAGATGAAAACAATTTTTGTTTAAAATATTAGGACATAATATTTTGACAATTAATTATATCTGTATATGAGCAAATTCAAATATATATATATATATATATATATATATATATATATATATATATATTTGAGATTTCACCTCTCGAAAAAAACACTTTTTTCTGGCATCCATTCATAATCGTAAAGTTTTGGACTCAACCACTTTTCCTTAACAACCACAAATTTGCCTGAAGGCCAAGCAAAGTGGCGTAGTGGTAGAACACTCAATTCGAGAAAAACCACGTTTAAATTCATGTTCAACTATTTTAACTTCTGTTTCGCAGGCTATTTTTAACATGGTTTGTTACTATAAACTATGGCTGTATGCGTTTCTGTGACCCCATCGACGAAATATATATGTATAAATAATTTTTGGAACATTACTTCAGTATGCATCGCA
The DNA here is from genome assembly GCF_032445375.1 of Bacillus rossius redtenbacheri. Lineage (NCBI taxonomy): Eukaryota > Metazoa > Arthropoda > Insecta > Phasmatodea > Bacillidae > Bacillus > Bacillus rossius. The sequence continues at coordinate 19,667,240 of NC_086331.1, forward strand.
ATGCTACTATAAGCATACACCAGCTAATTATTATAAAAAAAAATGTTGATTCTCTGAGATTTGAATTTTGTTATATTGGTGAAATACGGCTTAGGCTTGAAGATAAAACAAGCCATCATAGGTGATTACCTTCCAATTTGTATTGGCATGTGGATGCTTTACTGTTCCATATTTATTAGCAGTTAAAATTTTGCTACCTCGCCTACTTTCATTCAGGCTTATTTCACAGTGCAACAAAAAGGTAAATATATAACTAGGGTACTATTTACACCAAGCACTACATTACTTTATATAATTCTGTTCCGACTACCAGCGAGTTACTGTTTCACAATATTGCAGTGCGTGGGTGAAATCTTTTGTAAACAACTTATGAAGTTAAAATGTTCCTACTAAATGTCCAATAACTCTCCAGTTTAACAAAATGATCAGTTAGATGAAAAAACTCAAGTTATTCCGGGAAAAATATTCAGAAAGTTAATCCAATGAAACCATCACAAAGCAAAACAGTAGAAAATTGGAAATATAAATGTACGCGAGAGACAGAAACTTACTTATAAACAGTTTATACATAGGCTATAAATGCAAACCATGAATAAAATTTCATTGTAACACTAGCGATTGCTACAGACTAAGATAGAAATTTTCTCGAATGTCATGCTGCAAAACTCTTTAATTACCCAATTCAGTACAAATCAACTAAGAGTAAGTTAGAATAATTTAAGGTAACTGGATTATATTTACGTACAGAAAACATAAGTTATGGTTTATAAAACTATAAAAATTATACGCAGCAAGAATCCCGAAATTCAGCAGTTCTGGATGACCTCTTAATTAACTGAAAAAAAATCATTCGCTGTACATGGGTCACCAAGATCTCTGCAGGTAAAAAGTTGATTTTGATCGTACAGTTCACTTATACTCACAGCCAACATCTTCCGGATAAGTATACTACACCACTTAGGTAATTATAAAATTAAAATTTTACACAGTAAGAGTTTTAGATTCGATGTAGATTTTCCGAGCTATTTCTTTGACATTTAGGATTTAAGTACTTTAGCAAATGTATTTTCCTTAAGTTGAATTGCGACCTCCACGCATATAAGATATATATATATATATATATATATATATATATATATATATATATATATATAGCAGAGATAGGTAGACAAATATGTATTTTGGGTTTTCGTCAAGTCGTTTACGAGGTCATAGGAGACGGACACACGAAATACAAGTCAGGGAAGTTGTGGAAGACATAGGCATGGCATCATCCCAGCGTTAGCATGGAGTGATTTCTAGAAACATGAAATCACCTATATCAGAATGAATAGCCCGAGATGCGAGCACTAAAAATAAATAAATAATACATAATAATTCCACACAAAATGTATAGTCTCCGCCGATGTAAATGTAATTTTACAGCTACACGTGTAGGTGTGTTTACTCATGTTCAGATAAAAGAACTGTTAAGGGTTTGGTAATACAATTGCATTTTTTTTTTAGCATAATGCAACATTTAATACAGTAACAATATTCCCTACTGTTTGTGTATTTTTACTCCGTGGTTTATATACTGATGTTTGCATTTGTGAGTTAATTTTACTGCGTCACTTAGTAAATGTCCATAAGCAATGAACATTAAAATTTTATTTCCGAAAGCATTTTAATTTTGTTTTGCCTATGGCTATTAATAAACACTGTGTACATTAGACGGATTTTTACGTCTAATGATTTTATAATAACATACAGTATAACGATCTGTGTGGATTAACAAGGTAACGACGCCACGATCTGTTGGTTTAGAGCCAGACTAATATATCATGAAGTAATACCACTTGCTAAACGACGTGCTGAACTAATGCTAAAAATTCAACAACCTCATGTAAATTAAATAGGTTTCTTGACAATATGCAATTGCAATTTTTTTTTTCAGTTTCTCGGTAGTTGTAAATTTACTATGTCAAATATTACGTACTTTTATGCTGACGTCAGTGTGTGTATACAAATACAGAAGATAACATATACGTTAGTTATTGAAATTAAGTATGTAGACTCGTGTATTTCAACACAAGCCTGAGGCACGATATGGTTTTCTGGAAATATCTGAGTAAAAATACACGAATTTGTTTTTCTTCTTATTTAAATTACAAGATAGAAATTATAGTTACCGAAACTTTGCAATGTGACTTTAGTAATGCCAGAATGGGTGGTGATGGTGGTGGTGGTGGTGGTGGTGGTGGTGGTGGTGGTGGTCGTGGTGGTGGTGGTGGTGGTGGTGGTGGTGGTGGTCGTGGTGGTGGTGGTGGTGGTGGTGGTGGTGGTGGTGGTGGTGGTGGTGGTCGTGGTGGTGGTCGTGGTGGTGGTCGTGGTGGTGGTCGTGGTGGTGGTGGTGGTGGTGGTGGTGGTGGTGGTGGTGGTGGTGGTGGTGGTGGTGGTGGTGGTGGTGGTGGTGGTGGTGGTGGTCGTGGTGGTGGTCGTGGTGGTGGTGGTGGTGGTCGTGGTGGTGGTGGTCGTGGTGGTGGTGGTCGTGGTGGTGGTGGTGGTCGTGGTGGTGGTGGTCGTGGTGGTGGTGGTCGTGGTGGTGGTGGTCGTGGTGGTGGTCGTGGTGGTGGTGGTCGTGGTGGTGGTGGTGGTGGTGGTCGTGGTGGTGGTCGTGGTGGTCGTGGTGGTGGTGGTGGTCGTGGTCGTGGTGGTCGTGGTCGTGGTGGTCGTGGTGGTGGTGGTGGTCGTGGTCGTGGTGGTCGTGGTCGTGGTGGTCGTGGTCGTGGTGGTCGTGGTCGTGGTGGTGGTGGTCGTGGTGGTCGTGGTGGTGGTGGTCGTGGTGGTGGTGGTGGTCGTGGTGGTGGTGGTGGTGGTGGTCGTGGTCGTGGTGGTGGTGGTCGTGGTGGTGGTGGTGGTGGTGGTGGTCGTGGTGGTGGTGGTGGTGGTGGTGGTGGTGGTGGTGGTGGTCGTGGTGGTGGTGGTGGTCGTGGTGGTCGTGGTGGTCGTGGTGGTGGTCGTGGTCGTGGTGGTGGAGGTGGTGGTGGTGGTCGTGGTGGTGGTGGTGGTCGTGGTGGTGGTGGTGGTGGTCGTGGTCGTGGTGGTCGTGGTCGTGGTGGTGGTCGTGGTGGTTGTGGTCGTGGTGGTGGTCGTGGTGGTCGTGGTGGTGGTGGTCGTGGTCGTGGTCGTGGTGGTGGTGGTCGTGGTGGTGGTGGTCGTGGTCGTGGTGGTCGTGGTGGTCGTGGTGGTCGTGGTGGTGGTGGTCGTGGTCGTGGTGGTGGTGGTCGTGGTGGTGGTGGTCGTGGTCGTGGTGGTCGTGGTGGTGGTGGTCGTGGTGGTGGACGTGGTGGTGGTCGTGGTGGTGGTGGTCGTGGTCGTGGTGGTGGTCGTGGTGGTGGTGGTCGTGGTGGTGGTGGTCGTGGTGGTGGTGGTCGTGGTGGTGGTGGTCGTGGTGGTGGTGGTGGTGGTGGTGGTCGTGGTGGTGGTGGTCGTGGTCGTGGTGGTGGTGGTCGTGGTGGTCGTGGTGGTGGTGGTCGTGGTGGTGGTGGTCGTGGTGGTGGTGGTCGTGGTGGTCGTGGTGGTGGTGGTCGTGGTTGTGGTGGTCGTGGTGGTGGTCGTGGTCGTGGTCGTGGTGGTCGTGGTCGTGGTCGTGATGGTGGTGGTCGTGGTGGTGGTGGTCGTGATGGTGGTGGTCGTGGTGGTGGTGGTCGTGGTGGTGGTGGTCGTGGTGGTGGTGGTCGTGGTGGTGGTGGTGGTGGTCGTGGTGGTGGTGGTCGTGGTGGTGGTGGTCGTGGTGGTGGTGGTCGTGGTGGTGGTGGTCGTGGTGGTGGTCGTGGTGGTGGTGGTCGTGGTGGTGGTGGTCGTAGTGGTGGTCGTGGTGGTGGTGGTCGTGGTGGTGGTGGTCGTGGTGGTGGTGGTCGTGGTCGTGGTGGTCGTGGTGGTGGTGGTCGTGGTGGTGGTGGTCGTGGTGGTGGTCGTGGTGGTGGTGGTCGTGATGGTGGTGGTCGTGGTGGTGGTGGTCGTGGTGGTGGTGGTCGTGGTGGTGGTGGTCGTGGTGGTGGTGGTCGTGGTGGTGGTGGTCGTGGTGGTGGTGGTCGTGGTGGTGGTGGTGGTCGTGGTGGTGGTCGTGGTGGTGGTGGTCGTGGTGGTGGTGGTCGTAGTGGTGGTGGTCGTTGTGGTCGTGGTGGTGGTTGCGGTGGTCGTGGTGGCGGCGGTGGTGGTGGTGGTGGTGGTGGTGGTGGTGGTGGTGGTGGTGGCGGCGGTGGCGGCGGTGGCGGTGGTGGCGGTGGTGGTGGTGGCGGCGGCGGTGGTGGCGGCGGTGGTGGCGGCGGCGGCGGTGGTCGTGGCGGTGGCGGCGGTGGTCGTGGTTGTGGCGGTGGTGGCGGCGGTGGTGGCGGTGGTGGCGGCGGCTCGGGGCGCGACACGCGACACACGGGCGTCTCCGGCCAGGTTCGCAGTCGGCAGCGCCGGCGGGGGTTGGCCGGCGTGGGCGACAGACAATGGAACGGCGAGAATGCAAGTCCGCGCGTTTCCCGCTGACCCATTTCGAGGATCGAGGCCCCTCGCCACGAGGATTAGCTCGCGGGAATACGAAACGTCGATATAGTAACGGATTCGACCGAGTCTCGTCGTCCACTGCCATCAGAGGTGATGGAACCAACAACTCGTCGGATCACGGCAACGTCCGCCGCGCTTCCAACCTACAAGCGCGGTTTTGGTCAGGACCGCTTACGTGGCAGCGTTCATAAAAAGCAAATAAGTGCATTACTTACTCTCGGTCGTAAAACATGGTGGAATTGTTTTTTAATGAAGCATAACTCGTGCAGGAAAACAGCACTTGAAACCTAGATGAGAGACTAAATTGTAAGCATTTAAAAAGATGAAAAATCTAACCCAAAGTTTCAAGATAACTGACCAAAATAACATAACGTAAACCAAAGATCCGTAACTGTCAAAACAACTCTAAATGTCTATGTTTGTGTGTATATACACACACAAATACTTTAATGTTAGTTTTAAGCTACAAATTACTCATGAAGTTACTAAACTACTTTACTTTTTTAGTACGTTTTAGTACAAAAAAGGTGTTTCAGTCAACCATTAATTTTCATGCGTTATTTGTAATAAAACATATTAATTATGTTCTAGAGTGTCTTCTATCGTTGAGCCCTTGAATTCATATAAAGGATAAATTTTGTTGTATCTCAAAATCACAAAGTTTGACAAGCGAGTGTAATGTTTTTGATATGAATTATATCAAGAGACCCAGCGTCATTTATGAATGGTACATTTATATTGAACCATTTCTTTTTTTTTCCATGCAGCAAAGCTAAACTGAAATTTTTTGAATATGTCACATTTTTTCATTGTAAAATTACACAATGTCAAATAAGACATTTGTAACCCAATTATTTTGGCCAAATATGCCACTTTCTAATACAGGTAAATTAAACTTGTTTAATGAGAGGGAATGAACACCGAAATTGCGACGATTTCGTAGGCATGATTTCCTTTGTAAATTACGTTCAAATTTAATGCTGATGTCCAGGGTAAGCACAAACTATGTTTACCCTTTCGGAAAATTATAAAAAATTAAACGGTTCAACTACTTTGTATGAAACTTATTTCAGTCGGAAGAGAATCTCCGGTAGTTTCTTTCAGGTTACAGTGACTCAATATGCCAAACATCGAGACGGCAGTCAATACTCGTCCCACACTTTGTGCAGTGTGTCTGTGGTGATGGACTCAACTGCCCCTGTGATTCGCTGCCTCAGATCCAGCAAGGAGTGTGCCAGAAAGAAATCGCATGGGGTTAAGTCCAGTGACCGAGGTAGCCATCTGCCCCACACCGCATTGTTGACACCTGCAAGACCAAACCTCTCACAGGTGTTTCCATACAACCTAGTGGAAGTAAGGCGGTGCACCATCTTGTTGGAAGAGGTTACTTTATTATTTTCCCAATTGAGGCAGAAGCCACAAGGTAAAACTGTCGAGGTAGAAAATTACATGTGACAATTTTTTTTTTATGAAAATGAAGGGCACGAAAATCTTCTCCCTCAACATGACACAGAATACATTCACTTTTTGAGGAATCACTATCATGCTCGATATTGACATGGGGACTTTAATCTCGCAAAAACACACGCTGTGCCTGTTCACGTTGCCATTTGTGAGGAGTAACGTCTCGTCACTTAAAAGAGTAACAGGCGATTTTCCTAACGGCGGTTTGCCTAAATATGAATTCGTTACGGCGATTTGCCTAACGGCGTTTTGCCTGACGGCGTTTTGCCTGACGGCGTTTTGCCTGACGGCGTTTTGCCTGACGGCGTTTTGCCTGACGGCTTTTGCCTGACGGCGTTTTGCCTAAAATGTTACTATGACAAAATCTCGTTTTGCCTAACAGCGAATTGCCTAACGCCATTTTGCTAATGGCGATTTGCCTAACAGCGTTATGCCTAAGCTAACCTAACCTAACCTAAGCTAACCTAAGCTAACCTAAGCTAACCTAAGCTAAGCTAACCTAAGCTAACCTAAGCTAAGCTAACCTAACCTAAGCTAACCTAACCTAACCTAACCTAACCTAACCTAACCTAAGCTAACCTAACTTAACCTTACCTAAGCTAGCGGCGTTTTTGCCGAAACGGCGTTTCGCCTGACGGCGTTTTGCCTGACGGCGTTTTGCCTGACGGCGTTTTGCCTGACTGCGTTTTGCCTGACGGCGTTTTGCCTGACTGCATTTTGCCTAACGGCGTTTTGCCTAACGGTGTTTTGCCTAAACGGCGTTTTGCTTAAAATTAGACAAAACGCCTTTAGGCAAAACGACACATGCCCACATATTTGTGTACGTAGTAAATATTGTAATACTGTAAAGCTCATATAAGAGTAAATTAGTTTAATTATGTGGCATTAAATCGAAACCAAAAATCATAGTTTCTTTACAGATTTAAGTTCACGTCAAAGTAATAATTGACCATCATCATTATACACGAATGCTCTCCAATAAGATTATTCACAGCAAATCTAATAATAAAGGTTATTTATATAGTAAAAAAGGCTGTGTTTCAGTTTGGTTATTCGCTGGTGTCTAAACATGTATCGTACAATTTGTCTGTTCCTCAGAATGAAATACGTAACTTCAAGCCTGCAACCATAGAGAATGTCTGTGGATTCCCGGCACCCACGCGATATATTATGAAGATACTAAAATGTTACATAATAAATAATATACAACAGTTAACCACATAATTATGTATTTTAAGACTGCTATTGGATAAGCGTTTAAAATTTTAAAAAAAATCAAAGCCACCGATGAAATTTTACAATCGGCTGAGGGTGGGAGTAGCACTCATTGTAGAAAACACACACACACTCCTTGATACGGCATTAGTTGACTAACAACGCCTATACACACACACACACACAAAATTAAATAATGGAATGTTACTTGCTGCCGCTGTAACTCTGCTGCACTTTGCTATTTATACATCTATTCCAAGGATATCCTGTCGGTTTCCTCTAAAATCTAAATGAATAGCTCGCATTGCAGATAAACGTGTTTTTCAGGGCTTAAAACACTCCGAGATCATAGTAAGACAGGGACTTTCCGGACGCCAGAAGAATTATAAAAAAAATTTACCACTTGCGTTGTAAACAAGCCACAAGGTCGATTACTGCAACCACGAACCAGTTTCCTACAAAACTTTCCGAGTTAACGACGAGAATACCAGACATTTATCAGTGCTATCGAGGAGAAAGGAAAACTTCTAATTGAAGGGGTAACATTATGCCTGGGATATTTTCTACAAGGCTATTACGAGCCGCAGGCAGTAACATCTTGCCATCTGAGGTGTCATGCTGAAGGACACTAGGGCTTAGGCCACACGTGAGTTTTCATGCAACGTGAGATTCTGAGCGACCGATGGCCACACGTGCGCGATTTCACGCAGAATGAATTCGCAACCCGGACACATGAGCATTGTAGCGTGAACTGATACCATCTCCGTTGTGCACGTTTAATTGTGAATTCATTAAGCAGAAACGCTGTTGTGGTATTATGTGCTGTGCTGTTTTTTTCGTAGGCGTCTGCGTCGTCGGCGGGGGCATCGAAGAAAATACGTGGTCCATCCCATATTGAGTGAAAAGTCAGCGAAAGGAAAATTTGTGCTCTTACATGATAAACTAATGGAAAATCCAGACAAGTTTTTTGAGTACTTCAGGATGTCCGTTATCTCATTTGAAATACTTTGGTCTATGGTGAATGAAAATATATCAAAAAGTAACACAGAAATGAGAGAATGTGTTAGTGGTGAAGAAAAACTCGCAGTGACATTAAGGTAAGTTTTTTTTGCTCATATTTTAATTTACTTTTTCAGAAATATGTTACGAGATTAGAAAAAGGAGATGTGAATACAAAGACATTTAAGAAAATATTTACTGATTTGTAAGTTATAATGTGACAAGGTTCTTACGTCGCACATAAAGGGTTAAAGGTACTTACCTGTGTGGTTATATGTTGGAATTATTTTACAAAAAGTTATGCATTTTTAAAAGTTTTTAATATGTATTTTTTAACTTGATTTCATGAATTACTTCATAGTTATAACTAATTTATGTTGCAGGTAACTAGGCACTGGGAATTCCATCCATTCTTTACACTTTGAATATCTTATTGGATATTCTACAACTGCAGGCATTATCCGAGACACTTGCACTGCCATTATGAGAAACATTGAAAGAAATATACATGTAGATGTAACCACCAACTGAAGAAGACTGGATGAACATCAGTGATCTGTATGAGGGAAGAGCAAACTTCCCCCATTGTGTGGGTGCAATAGACGGTAAACACGTAAGAATTATTAATCCGCGGAATTCAAGTAGAAAATTATGTAATTACAAGAAATATTTTTTCTATTGTGCTTATGGCTGTTTCTGACAGTAATTACTGTTTCACGTTCATTGACGTAGGATCGTTTTGTCATGAAGGCGATTCAAATATATTGAAAATGACTGAATTGGGGGGAAAAAATTACAGCCAAATTTTGAATTTGCCACAAGCAGTGTTTTTAAAAAAGATCCTTCTGGAATAGCACTTCCCTATGTGTTTTTAGCCGCTGAAGCTTTTGCAATACGTGAATGTTTATTGAGACCTTATCCTGCAAAAAACCTTACGCCTACAAAAAAGGTTTTTAACTACAGATTATCAAGAGCACGCCGTTATGTGGAATATGCATTTGGCATTCTACCAAATAAATGGTGAATTTTTCTGCGCCCAATTGATGTCAGTGTAGATGTGGCAGATATAATTATTCAAGAATATTGTGCACTTCATAACTTCGTAAGAAAGCAAGAGGGCTATCTATAATTTCGACGAGACACTGTCTTGTACACTGAACAGCATTCCTGCTTACGGAACAAAAGAAAATAATAGTGGAAAAGCTATTAGAGATCATTTTGCTGATTACTTCAGTTCTGAAAAAGGGTCAGTGCCATGGCAATATTGTATCGATATTCCTGAGTAAATACAATGTTCGCTTTCAGTACCGACAGATGTTTTCTTTTTGTCTGTAACATTTTCAAGGGCTAAGATTAGATTAAATAACTTAATTACCCGTGAAGCTTCGATTTCATAAGTGAAAGCTATTTTTTTTTTTTTTTACCAAAAATAAAGTCGAAGAAAAGATAAATATGTACAAGTTATTTTAATGTGGTTTATTCTAGCTTGAATTATGTTGTAACCATGCAGTATTCAATTATGTATTGTAATTAAACATGTACTTGTATATTTTAAAAAAAAAATCAACTGACAAGGATTATGATTTAGAAATAACTTTAAAAAATAAAGATTTACTAAAAAAAGTTGATTTTTTTATGTTCTGACATTTCTTCTGTTAATCCATAAAACTGGTTTATGCTTCATACACAAATATTAGATTATATTTAGTGTCATACTAACTAATTTTTACACCAATATATGTCCTTACAATATTTTTACTAACGGTACTTACCAACATTTGATGTGTTTTCATCGTCTAACTCAGTCCATTTTTCTCCTAAAACAGCCGCAGTTACTAACAACCAATAATCTCGCTTTTTTTTTTTCTCGGTCTTTAAAAGTTTTACTTTTGGTGTCATACAGACACGGGTAGTTTTGTACTTCCCGAATGATGAGTCTAAATCCATTATGCGGCACCACACAGTGAAACACGGCAGTATCAGAACAGACCGCGGCGTGTATTCCCGCACGTGTGGCCAGGTATCGAATGAAACGCCGCGTGAAAACACGCAAACATGTCCTCTCCCCGGCGGCAATTCCCGCTGCGTCTGGCCGGTCTCTTCTCCTTGCTGCGGCTCATGTTTCTGGCGTGATTTCACGCACAATCTTTAGTTACAAATGTAACTAAAAATTGAATATTATGTTCACAAGCAATTTAAACAAATAATTCCCTAGTTAAAACTTCAACGCTTATTATGAAACGAAACGTCCATAAATTATTAATAAATAAACAAACAATTCATATAAACCAATGCCTTGTTAGAATAAATGAAAATGCGAAATGGTTTACCTTCACTCTAGATTTAAGTTTATTATGCGAACTATGAGGGTTTCTTTGTCTCACCGGGTTCCATAAACAGTTAAATTTTCTCAAAGTAGTAAAATAAGTTGTAATCAAGTAACATATATAAAATATGTGAATGTTGCATTTTTTACTATTACAATGAAGTCAGCACAATTAATACTGTGAATTAACTAGATGAACTGTCAGATTAATGCAATATTATAAATATATTATAAATATATTATAAATATATCATAAATAAACTACATTAAGGCAAATACGATTTCCCTTGTATCCCTTAAATTTTATATTACTAGATATAGAAACTAACCTACAAATAAAAAATACAATCTTGTTAATTCCGAAATTGCTCTGTTTTTGTTTTCAAATACTAAACCAACTTTGTTATATTTTTTTGCTAATGAACTATAGAAGATAAAATATCAAAAAAATCATTCACCATGTTACATAATTTTTAACAAAAATAGCTGAAGTTTTCAATATTTTTTTTTTCATTATTTTGTTAAATTGACGTTATATCCTTACCCCCAATATGCTTGCTTGGACGGCAACTGCGTTGGCTGGTTTAAACATTCTAGGTATCATGTGTATGGAGTTTATAATTATTTCTTCTCTTCTGCTATGTAAACTTTTATGCAAATTTTTATACCCATAACAGAAGTTATAGCAGAAAATGGGCATCATGTGGAGTGGGCTTTACTAACCACTAGCCAGTGTATTATTTAATCTTTCACTTTATTTCTTTCTATGTATTCTCTTAGTTTTCTATCCGTGCTTATTTCTATCCGGTGTAAATTTTTTTTACTCTTGCAGTTTCAGTATGTTTTAATAACAATCTCTTATACACATTATGAGACTATTTTTTCTATATTATCTTCCCTCACTGAGTATTTCTCTGTATTTATCTTTCAGTCTCTATTTTACGATTAATGTTTTCACCGAAGCTGCATTATAAACTAGTTTATTTACAGTGTGGCTGCGTCAAAGTCCACGTTATCCATTGTACAACATACGGCTGTATTGTTAACTAGGTTCGGCACATGTCCGAGGTGACTGGCGTGAACCCGACAGTGGCCCAGTCGCCGCCTGCAGGTGCCGTTAGCGAGACGCTACGGCATGCCAGCTGGCTCGCTGACGACTCGCTGTAGGCCTGGGCCGCGGCTAGCCTGGGCCGCGGCTAGCCTGGGCCGCGCCTAGCCTGGGCCGCGGCTAGCCTGGGCCGCGACTAGCCTGGGCCGCGACTAGCCTGGGCCGCGCCGAGCCTGGGCCGCGCCGAGCCTGGGCCGCGCCTAGCCTGGGCCGCGCCGAGCCTGGGCCGCGGCTAGCCTGGGCCGCGCCTAGCCTGGGCCGCGACTAGCCTGGGCCGCGCCGAGCCTGGGCCGCGCCGAGCCTGGGCCGCGCCGAGCCTGGGCCGCGGCTAGCCTGGGCCGCGGCTAGCCTGGGCCGCGGCTAGCCTGGGCCGCGCCGAGTCTGGGCCGCGGCGAGACAGGGCCGCGGCTAGCCTGGGCCGCGGCTAGCCTGGGCCGCGGCAAGCCTGGGCCGCGGCTAGCCTGGGCCGCGGCTAGCCTGGGCCGCGCCTAGCCTGGGCCGCGGCTAGCCTGGGCCGCGCCGAGCCTGGGCCGCGCCGAGCCTGGGCCGCGCCGAGCCTGGGCCACGCCTAGCCTGGGCCGCGCCGAGCCTGGGCCGCGGCTAGCCTGGGCCGCGCCGAGTCTGGGCCGCGGCGAGACAGGGCCGCGGCTAGCCTGGGCCGCGGCGAGCCTGGGCCGCCGCGAGCCTGGGCCGCCGCGAGACAGGGCCGCGGCTAGCCTGGGCCGCGGCTAGCCTGGGCCGCGGCGAGCCTGGGCCGCGGCGAGCCTGGGCCGCGGCGAGACAGGGCCGCGGCTAGCCTGGGCCGCGGCGAGCCTGGGCCGCGGCGAGCCTGGGCCGCGCCGAGACAGGGCCGCGGCGAGACAGGGCTGCGGCTACCCTGGGCCGCGGCGAGCCTGGGCCGCGACTAGCCTGGGCCGCGCCGAGCCTGGGCCGCGGCTACCCTGGGCCGCGGCTAGCCTGGGCCGCGGCTAGCCTGGGCCGCGGCGAGCCTGGGCCGCGGCTAGCCTGGGCCGCGCCGAGACAGGGCCGCGGCTAGCCTGGGCCGCGCCGAGACAGGGCCGCGGCTAGCCTGGGCCGCGGCTAGCCTGGGCCGCGGCGAGCCTGGGCCGCGCCTAGCCTGGGCCGCGCCGAGTCTGGGCCGCGGCGAGACTCGCAAGCACACGGTCAGCACCGCCAGTCGCGTTGCTACATTTGCGCCTCTCTTGAGAGAGCGATTACACAGATAGAGTAAGAAAAGTCGCGCTACTAGCCTTGTGTTAACAGTTACTTTAAGTACTTGGGAGAGAACCTAAGCTAGAAGTTGGAAGATTTGAGAGGTATAGCATACCTCGTTCCCCCACCACTGCATTATTCACTAAACGGCTCACCAGTCCGCGGACTGTAGCTGTGTGAACCGGTGCAGTCTATATACCGTCTCAATCTTAGATTGCAGTACAATGCTTATGGCGCGCGCTGTTGCCAAATCTCTTAACACATTACGAATTTTAAGAGATTTTTTTATTTTGATTGCAAAAGAAGTATTTTAAAAACGCATGTCGTAATTTGTAATATTTTATACTATCCGCTTATAAATTTGTAATATATCGCCACTTTATTTACTCTAACTTACAAGAAACCGTTCACACACATTCATTGGTATGAATTCATAACATAATTGTAAAGAGAATATGATAAAGACATTAATAACTACGCATACATTTTGATCACTTTCGCTACCGCTGACCAAAGTTGGCCAAAGCTTCCTTAATTGCATTATTCACAATTTTTTTTTTTTTTAAATACTCAAAATACTTGCAACACAATCTTGCGCTCCCTCCCTCGTAGCCTACCCATGTTATTTATTTTTTGTGTGCCACCTTCCATAGTTTACATTTATGTAATACGCATAAAGGCAGAAAATAAAATCAAATATGTGAATAAATAACCCGTTAAAAGTGTAACGTTACGGAGTCACCGGATACAACGCGTTGCTTGGTCGCGAGACACGACACTAACTGGAAGGCTGGTTTTTTGAAATGCGTGTCGAAGGAAATATCTGAACTAGGAAGCCTTTATCTTTGAACTTGCGTGTATGACAAAACCCCAATTCTCCGAAAAACTAGGCCATGTTTCCTCTTACGAAGCAGTTTTGAAGCGAGCCTCTATTACATAATGCCTTTGCGCTGATAAGACAAGTCTTCATAGCTATGGCCACGAAAACTGTAGGAGCAATTGGGATGGCGTTTCTTTTAAAAACAAATTCATTGTCAACATATTCCACGCTTTCGACCCCCATCTAGATTTGCCACTGATCAACTTGTTAATGTGTCAGTTTCTGACGAAATGCATTTTAGGATTAAAATAAATTATAAAACTGAAACATAGAGCATTTTTTGTCTTTAGATTTATTTGGTGGCGTCTTAAACAATGAATTTACTAACAAAAAAATCTGAATTAAATACACCTTTTTTTATACATTTTGGAATTCTTTTAACCAGTTTCCAAATATGAAGTTACTTTTTTTTCGGCCCCTTAAAATGTCATTACGTACACAAAAAAAATTGCATCGCCTGATGCGTATTTCAGAAGCTATACCATATGCAAAAACGCTTTGTCAAAAAAAAATTAATTCGTATGACATATGGCAACAGCGCAGGAAGAAACAAGGCCAGTGCTACGGCAGTCGGCGTGTTAGAAAGAGAGAGAAAGCTCACATTTACTTCCACGCTGCAATGTAAGAGTGGGATATTCTATAGTAGAGGAAATCTAGCGAGCTAGTTCACAAACACGTGGTGCTCATTAAATTAGTAGAATAGTACTGCGAAAATGAATGCACGTGGAACATTAACAGTGTACAATACAGAAACAGGGACATGGAACGGGCAGGATATAAGGATATTATTATTTTCTCCCTTCTATGCTCTAAAGATTCCCGTATCTCTTGCAATAATGCTTCTGCACAGTTTTATTTAACATTTTTTTAGAGTACGACGGCGAACACAGTGGCTCATTCTATGCATGAACTACCCCATTTTGGATTGTGTGTGGACAGTAACTCTACCTGAATATCGTAGTAAAGTAGTCAGGAGTGTTACCTTGCCCTAGTTATTTAGTTTACTTTACCCGGTGTACTTAACTTTGACGTTGTTTTTCGTACAAGCGACGGGTTCAAAAGTGTTTGACCAAAATTACCTTTTATTTGCTTTCGAAATGTATATTAATAAAATTAGTAATTAAAAGTATAATATAATTGTTTTAAGGCTGCATTTTTACCATAGAAGTGCGACGGCAATTTTTTTTTTTTTTTTTTTTTTTTTTAAACAATGAGTTTCGCTGGTATTGACAATTCGACCACCACATTTATTTCTGGCTTTCAAGAGTCATGGACTGATAAGCCAATTCCATTCCATTTTCCATGTGTAAATTAAATAGTAAGGCGTATAAAATACAATATCAGCCTACTCATTTTCGGATAACTACTTGTATTTATTTCTTACGAGACACACAGCAATGATTCTTTACAGACATTAATTTAAACAAAAACGAAAGCAAAAAAATTGAATACAACAATTTAAACAAAAAAATTAAATATTAATACTAAAAACGAAAAACTGCAATTTGAACTATTTATTTACAAACCTTTGATTTTTTATGCGCTCGCATGATTGCCCAACATTTTTAGTCCTAGGCAGCCCAACATTGCCAAACCGAAATTCCCGAATACTCGCCTTCATACAGCAACTATACCGGACACACACATACATTCCTCGCTATTCTAAATCAGCCAGTGTTTGGCAAGGTTGGACAATTAAAAGACGGCTAATGATGTATGTAAAACGAGTTGCTTATATTACAGAAAACAAAGGGTGATAGACAAAGGGTATTATAATGGTGGATCTTAAAAAAAATGGATGCGTGTACATATGTACGCGCGTTAGAAGTTAAACTTACATGGCGTAATAGAAAACTAACTTTAATTTTGCATACAAATAATAAAAGAAACAAAATAATATAAGAACTGGAGTGATATTATAAATACGGTTGTTAAAATATAAATTAAATCAAATTTAATAAAATAAATACTCAATATTCAATATAAATAGATAGTTGAGCAAAAGGTGTGTATCGGTTTTGAAGGGCTAGTTAGAAAAACGAAACAACTAACAAAAATAAGGTTTATTTTACTGGAATTGGTATACATTCCCCTTTTATAAATCAAGTTCTGAAGATCACATCAGGAAGATGGTGGCCATCAGCAGAGATGCAGTGATGAAGGCGATTTCGGAACTATCGAAAACTTTTCGGCACATTTCGAGGAGTATAGTGATTTCCTCCGAATTTGCATCTTCAATTCTTCCAAGGTGTGAGGATAATGTTTGAAAACCGTTTCCTTGCGGTAAACCCACAGGAAGAAGTCCCAACCGCTCAGATCTGTGGCCCGCGCTGACCGGATTTGAGCGTTTGTAACGACTTCCTGTGCGGTTACCGCAAAGAAAAGATTTTCAAACATCGTCCTCACACTTTGGAAGAACTGAAGATGGGAATTCGGGAGGAAATCAGCGCTACACCCCTCGAAATGTGCCGAAAAGCGGTCGAAGAGTTCTGAAATCACCATCAATGCAACGGTGCTGATTGCCACCATCTTCCTGATGTGATCTTCTGAACTTAATCAACAAAACAAACCTCATTTCTGTAAGTTGCGCCGTTTTTTTAATAGCCCCTCAAAACCGATACACGCTTTTTGCCCCATCCTGTAAAAACACATGTATAAAATTAATTTAATTTAGTAATATAGTAGATATATTATTTAATTTAGTAAAATAATAGATATAAATTTTACTTAATACTGAAAATCGATTAATATGCGGAATGTTTATTCTAAGATATTAATTTTAAATATTTATTAAATAATGTAATAATTTTTAATTTATAATGCAAATAAATTATACATACGGGAACATAACCTCACAAACTCTTCCATAAAAACGGCCAGAAGACTACTAAACCTTAACTCCCTGCCAGCGACAATGGAAGCTTGCAAGCAACCTGACATCTTTATACATACGGAAACATACTTATATACAAATGAAAATAAGCTTGAAAAAGTTTATAAACACAATTTATATCACTAACATTCACCATAAATATTTTTTTTTTAGTGATATGGACCAGTACTCAATATCAATCACTAAAGTATAAGATTTAGAACAAATATATAATTTTTATTTGTATGTCACTTTTTTTTTTATTCTGTGAAAATTTTGTTGCATGGTGCGTTAACATCGTAAAAAATTATTCTCTTTATTTTTTTCATGACGCGCCTAAAGAAGTATAACTTCAAAAAATCACATAGGTTTCTTGCGCTAGCTTAAACACGTCAAGAACACGTCAATCTACACTGACAAATGACAAAGAAGTGGGAGCTCAGACTTTGAAGGGTCTAATATTTTGGGGCGGAGCCTAACCAAGGGCTCTGTGGAATATGAAATAGACCAGAGAAAAACGGGGTTCGTGGCCCCTCCTCCAAGAAAATTTGATAAAATCGACAAAACGTTTTTTTAGCCGACCAGGAACCTAAATTTCAACGATGGTTCCGATCATTTATTTATATGTTTAAAGCATACCAAATCACGTCCAACACGTCGTGCAATCGAACGAGACACGCTCTGTCACGCTGGTCGCGGGCGCTGGCGGAAGTTGGTACGAACCTGGCGAGCGAGAGAGTGCGGCGAGAGGCCGCGACTGCGGCGGGTGCGTGGGGTCCCGTCTCCCGCCCGCGGCGGCCGTCGAGAGACCTGCGTTCATTTCACAGACGTGAGAGTCGCAAGTGCCACCGCCACCACACGACCACGCCACCACCAACCACCCCACCACCACCCACACGTGGTCGCTTCCGGCGCCCAGGACCGACACACACACTGCTTATTAACTAGAGCTCTGCCACGACGCAATTTGCGACCGTGAACATCAGCGCATTTCCTTACATGTGCGAACTATGTACCACTGCATATCGAAATAAAATAAAAACCTTTGAAGTGAACTTTAACATCACAAGGCGCTCCTTATAGTAGCGTTCTCATTCTCGTTCTCGTTCTCGTTCTCGTTCTCTCTCTCCCCCTCCTCCCCACCATCAGCTAGAAATAAATTCCCACATACAAAAGAAAATTATTTGAAAGCAAACAGGGATCAAAGTGATTTTACTTACCCCCCTCCCCAACCCCCCAATTTCCGGCGGAAATTAAATTCTGCGTACGCTCCTGGTCTGGTTTCATGTATTGTCTACTGTCGCAGGAATACGAAACACCACTCACGTGCTTTCAGAAGTGCTCTTGATGAGTTTACATCGGAGATTCGATCATGTCCATCGAGCGTGTTTGGTTTTTCGGTCGTGTCCAGGATGACATCATTAGCAGGTGGAGCAGTCCGGCTTTGAAGTCACGCGAGTAAGAGTCTTACGAGCTGGCCGTGCATTCTAGAATGCTTGGGTTTCCCCGTAGCACTTCATTCTAGTTCTCTCGATCATACATTTTAAACACTGGCAGTAAAAATTTTACTTTAGCAGACTTTAGGCCATAGTACATCAAACATGAAAAAATAAATATAACATATGCTCAGTATAGTTTCTTATGTATTCTAGTTAGGAAACTATTGACAAATATGCCTACATATACACTTTAGTGTATGTAATATGAGTATCTATTAGGTATAATTCACACCGAGTATTGACTGTTACCCGACACACACTGGTCCCAAATCCCGAAAAGCTGGCCAAAAGTCGAAAAAAAAATGTTCTTTCTAGGAACATTTGACTGTTGGAATAGTAGTAGTGGTACCTCTAGCACGTATTAACACCGTTAGGGATGGGTAAGGGTCCCTACCTGGCTCAGGAATTCAGTTTGTTTCGAAGCATCGAGCGTGTCGCTTTGTTAGCGTGTGACGCATCCAAAAATTCCTCAAGTTCAAACACGTATAGAAAAGTGAAAAGTGAACCGATTAGGATTCTGCAAAATAGATTATTCTCCAGAACGTAAGTAAATTTCAGATGTGTTGCCCTTAATTAATATTATTAAATATTTTAATAAAAAATTAATAATAAATGATAACGTGATTTCTATATCACTTTTGGAGAAGTTTTTAATAAAAGCCATACGTTAAAAGTCCCACAAGATCCCACTCTGAAACCAACTGGAATTTGTAGATCATTAATATTTTTAAAACATGTCAAAAAATTACCTGCAGCTAGCTGCAGCTTTGGCTTCTGTTATGATTTTAATTCGATGATATGGATGCGCTTTTAAACCCGCATTTTTCACATTCAGTTCTGAGTTTTTTTTATTAAATAATATTTACAATAAATTGGCAAATTTTTTTAATAACATTCAATTCTTAATTTTCAGGATCTGCAAACGATACCAAAGAAATTTCTTGCACGAGAAAGAAAATTTTTCTATTTGTGAAAACTGTATTAAATGAAAATATTAACATGGTGAATGAAATTGTTGAAACAGAGGTATCGAAAAAGTTTAGACATCAATACAATTTGCCACAACATTTAAAATATGTCATTGCGAAATTGGTATCGAAGTTTTGAAAAAAGTGGAAACAGGTTAATAGAATTGAAAGAAAATTCTTCGAAAAATTCGATATTTGGCTCAACGTTCTTGTTATATATTTCACAGTTGAAAATATAGGTGCGGAGGCTTCCGCGAACAAAACAATAGGGTGTCCTTCGTCAAGTTAGGACGATGAGTGAACTGTTAAAACGGAGGAAGACAGAAAAGGTTCGAGAAGAACATAGCGTCAAAGCACTGGCCTACGCTACTCAAATGGGTCTCCGGGCTTCAATAAATGTACATGCTTCGAAATTAATTAAGGATGTCACAAAAGGCAGTCCATTAAAAGCATCAAAGTACCAGAAAGCTATGCAACGTGTTACAGGCAACGAAGCATTATCATTTGTTATAGATAGAGACCCGGAAATTTCGCGGATTCTTCTGGCCTCAGGATAGAATTCAAAGTTATAGGTGTGCTTGACCCATGTTTACTTTCCCATTCGTTGATTTCTTAGCGAGAACATTTTTATCCTTGTTATTTGGCACTACCTGATTCGCTTACTTCTCTCCTAGCTGGGCATCATTGGCTCGCGGTCGTAGACGGGTGTGTCCAAACAACTGCGTGCCAATCATGAACACAGTGCGAGAGTGTGAAGATTTGCATTCTAGCTTGCGACTAAATTAATCCGCGAAATTTCCGGGTCTCTAGTTATAGAAAATAAACTGTCCAAAAGTCAGTATCAAGGAATTCGTTCTTTAAGCGTAGAAAAACATTGTAAATTGTACCCGCCTTAAAAATATGTATTGGATTCTAAAAAGAAGTGTTACCCTGAAAATTCAGAAATTTCTGTAACTGAAGGTGGAGCTACAGTTACACTTCAAGCATTGTTAAATCATACAGCTGAAAGAATTTTAATGGTACAATCAGAGGTAGTTAAAATTCTTCCTGAAAACGAAGTTGTTAATTTAGAATTAGTATGCAAATCGGGATGTTATGGCACTTCTGGTCAAAGCACCTACAAACAAACATTTAGCGATGAAGATGGCCATAAACAGGATGCAAACATTTTCGTTATTTCGCTCGTTCCGTTGCAAATCTATGATAAAGTCAGTTCACGTGTCATTATTTGGAAAATCCTCGACCTTCATCGTAAAGATTTTGTCGCCCAATTAAAATTCAATTTATGCAATAAACTGCCGAAGCTAATAGACACGAAGTTGATAGTATCAAAATGCAAGAAAGAAACCTTGCGCTCTTTCAAACTGTAATGGATGAAAAACAAATTAACATAAATTTCAAACTTGTGTTAACAATGGTAGATAATAAAGTTTGTAATGCTATAACGGATACATCGTCGAGTATGCGTTGGTGCCTTTGTCAAGCTACATCCAAAGAATTTAATGATATCGACAGTATTTTACAAAAACCCATCAATGAGGATCACTTCGAATTCGGAATATCGCCACTGCATGCTTGGATACGGTTTTTGAATGTTGTTTGCACGTGAGTTACAAATTAGAAATAGAAAAGTGGCAAGGGTGCAAGGACGATAAGGAAAGTGTTGAGAGAAGAAAAAAATACACACAACAAGGTTTTCGTGACAAATTATTGCTTATTGTTGATCAACCAAAACAAGGATATGGAAATTCAAATGACGGAAATACAGCTCAACATTTTTTTCGAAAATTCTAAAATTTCAGCTTCAATAAGCGATTTCATGTTATATTGCAAGCAATTTCTTGTGGTTTTGAAATCAATGTACAAAAGTTTCAGAACTACACTGAAGATACTGCAAGTAAATTTGTCGAACTCTATCCATGGTATTTTATGCCTACAACAGTCTATTAAATTTTTATTCACTGTCACAAAATTATAGATTCTTTGATTATTCCTATCGGACAAATGTCTGAAGAAGCTCAAGAGTCGTGTAACAAGTACATTAAAATATTCAGAGAAGATTTTGCGCGAAAATGTGACCGAATCAAAAACATGGAAGACATTTTTTGCAGGCTTTTGGTAACGTCAGATCCACTGATCTCCAGTTTGCGCAAACTTCCTCCAAAAAAACTTAAATCATTATCCCCACACGCAATTGAACTTTTGGATCCGCCATCATTTGCAGAATCAAGTATTCATAGCTCTTCGATGGATGCAAGCGACGATGGTGGTGGTGGTGATGACAATGAATCTTCAAAACATTCGTCGGATAGCGACTGAGAAAAGATAAAATTTTATTGGAAATAATGTTAATTATCATTGTAATAGTTATTAGTTCTTAATTACTTTATTCTAGTAATCTCTTTTCTCGACCTAAATATATAAAGTATTATAATTTGCATTTATTTGATTATTTATCATAGTTATCAAATGCATTTTATCATTTTTAAGTTCATTTTCGTTATCAGCAACTAGAAACTCTTACACACTGAATTTATTGTCCAGAGAGTGACGTTTTCCGAATTTTTTGTCTATATAACGTTCGATATATTTTTTTTTAAATTTATGATTCGTGTCAGCGACTTTTGACAATATCTATATATGTATGTATAATATTCATGTGGAAAACTATTTCTGAGCTATGATATAGTCGCCATTTTGATTTTTTTTTCTTAATTCTACTTTGGATTTATAATCAGTGACCTTTAAAACCCTCATCGAAATTGATAACGGCATTGACTTTTAGCCAGCTTTTTAGGATTTGGGACCAGTGTGCGACAGTTAAAAAAAAGAACAGCTATGTCTATAATGTAACTCAAGGTGCAGGTGTGATATCACTGTACTCTAAACAAAATTCTAAATTTCAGAATATTTTTAATCGTAAGAATTTTGAATAATTTATGATTTATCATACACGTGTTCCGATGTGGCTACTGTCATATTAGGTCATTGAAGTGTATTTTTTGTTTTCTGTTTGGTGCGTATAGTGAGCGCTTAAAAAGACGGAACAAAGTGAATAAGGGCGCGGTTACACTGGACTCCGAACTACTTCAGGAAAATATGTTAAACTTTAGCGTGCGGTTACACACAGCCTGAAAATGTATCGTTCGAGGCCATTTCTCATTCCACCTAAATAGGTTGGCAAAGTAGTTCAAAACATCTCTTCTGCAAAAGTATCTGAGTGGCTATTGAGTGTTGAGAGTATAAACGGTCCTTTGCGGAAAAAAAATGGAGGATGGAGAATGTTCCTGGCACAAGTTCGTTTAATATTTTACAAACTGCAACAAAGCAGATCTTGTAAACGACCATAAACGCCCTGTATTACGAATAAATGGCTCCAAAACTGTAACCAGAAATGTTGCAACCAACATTTTTCTGTTGTTGCAAATGATGTCTGACAAGAATCATTTTGTTTCGAAGCCTATTTTGCTGACATCTCCTAAACTGTTTCTTCAGCTGTTTATACCTCGTAAAGTAACTAATATAATTAAATAAAAACAATGCATATTCATTTTCCATCTCTGCTTACATTACCGTACAACCAATTGAAAAAAAATCCACTTTTTTCTAGATAGAAAATATTTAGGATCCACAACATATTCATTCGATGACAGTAGACAACCGTTTTGGAGTTGATCATAATTTATACCAACTGCCCTGTAATCGTACACTTTCGCGTTCGTAAACATTTTACTTAAACCTGTTCACCTGAAGTAGTTCAGCGTTCATAGTTTCCTCCCCTATCGGGGAGCTCTAGAGGTATGACTATTTATTATTCGTGAAGGTTTAAATAAAAGAATTTATCTAAATAATAAAAACTTAATTCTATAAAAATATTAATTCCATAAAAATAAACATTTATTATAAAAGAGATAATGCTTTATAAAACATACCAGTATAAGTTTCAGTTTCAGGTTGCAACATTCATTACGTTATCGATAACGGGACCAGTTGTGATTACGGGAGTACCAGAACTTTAGTAAATAAGACACTGCTAAACTACTTAGAGAGACCTAAAACTAAATACATAATTATGAAGTTACTATCGACAGAGTCTTAGACAAAAATTTTAATTTACATGAACTCGAACTCCTCGTAAGTTCTGGAGACTCCCAGCCCCTGTTCTCATTGTAGATTCACATCTCAACACATATCATCGTGAAATTAAACGAAAAAGATACCTGGGTGGCCAGTGCCTGCCCAGTCTAAAACATGACATCATGCAACGCGAACTCATAACCGCTCCTAGGAGAGAGCCTTACAGTTACATCCCTGACTTGTTAGCGCTAACAGACTCGTTACAAGGACGGACAGCAGCTCGCAGCTCACTCTAAATCCTCCTTAAAAACCCTCGGCCACTCCTACTTTCCAGAAGGTTTCGGCCCAGCCTACCCCAAACCTCGCCATCAGGGTACGAGCTAGCTGAGTGGCTCGCGCCGCGAGGGACATTGCCCGAAGTTTCGCCACAGAGCGACCCAGAGACGTCAGCACGACCGGGCTCAAGCCACACATCGGTGCGTGCGACGCCAGCACAACCACCGCCGTGTGCTCCCGTCACCGAGTTGCACCACTCTGCAACTGTGGCAACCCACACACAGCCTGCACCGAGAAAGACAGAAATTAAAGACGGCTACGCCGAAAAATTCAGGAACGCGACAATATAACTCATGCTAAGGTCAACTGTCAAGTGCAAATTTCATGGGTGTCAAGTTAGAAGTTCGGATCATTGATTAGCACATGAAACCATATTGCTTGCTCCATTATTTTTTTTTTACGCTAAAGATGTAGTTTGCACAATACGTGTGTCATTTATATGACATCTGTATGTATATGATTTATATAACTACAGTGGTTGAACAAAAACCGCCACCACTACAAGTGTGAAACCAACTTCAAACTGATCCTGGGCAGACAAAGAAAACCTCAGCGAGGATCCAAACACATCAAGGATCATCCCGTACTACTGCCAATTTTTTAGTGGCACTAATAGGTGTCAGACTGTTCTCTACTGCTAGAATTAACCCTTAGTTGTAAGTAACACTGGGGAACCTCGGAAAACCTCGGACATTCTCCCGACGCCTTGTCCCAAGCCCCAGGAGTTTACAACTGTAAAGGGTCGGGTGCGCCTGACCTCGTAACATCTCCTTTAACCATTAGCCTTGGACTCTCCACAAAGTGACATGCCATCGGGACCCAACTGCCACCAGGGCTTGGCTGGTTTGCACCAGTTTTAACAGTTTCACATTTTGAGTACATTCAGGCCGGTATATTCCAAGACACAAAAATAAGTGTTTAGGTGTTGAATATGCTACACCTGTACCCTAACTATATTCCTAGTGCACGATAGGACACGGTCAGTCCCTTATTTTTAGTGAACTGATTTCGGTGTCCTATCAGCTATCGGTGACTTATCTGTTGTCCAACTTCCGCGCATGCGCAGAGCTCACTTTTTCGTCGATTTCGTCCAGATGGCTGAGCCGCGTCTGGCACCATTAACTCGTATATATTTAATTTCGTGAATATTGGGGGACGTGTCAAAGGTATGGTGTGTCAAATGAAATTTTATGGTAGCGAAACTATTCTAGAATACATTTTAAACACATTAATGGTCATAGCAAGAAATAATCGCAACTTAAAAAGTAGAGAAAATGAAAAAAAAAAAGTTCTTATTTTGTTCGATGGTGTTGCTATCTATAGTATTTTTGCTGTAACAATTGTATCAATGGTTGTGAAACGTCTGCTAGAAAGTGTTGAAACCAGTTTCTAGCCTCGCGCAAGGCACCATTTATTAAAACGGCTGCCGATCTGATTCCCTACTGGGATACAGTTTGGACACGTTCTGAAATACGACCCCTTGAGTTAGGTTACGGTTGTAACTCAACAAGTTAGTGCTAATCGCTACCTTACTCGAACGGCTTGAATACCGCCCTCAGTTGATTATTGCAGTTGAAAATGGATTCATATGTACTTAAGAATTTTAAATTGTAACAATTTTTCGTAATTTTAATTAAGATTGAACAAACAAGAGTAAAAGAATTTTAACTGACTCCTGGAACCAACAAATGATTTAAATTGCATTCACAACATAGCTAATACAATTTTGAATCCTTGCCAGCCATGCCCGGTACTCAAATAAAACAAAAGCTTTGTTTAACTGTAGAGTTTTTTGTTTTAAAAATATTTTCCCATTATTACATTAATATTTTCATAATTTACACTCCACGTTGCCTGAAGCAAGTGTACGTACTGAAAAAAAAACTATGTTTTTTTTATTACAGCATATTTTATTGTTCATTTATAAGCATTTAAACCCCATTCGAGTTCGGTATCAAATTTGTGAGAAAATGAGCCACTAGGATAGTGATTACAGTTAGTCGACAATGGATTAGTGGTCATAAACTGACCTCTACCGCGGCTTATGCGAAAACCCGATGGCTCATTTTCCTCGCCTCAAGAATGTACATACATGCGACCACTGATGATCCTAAGTACAAAATAAATTATAAAATTTAATATCCGAAAATTTATTTTAGCATAACACTACAAAGGCAATTGGTGTGAATTTATGGCTGTTTCATGTGCCTACATAGATCTTAATTCAAACAGGATAAACTGCATTTTATATCAAAAATAAATATTTCGATGACTTTTCAACACCTTCACTGCTTTGCTGAAGCACTAAGTCTCGTCTGTAGCCTAACGACTGTAAATGAATGTCTAAGGCATTATTCGTTCGCGTTAATGTCATCCTTTAAACATTTCCACGATTCCAGGTGTGGTGAAGAGATCGAGGTGAGTAATGTTAAGACACTGTACTCGCAATCCGATCAGCCCGCATTATAATCACTCCAACCAAATCCTGATACGACCAATTCTTCCCCGGCATCCATGATGTGTGTTGTTTTTTTCCTTCCCTAATAGCTTCGCTGTCGACACAATAAACACCATACAATTACAAACGATGAAGTACATATTTTCCAATCGAAAAAAAACATTGTATATCATTTTTTAACTCTAAGGAAATTCATGACACACTCAAAAACCGATTCTTCAATTCAAAATTATTTTACTTATATGTAATTAATTTTGCCAACAATATTCACCGCTTTCAAGTGTTCGATCGCTGTAATGCTGCGCTAAAACCTCATTATATATATATATATATATATATATATATATATATATTAAACTGTCTTACATAAATCATCCAGGGTGTGCGTATATTATCAGATATACAAGCCATTATATATACACACCTATACGTACCGATACACACCTATATGTACATGTACACTTACATATAATGTAACATTTATTACATGCTTTATATTAGCTTCACCTGTATGTTTGTTTGTCTGTAACTCTTTCGACTAAGTGAGTGGCTCATCACTGTAAAATGTCCCACCAGTTTCATTACGTTCGTTAGCCGAGCGGTCTAAGGCGCGCGACCTCTGTGACGTCAGCTTTCGGATTCCGCGATCGTGGGTTCTACTCCCGGCCACGCCGGAAAAAAAATGTTTTTTTTTTTCCCCGGTAAATTCTAAGATTATATCCATACATCTAACTGTAAATGATTCGGAGAGACTTTACCATTTCTTTGTGACGTTGCAACTCCAAATAGTTATCTCAGATGGTAATAGGTGGTGTCGGTAACTCATTTCCCTATGATAATTATACATAAATATAGTTTAAAAAACATGCTTTTAAAGAATATCAAACTAAAAAGTTAAAAATAAATATAGTTTAAAAAACTAAAGAAACATGCTTTTAAAGATTATCAAACTAAAAAGTTAAAAATAATTTTAAAATTTAATTTATGACAATAGTATATAAGCAATACTAGTATAAATGAGAAAAAAGCATGGGGCGCTTAATATACAAAAAATAGGGCACAAAGCGCCTCAAGCTTTTTTCTCATTTATACTAGTATTGCTTATATACTATTGTCATAAATTAAATTTTAAAATTATTTTTAACTTTTTAGTTTGATAATCTTTAAAAGCATGTTTCTTTAGTTTTTTAAACTATATTTTACCATTCTATATCGGCAAGATACACATGTGTTGTAAAACGTGAACACGATCGCCGATTCGGCATCGCTCACATAACAGGGATAAGTGTACGGCTCTGTCAATTAACAGAAGCTGTTCATTGACCTTTCTGCCTCCTCTACCAGTCCTGCACAACACGTACCCTAAGTTTTTGACTTTAATTTTAGATACAGTCTCTACACACGCCGGGTGATTAAAAAACAGCGACAACGTTCGAACGTTGCGCAGAACGGGACACGCAGTTTTTCAAGAAGTGACCCACATCCGGAGAAGCATGATCTGGGCACTGTTTTGCGTCGAATATTTAGAAGGGTTCAGCTATGGCGATGGGTTTGCGTTCCACATTTTGCCACGGAACCCAACATCAGCAACATATTGTGCAGTAAAAACTTTTGACCTCCTAGATTACAGAGCCTTCATCGGTGGTGGGGTGATTCACGCACATGCCATTGTGTGGGCAGTATTTCTGTCGCCGCGTGTATTCGTGCGATAAGGTCCTCTGGTGTCACAGGAGAAGATACACCATTCTATTCATATCACCCCGCAGACAATAATGGGAGTTGTTAATCAGTTGACCGTGGTGGCAATGGAACAGGACAGACACCCTATGCCAATTCAACAGGTGGATATGAGCACGTCCCATTGTTGCCACACATCTGCATCCAAGTGCAATTGGAGCTCCGTCATGTTTCAGCCACATCACCCGACGAGACCTTATCGGCTCCACATTCCAAACGGAAGACAAAACCTTCTGTCAGAACTATTACGACACCGAAATCAATTGAAAACTTTGATGCCCCACAGAACCCGAACCATACATTTCCGGACATGTGTCCTATCTTGAAAAACTATCAAGTTGCCTGTCCCGCACAACATGATAAGGGCTGCTTGCAGTCAGGCAAGTCAAAAGTAATCAAAAACTTCGCAGGTTAATCAAGTTACGAATACTTTCCTTTGTCTATAGTCCAACCGGGCAAGCCACCCTAAGAGTTGTCGGTGTTCTTACTTTTGCTCATCATTTGTGTATATAAACACAAATCTAGGCGATCAACTAAAAAAAAAAACAATTTTCGAAAATACAAGTTAATATTTTGTTACATTAGAGGACATATTTGAAATTTTGACAATAATATCGAAGCGATAATATAAGTTAAATGTGTCAAGCAGAATATCTGAGCCGCTAAAATTGTTTTCATGACAATGGTGCTTTACGGGTGATATGTAATTTACAACACGAGCAAACATGAAGCATCATACACTTAATTAATACATTTGCACAATTTATTTATTTACATACAGTTAACTTTACTTGACGATTTCTTTTTACTCAACAACTTCGTTCAGATCTGATTCCTGCCATTCTTCCACTCTCTGTTACGACAAGTCCATCATTAGACAATAAAAAGGCAAACGCCTCGTTATCGCTTTTGCTAAAGAAAAGTGCCTTCAATAAAAGAACTAGTGTTTATGGACAGTTTAACTCATTATTGGATATTACTTCCAAGTGTTGATTGTACAATGAAATATAAGGCAAACATATTTGCTTAGCATCGAACATACCCGAAGTGGACACAATATTTCAACCACTCAGAGTTTCTGTTCATAACTGTACTTCTTGTGATCCTAACGTATTCATAGTTTTTAATGACAGTCACATAAATACAAGTTAAGAAACCATAGACATGTTCACGATACAAAGTATAAAAAATAATAAAGACACTATAGCACGTCTCATACTTAGTTTGCAATTGTATTTAAATTAGCATTTACTTTTCTTTCCAATGAACGATTTTTGAAATTAACGCCGTCCTTCGTCCTTGTTTCTGTGTGCTCTATTACCAGATATACAATACAAAGCAAAAATGTTTTATATACAACTTTGTAATGCAATGAAAATTTTTTTAAGTGTATCTGAAAAAATATCCTATTAAGTAAAATTTGAAATCAGAATTTCCGAAATACATCTTCCTGTTAAATTTCATAAACAGCGTCATCTGATACTATTTTATTATTATTATTGTTATTATTTCTAAAGGTTTGCGACTGAAAGCCGCCAACTTAATTCAACTGTTTTGTGAACAATTTTTTTATCATTTAATCTTTAGTTTTTTTACTGTTTTTAGCATAGCACATCATTTTATGGAATTATTTGTTGTTAATAATTACCGAATGCTACAAAAAATTTTCTCCTGTGAAATAATAATTGGTATTTGGCATTTACCTATTTTTTTACAGAATGACTACATCTGTAATAACGCTTTCTAAAGACGCTAATTTATGGTCTTAAAACATTCGCAAATAGTAAAATTGAAAAATATGACAACTTATTCAATTTATGCACTGCAATATAAGCGTCAGTCAGACTATAGGTGACCACATATCCTTAACAAGCCGAGAATTAAATGCGTACAGGTCGAGACAAGTAAAGGTAGTGTGTTGCGCACGGAAGCTTTAAGCGAGAAGCCTAAGATGTACATCAAGTTCTGTCCCTGCCCTAATACGCCCGAATATTCACCTTCGGCCAACCTCGGGATTTGTTTTATTTTTGCGCAGGAAAAATGAATTCAAATATTAAAAGTGGTCGGTTAGGTTAGCTACATTAAAACACTTTAAAACACTATGGACGGTTAGTTAGGTTAGTATAGCTACATTAAAATAAGCATAAAAATATAAATATATATAAATAAACCCGAGGTTGGCCGAAGGTGAATGTTCGGGCGTGTTCGGGCAGGGACAGAGCTTGATGTACATCTTAGGCTTCCCGCTTTAAGCGACGGGAACTCCACGGTTATATTGTGCTAGGAACCACTAAGCACTCACTAGGTGCCCAGTAGCGAGACATGCCAGGGTCATGCCGGGGTCATGCCGGGGTCATCCCAGGCACCGAGAACTTTTTGCCGGCAATGAGTGAAGTCGACACGTGGTCGTAGTCAGTGAGACGGCAGGTGCATTCAGATACACTACAGACTAATACCGGGCAGCTCCAAGATTTTTGTGCGAAAACCTGGCATCGTTTCCACGTCAGTCCGATTGATGGCAGACGGTATGCCCAGTATGAACAATATAGCTGTTTAATACATGTAGTACCAACATTAAGAAAACAAAAAAATAAATTATTATCTCTTAAAAAAATATTTAATTTTTTTTACAATTTCTTAAATAAAAGTTAATCTTTTGACACCGGATAATATAATATAATATATAATTCACGATTTATCTATAAAATGTCGTGTTAGTCACATAGTCACCCCTCTCTCGCCTGTGTTTTAGGCATAGAGCTGTCCGATATTGGTCTCTATTGCATTTGCACTGCAGGCGGCGAGCGGGGACGGGCTGGCTGAACGGTTTACCAAAAGAACACGTGAACTAGCCACTGGACATGTCTTCCGTTCCCGAGTCCCCTCCGCCGCGACTGCAATTTCAAAAAACCACAAGCTTTTGTTTACGGACATCGTCGTGCCGCACGTGAAAATAAGTTTGTCCGGACCTCGAAGTTATTTACACTTGTTTCGTGGGCCAAACATTGCGATACGAATCTTCGTGTGTCCACATACTCGTCAAGTAAACACACGCGTGCTTAATCGCTCTTGTAATTCGGTCAGGTAATTTTACCTGTTACTCAACTGGTAGCGCAATAAAATTTTATTCGATAAGTTACTTGGAACATGTAACAAAAGAAATGCTACCTAAGACAATTCCAACGCGGCAGTGAAGTTAATAAATAGTCCAGGAAAGATATGAAAAAACATGGACAAATTGTAAGAAAAGGTTTTTTTACATCAAAATTCGCAGAAAAATTCGTAGAATAACATATCCGAAATCCACCGAAATCAACTTTCTTTTGGTGCCTTTTTTTCCGGGTTTTGTCCCGGAAAAACGCGAAAAAAAATTATAACTCAAAAACGGTGCATCTGAAGACAAAACCTGTAGAGACAAAAATTAAAGAACATTAACTTTTCCATAACATATCCAAAGTTCAAGAAAATCCGCTTATAACTTCTGCTTCGTTTTCCGGGATTAGTCCCGGAAAAAATATTAAAAATGAAATAAATCGAAAATTGTGCACTTTACAGCATAATGGTTTAGGAAAAAGATGAAGTAAACAATGTTTTTCATAATATAATAGAATTTCACACAGATAAACATTTAATTTTTTTTTGTTTTCCAGGAAATGTCCCGGAAAAAAGATATAAAAAAACGAAACCGTGCACCGTACTTCAAAATAAATCGTGAATTAAATTAAGGGCAAAAAAATTGCATTATATAATTGACCTTTATCACAATTATGGATTAGCGACTACTGTATTTGATGGATATGGAAAAACTCACAGTACTAAAGACACAGCACATATGAGAAGAACAAAAGGTAATGCATCACCTGTAGTTGAATTCACAGGATAAATGCAACCATCACTCCGTAAAGATATGTTTCTTTTGAACGAGCGAAATAAAGGACAATTTTTAAGGTTATTAGCAATACATTTACGCGAAGCAGAATGTCCTGTTGTCGAAGCACCAGGTGATGCAGATATTTAAATTGTCCAAGAAGCTCTAAAATGTGCAAAAGAACAGTTGACAACAGTTATTGGAACATACACAGATTTACTTGTCCTTTTACTCTACTACTTTGACCCACAATCACATTACTGTTTGTGATTAAAAAGTGAAGAAAGGCAGAAAGAAGAAAACATATCACATTAAGGAGCTAAAGCTGAAATTTGTAATAATATTATTTTCTAACAAGCATTCATGGGATGTAACACAACATCGCACATCTATGGTATAGGAAAGGGGAAAATAATGGATCTGATCCAGAATGACAGTGCCTTCAGGCAACTTGCGAAAGTATTTTCAGATAGTATTCCCAGTGTGCCAAAAGAAGACATTGTAAAATCGGGAGAACAGCTGCTATAGCCCGTCCCAATTTTAGATTGCAGTACACGGCTTATGGCGCGCGCTGTTCCCAAATCTCTAACACATTACGAATTTCAGGATATGCGTGTCTTTGTAATTCGGATCGAACAAGAAGCATTTTAAGAAATCATATCGTAATTTATAATATTTTATACTATTACACATATAAATTTGTAATAATGCCCCTTTTATGTAAATTTCAAATAAAAACTACCTATTGTACACGAAAATTTCTGATAGGTTTCTTTTATGTTCTAAAAATCCCATATATATATCACATTTTCATGGGCCCGATAAATGCCGTATTTTTGGACAAGTCATGTCCAAAATGATAAATAAAATACGGTAATGGAAATTCTAGGTCGAGTAAGTTATGGGAAAAATCCGATCAATTGGTTCGAAATGGGGAAGATTTTTTGAAAAACAGAAAAATCGCAACAACTTCCATAATATGAATAATATCGAATCCGTTTTAACGTATGCTAACTCGGAGTACCTAATGCCGAAAAATGTTTTCTAAATAAATTTTTGATACGACCAGCCATAACTGCATGGGTTCGAAAAAAATTTTCACCGGACAAAAAAACGTAACTGCCTTAGTAGACACCTTATCAAATCTGTTTAAATTGTTTGTAAATATCATAATTATTTTCCAAAACTTTGTCTAAAACAATGTTTGATAAGATGCTTGGTGTTGAGAAGGATAGAAAAATAATTCAAAATTTTGTACCATGATCGCTATTAAATTCCTTCGTATTTATTTCATACATTTTACATATTATGTTCAAGAATCGATTAAAATATTTTTGTTGACTAAGAAAGCCATGTATTTGAAATTGCTTGTAGGACAGAACCCCACTTATCTAAACACACGACCCTGTTTCCTCTTACGACGGCAGCGCTCGCTCTTGTACTGATAAGACACATCTTTAACAGCTATTTCCACGGAAACTGTAGAAGCAATTGAGATGGAGCTGCCTTTAAAAACTAATTCAATTCATTGTGAACATTTTTCACGCTTTCGTTCCCCATCTATCTTTAATAGAAAAAACGTTTTCCGCTGGTCAACTTTTTGATGTGTCAGTTTGTGAGAAAATGCAGTTCAATATATTAGAAAAATTATTTAAGTGAAACCTGTACAGTTTTTGTCTTAACATTTGTTCGGTGGCGTCCTAAGGCATTAATTTATTAATAAAAACAATCTGAATGAAATATACATGTAGGTTTTTTTTTTTATGTGAAACATACCGGAATACTTCAAAACAGTTCGCAGCGAATAAGTTATGTTTTTTAATTTTTTCAGACACTTAAAATATTGTTAAGTATTCAAAATAAGCATTGCCTGATGCGTATTTCGATGCTATACAATATGAAAAAAAGCTTGGTCCAAAAATTAAAATTTTAATTTCGTTTCATATTTGGCAACAACGCACGAAGAAACAAGGACGGTGCTAACGGCAATCGGCGTGTGTTAGAGAGAGAGAGAGAGAATGCGCCCATTTACTTCCACACTGCAATCTAAGAGTGGGATGCTCTATAGTACGCCTGTGCAATGGGTCAAGAAGTGACACACTCGACACTTTGCGTTTTAAAGTGTTTAGTGAGAAAGCAGCTACTAGTTCCAAATGTGTAAGCTACAACCAGAACAGTTACCTCCAACTAGTGCTTCAGCTCGTTTCCATTTCTTAAGGTTTTCTATCAGATACAAGAATGGAAGGGAATTAAGATGAATCCAGAAGAATGGGGATGGAGAAAATGTGGCCACCTTCTCTCGCCAATTGCGACAGACACGCCAACAGATCCGGAATGCCTTTTGAAGGTAATCAGGTGCACTTGCAAGGAAGATGGTTGCAGTGCATCCAACTGCGAAGTTGTAGGAAACACGGCATATCATGTTCTTCGGCCTGTGCAAACTGTCATGGATCAACCTGTAAAAACCGGCGTGAATTACCTCCCGAGGACTGCAATTACTGTGACGGCTTTTAAGGTAGGGTGTTCCTACATATCCATGCATGTTTATTCAGTACTAGCTGCCCGACCCGACTTCGCACGGCTATACTAATGGAAAAAATTAAGCCACATCTCCCATTTACAATAATGGTAAATAAAAAAAATTCAGTGAAAATTTATTACAATGCTGTATAATGTACCGGAGAGAAAATGAATAGCACCGATGGTTTCCCGACTCGTGCACGCAACGTACAACTGATGTACCCGTACTTCGCTACGGCAGTCTTCAGGCAGATCACTCTTACGCCGCTCATTATACATGCCCCTCCTTGTGGGTACGCCACTGCCGCGCGATGCCCGTTGCCATGGAGACGCAGAAGGCATGAACAATGCAAAATCCTGTTCTCATGCAGACAAAGTACCCACTTTTGCCTGGTTTTAACCACCCATGGGATCTAAATTTTCGGAAAATCTCATCCTGCGTAACATAAGGAACATTACTGTGAAGTTTCAAGTCTGTAAAATATATATACTTGAAAAAAAAGGGCAATAAAAAAACAAATTAAACACAGAGAGAGGAAAAAAACAATAGTTTAGGTTTGCGATTTAAAGTGATAAAAAGTATTTAAATACTAATTGAACTCTTATGTGGGTACTGATTGCTTCGTTGTTAATATCACACGGGTGTTTTTTACTTGTATGGGAAAATTAAGAATGATAAGGCATATAGTGCGTGGCAACAATGTTAATAGGCAATAGGAAATAAACTTCTAGCGCCTGCGGCATTGTCAACACACACTTCGTACGTGTACTGCATGTTGTATCTAACTCCCTCCAACGCATTTGATTCTAAATTGGACTTTTAGTAAGGATCCCTAATGTTATTGATAATATAATATAGCCTATAGCCTTCCTCGATAAATGTACTATCCAACACTGAAAGAATTTTTCAAATCGGGCCAGTGGTTCCTGAGATTAGCGCGTTCAAATAAACAAACAAACTCTTCAGCTTTATAATATTAGTATAGATTTTGTGTTGCAGAGTGCATCCCAATGTGTATACATTTTTCTATTTCTTTTCGAAACTGGTCACTGGAAATCTTGTGTAAATTTAATTGTATGGTGTGTTTTGTGAGAATGGACGTGTCGAATTTTTCTTTCAAACGATAAGCAGTTGAAATGAGTGATTTTTTTCTGGAAAATAATTTTGGTAGATTTCAAAAACGTTTTTTAACACATCACTAATTGAAAAAGGAATATAATTTAAGTGACTTTAAAATATATTATGGAAAATGAATATAGTTCGGATCTGACATAATTTGACATGGGATACAATGCTTTCTGTTATTTAGCCTACATATTCAATACCTTTTTCCGTGGCCGATCACAAAATAAAATCTATTTACCAGATTTCAGTGAATTTAGGATCTAGTATAGGAAATCTTGTGTGCTTCTGTTTGTCCCACCGAAACTTTTTCAATACGATGTTCCGTTTTCGTTTTATTGAATTTTTAAAGATTTTCCAGGACGAGTCACAAAAAAAACTATATACATATGTAAATATATATGTGAGCAGATTTTGGTGAACTGAAATTATATTTAATACAAAAAGAAGTCTTTAATTTTAGTCACGACTTTCTTTAACGTACGATGTGTGAATTTGTAATATATTATGAAAATTGTTGTGTACTTTAACTTTGTCCTGAAACATTTTGCTGTAAAATGCGTCATTTTCAATTTATTTCAATATTTTAGGTTTTTCTGGGACGAATTCCAGAAAACAAAATAGTAGTTATTAGTGGATTTTTGTACGTTTTTTATATGTTATGGTAAATTTAGCTCTCTTTAATTTTAGTGTCTATACCTTTCTTCGTAGAAAGTTCCAGTTAATTAATTTTAAAAAATGGCGTTATTAATTTATTCCGCGTTTTTCCGGGACGAATCCCGGAAAAAACGTTACCAAAATAAAGTGGATTTCGGTGGATTTTGGATATGTTATTCTACGAATTTTTCTGCAAATTTTGATATACTAAAACCTTTTCTTGCAATTTGTCCATAAATCGACCCCTTTTTCTCATAAAATGCCTGGACTATAAGACATGGTTTCCACAGCAGTTGTTTCACACTAATGTTTTTTTTTAATCTCGTTATTTGACACTCAAACGCGTCCTAATTCATGGAAGGGGGAGTTTAGAAGCCTGCAACTGACACTGCCACACACATCCCAGGTTTTACTGGGATTCAAACACAGAACACCGCTGATTTCACAGAAGTGAATCAGAATACAGAACCTCGTTGATAGGCGGGATCGGCTAACAAACCAGAGCTCGCGAATGAGTCGCACTGCAAGTAATCTTACCCGTCCTCTTGCAGCAAGGTCAAGTGTGCAAAATTCCATCAAGCTCGGATTAAATCTGTAGAGTTGTATAAAAACATGACAGCAGACATTCTTATTCGTATATGATGGAGAGAGTTCGTTCGCTGAAACCTATATGTACATAACGTTCCTTTCAGGCCCACGACCTACCGGGGATCTGGGACGGTGAAAGAGAGGCGACTTGAGACAGCGAAAGTCAACTGAAGCCTGGGGTCAACGACCCGCGGGGAGATCCTCGCATCTTGGACGCGTCGTTCTCACCGCCGGCGCCGTAGCGGCTGCAGAAGCTGTTGTCAAGAGCGCGGAGATGACTTTCCAATCAGAGCGTGGTCGCCCGCTACTCGGACTCAAACTGTACACGCGGCTTCGCTGCGAAACGTTCCCGCCTTGTCAAACTACACTCACTGGGTCAAAGGGTTCTCGCGGTGGAGCCTATTTCACAAAGCTGCGTTTTGTAAATAGGAACACTCGTAGTTAAGTTGGGTTTACGATTGAAAAACTTAAGAAATATAAACTTAACCTGTGTACCGATGAGCACGCGGTCAGTAATACTGAGGATTTCCAAGTTATGGTTGAATTAGTGGTCGTTAATTCCAGCCCACGAAAACGGGACAGAATCAAGCCGAATTTTGGTATACGAAGGTATAGTCTGCATTTTGAAAGCCATTTCTTTTAGGAACCGTTTCCTATTTATAATTCAATTGTAATCAATAACGGACAAAAAAAATGAATACGCAAACACACAGAAAAAAAAAGCCAAAAAATCAGCCGACGACAAAAGTAAAAAGCATAGATCACACAGATAATTCTGTGGAAGTAATGTCAGCAAAAATATCACAGCACACACGAACACAGTAGGCTCTAAACGAGACAGGAATAGTAAAGACAAACGACAAACAGGCGAACCCAGCGATGTAACTTAAAAGATAATCTGGATACCTCAACGAAAACAGCATATACGATCTCAGTAAGTAGGCTTCCCAAGACAAAACAGTTGGTTGCATTTAACTTTTGATATCGGATGATTTTTGACATCTTATTTGTCTGTTATTGAAGTTTCTCTACGCCATACAGTGTAACCAGCAATTTCGTATGGAAAAAAAAATTAATCAATTCGTAACATTACGGCTACGCAGCTGTAAGTCACATAGATGCATGCAGTACGAAGAATAGCCTGCAAGTGTCGCCCTTATAGCGCGATTGCTTCCATGCTTCAAGAGCGGAAACAACAAATCCAGGCACCGGGCTGGACCGCCAAAAGGAGGCAAGGCTTTGGTACAAACTTTTTGTTTGAAAACAGCTAGAGATCATTTAACGGTTTCAAATTATGAATATGAATTAAGATCTTAACTTCCACATTCAGTTTTTTTTTTGTTTTTATTTCATTTCATGTGACTTTTCTGGACAGGGAAAACTGTTAAAACTAGTGTTTGCATCACAATCGTTCTCAGGAATAGCCCGCGCAATATGGACAGAGGAGGTCGCAGGTCCATGCAGGAACATTACTGCCAAGAGGCACTGCACGATATTCTTTCCTTAACCTAAATACAGCTAAATGTATTTCGTAGGAGGGGTCCGGGTTAGCGGAGAGGCCTAGGTGCGTCTCAGGCCGAAGCCTACACGCCTAGTCACGCTGGGATCAGCCATGCAGGGAGGGTCGCATGCATCGTCTACTTGTTCGGGCATTGGCCAGCCATGGCAGCAATTGAAGCTATGGCTGGCTCCCCTATCTAGACTTATATCTATGTTAAGTTGGGCCCAGGTAAAAGCCTGAGCATAGCCATACTGTTTTAGTGTGTTGCTGCAGGGCCTATCAGATTTTTACTTCTGCTTACGATGTTACTTTTGAATGACGATTATACATGCAGTAAAAACGAAATATTTATTTTACTAATAGTATTTTCAAAGAAACAATCTTACGTAATTTAACCTTTTTTTGTAATAATACTTTGTGTATTGTTATATACGAATGTAAAATTAAAATATATTAGAAAGATATTGTCTTAGAAATATATATCGGTGAAAGTATACATTTAAAAAATATTTAAATTGTTCAATATGTCTCTACGTGTGTAACAACACCCCATAGTAGGGTTGATTGTTACTTTTGCAAGTGTTTAATTAATTTTAGTTTACACACAAAAAATCTCTAAAATCACGCACAAATGGGATTAATAATTTTAAGTAACCTACAAAAGTGTTGCATGTTCACGCAGCTAAGAAATAAAAAAGTTTGAAAAACTGGCCCCGGTCTCCATCTACAACAGCTTCACATTGGTGGTTGAACTACAATGCTCTTGGCATACCCTTGATGACCCTGACACAGTTAAAAAGACCGGGAAAATTAGAGACATAATTTCACTATATGCTAAAATCCAAATACTTATACCTTTGGCCTGATTCTGCAACTGGCCCATATTACATGTGTAGCACTCTAAGCCAATGGGAAATTTCAACCAAAGCAGTATCGAATCACAAGCAATCCAGTCGAGACATCGCTCTTGTGAGTAGCCAATAAATAGGCGACAATTTCCAGAGTATTCAAAGGACTGTAGAGTCTATATCATATAGATAGAGACCTTCAAAATTCGCGGGTTCGATGACCTCCAGGATAGACTCTACACACTCAGGCAAATGCCACCTGTTCATTGGCTGCTGACTTGTGAGTCGTCTCGACTGAGTGTCTGTGATTCGACACTTCTTCGAGCGAGGGTCTCTAATTGGCCCTCATTAATCCAGACTAACAGTGAACCAGTGGTAGAAGCAGCGCTAAGGTATAATTATTTGAATTGTAGCATATCACGAAATGAATCCGCGAATTTTGCAGGTCTCTACCTATAGATCATTGAACCAACAAATTTTTCCCTTCCCTGGTTATAAACAAAGAGAATAAATGGTTATATAATCACGTGTAACCCGCCAATGAGTGCTCTCAAAAGGCTTGATTATGTAGAGGCAAGTTGAGTCTAGCCTAAAGCGAAATGAATCCGCGACTGTGGCTTTAGTAACACCGGGTATGGTTGGTTCTCTGGTCATTTATGGGGGGAAAATTTCACCGCAAATAGAAAGCCCATAGCAGTCCCTACCTCAGATGCGCTAGGCTTGTAGAGTGCCGCTTGGTCAACTGTACAGAGAGTAGGTGTATTTGGTTCATCCTGGGACAGGGGTGTGGGGTGGGGGATCCGGGGATCCGCGGCGGTCATCTTGGATTACGTCAGTTCCGGCGGCCATCTTGGATTACGCCACTTCCGGCGGCCATCTTGTATTTGACCTTGACCTTTGACCCCGACGACCATTTTGTTTTTCTAGAACATTCCGCCATTTTGTTTTCTAGATCATTCCGCCATTTTGAGTTTCGTCCACCATCTTGAAAATCTTTATGTATTATCCGATTTTAATGGGAAAAAAATTAAAATTTATAAAAAATTAAATAATCAAAATTTTAAAATAAAATTTAAAAATATATTATTTAATACAATTTTAATTAAATACCTGCACATCGAACACCCAATTCCTCTATATAACGTATACACCATCTAGCACCCCACTCCTATGTTACAATGATATCGTTATCGAACACCCCACTCACCCCTGTTACAATTTTTCGTTACACCGCATTCTTTAAAATAAATTTACTATCAAAATAAAAAATATATACCATCGTTGTCTGCCGGAGGCAGCCATCTTATTTATTGGAGACCGCCATCTTGATTTCATCTGATGGATGTTATCATCGGGTGTAGGTTTCTAAAGTACGTTAGTGTATGTAAGGTCGATTTCCTATCCCGTACCAGCATTATTATGACCCTTATAGACGAAAACCACAAAATCCACAGTCATTTTGCTGTTGTAACCACCATTTTTTCTTAAAGTCTTATCATTTATAGGTTTTAACTGAAATATATGTTATCGATACTATCTTTGTGGATGCGATAGTTAAAGTAATGATAATTTAAAAAAAAAAAACATTTATTAACCCATCATAGCGGACCAGAAATTTTTCAGAGTTCTAACTCACAAGTAATATTCTCTTCTCTTGTTTGCGTACTCGTATTTAAAAAGCTGCATGGTAGCAGATATTTTTAATGTCTGTGTATAATTACATTCCTAAACAAGTCCGTGTTTGCGTACTCGTGTTTAAAAGCTGCATGGAAGCAGATATTTTAATGTTTGTGTATAATTACATTTCACCATTCTGTAAGATATTTATAAGTATCAGTACCTCGTGGGATATAGGTTCTATATTAAAAATAATAAACAATATGTAGGTAAAATTGTATTTATTAAATTAAGAACATATTTTACACAACAAAAATGGAGCAAAACAGAAACTATACATCAAAAAACTTAAACTTTACAACAAAAATGGAAACTATTCAGCAAAAACACAAACTGTACAACAAAATGAAAACTATAAAACAAAAAACAGAAAAAAACTATACAACAAATGGAAACAACTACCAAACTGCCAAACTATTTAAATCAAAAACTATTTACAGGAAAAAAAAATTATTCGTCGCCTCATACATATCCGTGGGGGACTGTGTGGATACCATCTTCGCAGATCAGCCGTTTGTCGTCCTCCCACGTTATGGCCAGCTTATTGCTGTACTCAGTATAGAGTATGTGCTGACGGGAGCGAATTGCTCTAACGCCTGCCCTCATTGTGCGGTGGTCTTGCAGGGCATCCAGGTAGTCGTCGAATGTTATGTGTTTTTTGACCACACATCGCTGGATGCCCTTGGCCTTTTTCTCGCTCTTACCACCACACCTGTAGGCGTAGAGTTTGGCCCGTAGGCTTACAAACTCCTCCATCACTTCTCCCCCACATTCATCTTTGAATTTACCGACAACTTTCTTGTTGATGGGGGAGAAGCATGGGTGGTCGGAAGGGTAGCAGCTGGTGTCGAATTTGGCCATCAGTGTAGGGTCGGCTTTGAGGTCTGAGTAAAAGTCTGTTGTCTGGATCTCATACACAAAACTGTCTGTATCCATATACATCAGGTGAATATTGTCATGGTAACGGGGTTTCATGGTATTGTAGTGGAAGTCGTACATGAGAGTCTTTGAAAGATCTAGTACGGCCAGTCCGGCATAGATCGGCTTGTCGAAAATGATGGTCTCGTGATTAAGGTGGACTAGAGACAAATTCGGTTCGTACATTGTACGGTCCTTGAAGGACGGACGACACACCAACTTCTTGAACCTCTTCTCGGAGCACACCAACTCCATTTTGAGCCTCCGCCTTTTATTTTCCATCAGTTTACCAAATGTCGAGTTCACAGCGAGCTTAAAGAACTCCTTCTCGAACTCGTTGGCTGCTGCTTTCCGCTTGTTGGTATTCAGCCGAATATAGGGCTCCAACCATGCCGACTGCTCAAACTGTAGGACTCGGTGTATCTTAGTCACTCTCAGCCCATGAGATACTGCTTGCTGTAGATTTTTGTAGTGGACAATGTAGTGCTCTTTATTTTCAAGAGTTGTCATCAGCTTTGATTGCTTTGAGCCGGGCGGGCACTGATTTACGGGGAGAAATGGCAGGTCTTTATGACTTTCGTGGAGCTCGGGAGGGTACTCCACATCACACTCAATAAT
Source organism: Bacillus rossius redtenbacheri (assembly GCF_032445375.1). Lineage (NCBI taxonomy): Eukaryota > Metazoa > Arthropoda > Insecta > Phasmatodea > Bacillidae > Bacillus > Bacillus rossius. The sequence continues at coordinate 19,709,248 of NC_086331.1, forward strand.
GTAGCCTGTAGGAGAATCATCTGGGACAGACACGACATCAATTGATGTGTCTGCCCATTGGAAATGCCGAATTGGAAGCGGCAGAGACATCGCCCACCCGTACAAATTATTTGCATCAATGTACTCCAGGAATGTGGATGGCTTGGATGCATCATATGTCTCAGGTATGTAGGAGTTATTGGCTACGCAATGACGTTTAATGCTTTGCGCTACTCCTCCCCTAATACCAGCCTCCACAAACATATACATGTCATAATCTGTGAGAAGCTCTAGCTGTACACCTGTGGTTCGAAGCATCGCATCGAAAGCGAATCCAGGACAAGAAATATAGTGAGACGGATCTAAACTATATGTCTCCAAACATATGGAACGGAAATTCTCGAATACGTCCGCCAAAATCAGAACATCCGTCTTTAGGTACAAGTCAGCGTACTCCCCCAAAGTAGCACACTGAAACTTATCCCAGACTTTCACTGCATGAGCGTACTCCATCTCTGAAATCATGGAATCAGTCAGACTATTGTAGAAATCGCCGATAGGTGGAAGACTAGTATCATCTAGTCGAGCAAAAGAATCGACAAAATCATACGGGAAGACACCCTTGCGGGTAACCAACTCCAACTCATCAGGCGCGAAAAACTCAGCAGTACTGACAAACTTGTCTGCCGGCAAGAACTCAGCGAGCGAAGCAAGACCCCGACTCATGAAACGGAACGTATCGACAAACTGAATGCTGAACTTATCATGCAACTTCTTGGAAAAAGTTATCAGCTTCTCCTCTGAATTCGGGATTATCAAGATGTCTTTACTGTCGTACCCCAACTTCCTGATAATGAAGTTCTGGTCGTACGCCAGGTTGTGGAAGAACACAATTAACTTCTTTGGTCTGCGCCTGAGAAGGTTGCAGTCATTACATGCAGGTCCCAGATATTCACCGGTAAAGTGATTGTGATCACGAACTTTCATTGCAGTTCTTCCGAACTTTCCTCCACAGTAGCAACACACACCTGCTTGCAGAAAAGCAGTGTTCTGTGCATGTGTGAGCAGAGTCATAGGAACAGATGTAAAAAATATTTTTTGTACATCATGACCAATCTCCACAATGCGAGAAATGAATTTATCTTCTGCGTCACAACCGCGATACAATTCAGGCTCTGATGGAAGTGCTGAAGTGAGGTGTGCTGGAATGACTGTATTATCTGCTTTCACATAAATGCAGTAGCTGTATGCTTTATGCTTTTGGTACTGCAGCGTGTATGCTTCATCAGGATTCGGGTGACACATATGGATTTTCTCCAGAATTGCTTCAAAGTCGCAATAAACCACGATGGGCATCTTATCAGCATGGTGGAAGTTTTTGAACTGCAGAACAGGAGGCTGGCCATTTTCATCAAGCTGAGGCATCTCCATCCGAACAGAAGCATGCTGTTTGCAGAGCTCACGGTGTTTTTCCAAACACTGAAGACCAGTGAGCCCGCTAACCCTATCCCGATCATCATAATGCTTGAAGCATCTTTTGCAAACATGAATAGCATCATGATGTGTAGTTATTTGGGACCGAACAAGGGCAGAAAAATTTTTAATGTAGGTGAAATGGGAGGAATTGTCATTGACCAAGAGCAGAAGGTCGAAATGATGTTCTTTTTCTTCAGGAGCGACTCGTGCAGGTACAACATTCAGATTCTCGTCGATGCTGTAGATGTTGATGGAGACTCCAGGGTTCTGTTTTTCGAACAGCGGTATTTGTCTGATTGGAGTAGGAAACTCGATGTTCGTGAAGTTGAATTTCTCTTCCAAGTCATGGTATCGCTGGTTGACACGCTCTGGATGCTCTCCTTCCACGTACTTCACAAGAATAGACCACTTAAAACACATGTGGTCTTCGAGGTTTTGTGGATTTATCACCGCATGTCTTGACTCGATGGTGGTAGGCAGTTCGATGTAGGAGCTGGCACGGAGTGGATCGAGCTTGTTTATGCGAAGTTGAAGTCGCTTAACGGCCGACAAAGTCCATCCGGACCCTTTTCCCATGTAGTCTTCCTCCTCCTTGCAGATCTTAGAGATGGATTCAGTTACTGCTTCCTCCACCTCATGAACTGCGTAGAGGGGCACATTAATGGTTTTGAATGCTCTCTTGTCTTCGCTGACATCCACAGGTTTTTCGTAATCACACTCAAGCACGATGTTGAATTTGAGTGGACCGTTCTCCTCTATCTCCTCTACCAGTTGGCTCATTATTTTTGCCTTGATGGAGTTCAGATACGAGCAGATATCCTTGGCAGTACTTGACGTGTTTTCTGCCACATACGTCTTCAAGTTGCCCTTGAATCCTACTTCAGCGATGATGAAGCCATGGAAATTGGCCAAACCAGTCCCAGTCACCACCTTTGTTCGGCTGGTCGAAGGCTTGGGCGTAACTGCAGGCTTAACTGCTACCATCCTCTGCTTCTTTGTCGGAGGTGGAGCAGGCCCCTTGCATATCTTGATGTGGGCTTTTAACTTATCAGCCCTGGCGAACTCCTTAGCGCAGTTTAAGCAGGAATTCACTATGCGGTTTGGGTTAAGACCGCAAGCCGACTTCTCATGTAGTCTGGCGACATCAGCACGGGCGAAGGCCTTGTAGCAGAAGCTACACCGGGTGCCTGATGTCGTGGCGACAGCTCCAGTACATGATGCAAGGTGCTGCTGCATCTTATCGCTGCGTGCGACCATCCTTCCACATAGGTGGCACTGCTGGTGGTTACGATGCTGGTTCTCAGCACACTGACGCTCGTGCCGGTAGCGGTTGTTGCCTGCCGTGAATGTAGCAGAGCAGAAACGGCATTTCTGGACGGTAGACGCCATCACGACAATCGGTAGACTGGTCTCAACGTACGGAACACGCGAAGGAAGCTCGACGTACGGAGAACTATAAAAGAAGAATTAAGAATACAATGTAGCTAGATGTTACATGAAAACAAACATAACCTCAAAACTCTAGCCCTCAAGCTTACTAACCTAAACTGATAGCAATGTTACTAAATAAAAAAAGTTGCAAACATAACCTCAAAACTCTAGCCCTCAAGCTACTAACCTAAAGTGTTAGCAATGTTACTAAATAAAAAAGTTACAAACATAATCTCAAAGCTGCTCCTTCATGTACAATCCTAAAAATGGTAGAATTTTTAAAGTACTGATAAAAGTTAAAGCTGAAAAAGTATTCAATGTTAACTAAAAATGATTGATTACATAACCTCAAAACTACTCTAATGCACAACCCAAAAATGCTACAATATTTAAAGTACTGTTAAAAGTTTAAGCTAAACAATTCCTGGCTACCCACACATAAGTGTACAGAGAAAAAACTAGCTAGCTGATAACCTACGAAAAAGCTGAGAAACATTCAATGTTAACGAAACATGTAGCATACCTCAGAAAATAATGAAGTGGAGTTGTAGAACACGAAGTAGCGTTGGTGGTAGAAATCGTGGTAGCAGCGAAACACACACGAACTAGCTCTCTCAAACTCCAAGAACACAATGAAGCTCCGACAGCTAATCCCGGCCTTTTATAGCCGCGGACCTGCTTGTTCTTGGAAAAAAAACAATTAGGAACATAGTATTTTTACCGAACCTACCAATAGGAATGTAGTATGTGGAGGGGAAGTACCATTGTCTTCGGAAAAACCCAGCATGACTCATGCGCAGGTCGTAGCAGGTCTGTGAGGGGTTGGAGGTAGAAATGTAGGTAATAACTTAACATAGGAAACCACTCTCGGGTAAAACCACTAATAGCCTAGGTGATTAGAGATTAGGTCGCGAGGCACTGCATGCATCGTGACTCATCACTCAGGAATGTCGTCTCGCAGTGCCGAGGGGACCCGAACAATAGACTTGACCGTGCATGTCACAACAGATCCATTAGTCGCCCGACTTTGTGGCGCCATGAGGCGCTCAGGTAGCAGTCATGGTCTACGGCAACAGACTCGTTAAAGTGTCATTACGAAGCACTCAAGCTGCGTTCGAGGAACATACAGCTAAATATTCATTATAGATATGTAAGGAAAGAAATAAAAATTAATAGGGTAAGTTTAATACATTTATTAAAAGTAAGAACACATTACAAAGCTATAACATTAAAAATTTATTCTACATTAGTTATGACCAACATTCGTTTAAAAATTTTTAGCATTTCATTGCGAACAATCAGTTGAACATCCATAGTATGACACATTTTGCTGATGTTCCAGGAACCAACCCGTTTCACAACCATTTAAGGAGACTTTCCTTAAGCTCTCTTTTCATTGGTCAAATAAAACATCTCCCTCTCTTCCCCTCATACAATGATGCTGCTTCACCATCATGCTAAAATTCTGCAAGACCAAAAAAATTTGCTTCCCTTAAACCTTACGGTAGAAATTTCATCCTAGGATGCTGTTACTGCATCTAGAAATTAAAAATTATATTATCTCATACAGGTTTTATTTACATGTTAGACTTAACCATCCTACCACACACATGCACACACATGCACACACTTACACACACATGCATACGCATGCATGCACTGAGATGAAATACATACACGCCCACATAATGTACTTATTTTTACAAAGGCAACATATTAAAACACATAATATTTAAATTTTGTGTAGATTGTATGGTACCAGAAACCATACTGCAAAACGAGCGGACAACACTAGAGTCTTTACTAGGATTGGGCTGATGGATTACCTCTGGAACGCCCTTGTTGCCTTCAACGACTCAGAATTAATACTTTTATCCATCAAAAAACAACAGTTTAACTAAGCAAACATACACCCCACACCCCTCAAAAAATTGTTATTACACAAGGCATTATTTACATGCCAGGAGACCGCACATACGAAGTGCGCAGCTTCAGGTTAGAAATATTTATTAAAATAACCGCTAAAGATGCTAATTTGTTTATGAAAAAATTGCACATGACATACAGACACTTGGTTATTTACACACACACACACACACATACATACATACACCCTGCACGGCTTCAGAAGGAAACAATATTTTGAAAACCACTCAAGACTTACATCTGTTTATGAAAAGGAGCTAAAAATTAATATTTTTTCAAAGTTAATTTTAGAGATGAAACCTCATGTGCAAGTCCTTGCATGCGAGAACATTTTATTACACAATTATCTTCATTTTTTCCAAACCATAGGTCTGATGTCTGGATACCACACAAATCTCATACTTAACATATGAACTACGAGATGACTGCATGCCAGTCCAAGCCCCCTACGCTTAGAGACGAAACTGCACTAGAAGCGTTAGCAAGCATTGCAATTATCTCTTTTCACTAATGCAGTTTCACCTCTGACTAGGTGGACCTCCTGAAACAGCAAACATAGGACAGTGAAACACATTAAAATAATGCATTTCAAAATAATTGAATCATATAAAACACTGCATATTTCTCGTAAAACCACCACGCAACTGACAGCCCTTTCAATCACAATTCTGCGAATGCTATCACAGAATGTTAGATTTAGAAAGAAAGGATCATTCATTCCTTAATTATGGAACACAGTAATACATCACATGAAGAGAAACAAAAAAGGCACACACTTCGTTCTTAGACTCGTGCCGCCTCCTTGACAGAGAGAAAAGATTTTACACATAAAATAGTATATATTTCTTTTCCAGCGATGAAGCTGTACTAATATAACCTTGTCAAGCTTAGATGATCTAGGGAGAGACAAAGTAAATAAATATATTAACAAAAAAAGTCGGCTAAAAATCATTTACAAACAAAATACTTAATGTTCCTTCGATTACATATTTTTCTCAATTTAATAAATGAGAGAACACAAACATTTGCTTAAATCACTATTTATCAATTTTAAACTCTCGTGTACATTAGGAAAAAATTTATATTATCATTCATTATTAGCTGTAATGTAAAAAATTCAAAACAGTTTCTTTGTGGGATGTAGAATGCTCACTCACGATCGAAAAAAGGAGGGGTCTTCGCTGTAACTCAAGGGGAGGGGGAAACCATCTTGAAAGTTGACGTTTCTCATATATTTGGATATATTAGTAATCAAGCAAGTAATAACATTTGGTGGTATAATCTCCGTCTGATTAAAGTTTATTTGCTAACATGAATTCACAAATTAAACGAATCTGTGAGTACATTTGCATATATTTTATAGAAAAAAATGCACAGATTGTTTTATCATGAATAACCAGGAGCACACTAAAAAAAACCAACGAAATTCTCGCCAATAATAACCAACAGCACACGAAAAACAGAAAAAAAAACGATTTGTCAGTAATAACATGCAGCATGCGGAGAAAATCAACAAAATATTGTCAAGAATAAACATCAGTACATGTAGAATACCAATAAATTCTTGACATGAAAAAGGCTGAAGTGCACGGAGAAAATCATCAAATTGTTGTCAGGTAAAAAAAAGCAGAAGCACATAAAAAAACCAACAAAATTCTAACACAGTAAAGTTGAAGCACATGTAGAAATCTATCGAAATTTCACGTGAAAAAATAGGAGCACTTAGAAAAAACCACCAGGGAGAAGACGTCGTTTAAAAACATCATAAATTATCAACTTTTTAAAAAAAGTTCAAATTATTTCATGCTAGAACTCTCATGTCGCTTAAGCAAAGAGTTCACAAACTGGCTTGTGCCAGAACTCTCATGTTGCTTAAGCAAACAGTTCACAAGCTGACTTGTGCTAGAACTCTCATGTTGCTTAAGCAAAGAGTTCACAAGCTGACTTGTGCTAGAACTCTGTTTTTGCTTAAGCAAAGAGTTCACAAGCTAACTTGTGCTAGAACTCTGTTTTTGCTTAACATGAGAGTTCTAGCATGAAATAATTTGAACTTTTTTTAAAAAGTTGATAATTTATGATGTTTTTAAACGACGTCTTCTCCCTGGTGGTTTTTTCTAAGTGCTCCTATTTTTTCACGTGAAATTTCGATAGATTTCTACATGTGCTTCAACTTTACTGTGTTAGAATTTTGTTGGTTTTTTTTATGTGCTTCTGCTTTTTTTTACCTGACAACAATTTGATGATTTTCTCCGTGCACTTCAGCCTTTTTCATGTCAAGAATTTATTGGTATTCTACATGTACTGATGTTTATTCTTGACAATATTTTGGTGATTTTCTCCGCATGGTGCATGTTATTACTGACAAATCGTTTTTTTTTCTGTTTTTCGTGTGCTGTTGGTTATTATTGGCGAGAATTTCGTTGGTTTTTTTTAGTGTGCTCCTGGTTATTCATGATAAAACAATCTGTGCATTTTTTTCTATAAAATATATGCAAATGTACTCACAGATTCGTTTAATTTGTGAATTCATGTTAGCAAATTAACTTTAATCAGACGGAGATTATACCACCAAATGTTATTACTTGCTTGATTACTAATATATCCAAATATATGAGAAACGTCAACTTTCAAGATGGTTTCCCCCTCCCCTTGAGTTACAGCGAAGACCCCTCCTTTTTTCGATCGTGAGTGAGCATTCTACATCCCACAAAGAAACTGTTTTGAATTTTTTACATTACAGCTAATAATGAATGATAATATAAATTTTTTCCTAATGTACACGAGAGTTTAAAATTGATAAATAGTGATTTAAGCAAATGTTTGTGTTCTCTCATTTATTAAATTGAGAAAAATATGTAATCGAAGGAACATTAAGTATTTTGTTTGTAAATGATTTTTAGCCGACTTTTTTTGTTAATATATTTATTTACTTTGTCTCTCCCTAGATCATCTAAGCTTGACAAGGTTATATTAGTACAGCTTCATCGCTGGAAAAGAAATATATACTATTTTATGTGTAAAATCTTTTCTCTCTGTCAAGGAGGCGGCACGAGTCTAAGAACGAAGTGTGTGCCTTTTTTGTTTCTCTTCATGTGATGTATTACTGTGTTCCATAATTAAGGAATGAATGATCCTTTCTTTCTAAATCTAACATTCTGTGATAGCATTCGCAGAATTGTGATTGAAAGGGCTGTCAGTTGCGTGGTGATTTTTCGAGAAATATGCAGTGTTTTATATGATTCAATTATTTTGAAATGCATTATTTTAATGTGTTTCACTGTCCTATGTTTGCTGTTTCAGGAGGTCCACCTAGTCAGAGGTGAAACTGCATTAGTGAAAAGAGATAATTGCAATGCTTGCTAACGCTTCTAGTGCAGTTTCGTCTCTAAGCGTAGGGGGCTTGGACTGGCATGCAGTCATCTCGTAGTTCATATGTTAAGTATGAGATTTGTGTGGTATCCAGACATCAGACCTATGGTTTGGAAAAAATGAAGATAATTGTGTAATAAAATGTTCTCGCATGCAAGGACTTGCACATGAGGTTTCATCTCTAAAATTAACTTTGAAAAAATATTAATTTTTAGCTCCTTTTCATAAACAGATGTAAGTCTTGAGTGGTTTTCAAAATATTGTTTCCTTCTGAAGCCGTGCAGGGTGTATGTATGTATGTGTGTGTGTGTGTGTGTAAATAACCAAGTGTCTGTATGTCATGTGCAATTTTTTCATAAACAAATTAGCATCTTTAGCGGTTATTTTAATAAATATTTCTAACCTGAAGCTGCGCACTTCGTATGTGCGGTCTCCTGGCATGTAAATAATGCCTTGTGTAATAACAATTTTTTGAGGGGTGTGGGGTGTATGTTTGCTTAGTTAAACTGTTGTTGTTTTTTGATGGATAAAAGTATTAATTCTGAGTCGTTGAAGGCAACAAGGGCGTTCCAGAGGTAATCCATCAGCCCAATCCTAGTAAAGACTCTAGTGTTGTCCGCTCGTTTTGCAGTATGGTTTCTGGTACCATACAATCTACACAAAATTTAAATATTATGTGTTTTAATATGTTGCCTTTGTAAAAATTAGTACATTATGTGGGCGAGTATGTATTTCATCTCAGTGCATGCATGCGTATGCATGTGTGTGTAAGTGTGTGCATGTGTGTGCATGTGTGTGGTAGGATGGTTAAGTCTAACATGTAAATAAAACCTGTATGAGATAATATAATTTTTAATTTCTAGATGCAGTAACAGCATCCTAGGATGAAATTTCTACCGTAAGGTTTAAGGGAAGCAAATTTTTTTGGTCTTGCAGAATTTTAGCATGATGGTGAAGCAGCATCATTGTATGAGGGGAAGAGAGGGAGATGTTTTATTTGACCAATGAAAAGAGAGCTTAAGGAAAGTCTCCTTAAATGGTTGTGAAACGGGTTGGTTCCTGGAACATCAGCAAAATGTGTCATACTATGGATGTTCAACTGATTGTTCGCAATGAAATGCTAAAAATTTTTAAACGAATGTTGGTCATAACTAATGTAGAATAAATTTTTAATGTTATAGCTTTGTAATGTGTTCTTACTTTTAATAAATGTATTAAACTTACCCTATTAATTTTTATTTCTTTCCTTACATATCTATAATGAATATTTAGCTGTATGTTCCTCGAACGCAGCTTGAGTGCTTCGTAATGACACTTTAACGAGTCTGTTGCCGTAGACCATGACTGCTACCTGAGCGCCTCATGGCGCCACAAAGTCGGGCGACTAATGGATCTGTTGTGACATGCACGGTCAAGTCTATTGTTCGGGTCCCCTCGGCACTGCGAGACGACATTCCTGAGTGATGAGTCACGATGCATGCAGTGCCTCGCGACCTAATCTCTAATCACCTAGGCTATTAGTGGTTTTACCCGAGAGTGGTTTCCTATGTTAAGTTATTACCTACATTTCTACCTCCAACCCCTCACAGACCTGCTACGACCTGCGCATGAGTCATGCTGGGTTTTTCCGAAGACAATGGTACTTCCCCTCCACATACTACATTCCTATTGGTAGGTTCGGTAAAAATACTATGTTCCTAATTGTTTTTTTTCCAAGAACAAGCAGGTCCGCGGCTATAAAAGGCCGGGATTAGCTGTCGGAGCTTCATTGTGTTCTTGGAGTTTGAGAGAGCTAGTTCGTGTGTGTTTCGCTGCTACCACGATTTCTACCACCAACGCTACTTCGTGTTCTACAACTCCACTTCATTATTTTCTGAGGTATGCTACATGTTTCGTTAACATTGAATGTTTCTCAGCTTTTTCGTAGGTTATCAGCTAGCTAGTTTTTTCTCTGTACACTTATGTGTGGGTAGCCAGGAATTGTTTAGCTTAAACTTTTAACAGTACTTTAAATATTGTAGCATTTTTGGGTTGTGCATTAGAGTAGTTTTGAGGTTATGTAATCAATCATTTTTAGTTAACATTGAATACTTTTTCAGCTTTAACTTTTATCAGTACTTTAAAAATTCTACCATTTTTAGGATTGTACATGAAGGAGCAGCTTTGAGATTATGTTTGTAACTTTTTTATTTAGTAACATTGCTAACACTTTAGGTTAGTAGCTTGAGGGCTAGAGTTTTGAGGTTATGTTTGCAACTTTTTTTATTTAGTAACATTGCTATCAGTTTAGGTTAGTAAGCTTGAGGGCTAGAGTTTTGAGGTTATGTTTGTTTTCATGTAACATCTAGCTACATTGTATTCTTAATTCTTCTTTTATAGTTCTCCGTACGTCGAGCTTCCTTCGCGTGTTCCGTACGTTGAGACCAGTCTACCGATTGTCGTGATGGCGTCTACCGTCCAGAAATGCCGTTTCTGCTCTGCTACATTCACGGCAGGCAACAACCGCTACCGGCACGAGCGTCAGTGTGCTGAGAACCAGCATCGTAACCACCAGCAGTGCCACCTATGTGGAAGGATGGTCGCACGCAGCGATAAGATGCAGCAGCACCTTGCATCATGTACTGGAGCTGTCGCCACGACATCAGGCACCCGGTGTAGCTTCTGCTACAAGGCCTTCGCCCGTGCTGATGTCGCCAGACTACATGAGAAGTCGGCTTGCGGTCTTAACCCAAACCGCATAGTGAATTCCTGCTTAAACTGCGCTAAGGAGTTCGCCAGGGCTGATAAGTTAAAAGCCCACATCAAGATATGCAAGGGGCCTGCTCCACCTCCGACAAAGAAGCAGAGGATGGTAGCAGTTAAGCCTGCAGTTACGCCCAAGCCTTCGACCAGCCGAACAAAGGTGGTGACTGGGACTGGTTTGGCCAATTTCCATGGCTTCATCATCGCTGAAGTAGGATTCAAGGGCAACTTGAAGACGTATGTGGCAGAAAACACGTCAAGTACTGCCAAGGATATCTGCTCGTATCTGAACTCCATCAAGGCAAAAATAATGAGCCAACTGGTAGAGGAGATAGAGGAGAACGGTCCACTCAAATTCAACATCGTGCTTGAGTGTGATTACGAAAAACCTGTGGATGTCAGCGAAGACAAGAGAGCATTCAAAACCATTAATGTGCCCCTCTACGCAGTTCATGAGGTGGAGGAAGCAGTAACTGAATCCATCTCTAAGATCTGCAAGGAGGAGGAAGACTACATGGGAAAAGGGTCCGGATGGACTTTGTCGGCCGTTAAGCGACTTCAACTTCGCATAAACAAGCTCGATCCACTCCGTGCCAGCTCCTACATCGAACTGCCTACCACCATCGAGTCAAGACATGCGGTGATAAATCCACAAAACCTCGAAGACCACATGTGTTTTAAGTGGTCTATTCTTGTGAAGTACGTGGAAGGAGAGCATCCAGAGCGTGTCAACCAGCGATACCATGACTTGGAAGAGAAATTCAACTTCACGAACATCGAGTTTCCTACTCCAATCAGACAAATACCGCTGTTCGAAAAACAGAACCCTGGAGTCTCCATCAACATCTACAGCATCGACGAGAATCTGAATGTTGTACCTGCACGAGTCGCTCCTGAAGAAAAAGAACATCATTTCGACCTTCTGCTCTTGGTCAATGACAATTCCTCCCATTTCACCTACATTAAAAATTTTTCTGCCCTTGTTCGGTCCCAAATAACTACACATCATGATGCTATTCATGTTTGCAAAAGATGCTTCAAGCATTATGATGATCGGGATAGGGTTAGCGGGCTCACTGGTCTTCAGTGTTTGGAAAAACACCGTGAGCTCTGCAAACAGCATGCTTCTGTTCGGATGGAGATGCCTCAGCTTGATGAAAATGGCCAGCCTCCTGTTCTGCAGTTCAAAAACTTCCACCATGCTGATAAGATGCCCATCGTGGTTTATTGCGACTTTGAAGCAATTCTGGAGAAAATCCATATGTGTCACCCGAATCCTGATGAAGCATACACGCTGCAGTACCAAAAGCATAAAGCATACAGCTACTGCATTTATGTGAAAGCAGATAATACAGTCATTCCAGCACACCTCACTTCAGCACTTCCATCAGAGCCTGAATTGTATCGCGGTTGTGACGCAGAAGATAAATTCATTTCTCGCATTGTGGAGATTGGTCATGATGTACAAAAAATATTTTTTACATCTGTTCCTATGACTCTGCTCACACATGCACAGAACACTGCTTTTCTGCAAGCAGGTGTGTGTTGCTACTGTGGAGGAAAGTTCGGAAGAACTGCAATGAAAGTTCGTGATCACAATCACTTTACCGGTGAATATCTGGGACCTGCATGTAATGACTGCAACCTTCTCAGGCGCAGACCAAAGAAGTTAATTGTGTTCTTCCACAACCTGGCGTACGACCAGAACTTCATTATCAGGAAGTTGGGGTACGACAGTAAAGACATCTTCATAATCCCGAATTCAGAGGAGAAGCTGATAACTTTTTCCAAGAAGTTGCATGATAAGTTCAGCATTCAGTTTGTCGATACGTTCCGTTTCATGAGTCGGGGTCTTGCTTCGCTCGCTGAGTTCTTGCCGGCAGACAAGTTTGTCAGTACTGCTGAGTTTTTCGCGCCTGATGAGTTGGAGTTGGTTACCCGCAAGGGTGTCTTCCCGTATGATTTTGTCGATTCTTTTGCTCGACTAGATGATACTAGTCTTCCACCTATCGGCGATTTCTACAATAGTCTGACTGATTCCATGATTTCAGAGATGGAGTACGCTCATGCAGTGAAAGTCTGGGATAAGTTTCAGTGTGCTACTTTGGGGGAGTACGCTGACTTGTACCTAAAGACGGATGTTCTGATTTTGGCGGACGTATTCGAGAATTTCCGTTCCATATGTTTGGAGACATATAGTTTAGATCCGTCTCACTATATTTCTTGTCCTGGATTCGCTTTCGATGCGATGCTTCGAACCACAGGTGTACAGCTAGAGCTTCTCACAGATTATGACATGTATATGTTTGTGGAGGCTGGTATTAGGGGAGGAGTAGCGCAAAGCATTAAACGTCATTGCGTAGCCAATAACTCCTACATACCTGAGACATATGATGCATCCAAGCCATCCACATTCCTGGAGTACATTGATGCAAATAATTTGTACGGGTGGGCGATGTCTCTGCCGCTTCCAATTCGGCATTTCCAATGGGCAGACACATCAATTGATGTCGTGTCTGTCCCAGATGATTCTCCTACAGGCTACATTATTGAGTGTGATGTGGAGTACCCTCCCGAGCTCCACGAAAGTCATAAAGACCTGCCATTTCTCCCCGTAAATCAGTGCCCGCCCGGCTCAAAGCAATCAAAGCTGATGACAACTCTTGAAAATAAAGAGCACTACATTGTCCACTACAAAAATCTACAGCAAGCAGTATCTCATGGGCTGAGAGTGACTAAGATACACCGAGTCCTACAGTTTGAGCAGTCGGCATGGTTGGAGCCCTATATTCGGCTGAATACCAACAAGCGGAAAGCAGCAGCCAACGAGTTCGAGAAGGAGTTCTTTAAGCTCGCTGTGAACTCGACATTTGGTAAACTGATGGAAAATAAAAGGCGGAGGCTCAAAATGGAGTTGGTGTGCTCCGAGAAGAGGTTCAAGAAGTTGGTGTGTCGTCCGTCCTTCAAGGACCGTACAATGTACGAACCGAATTTGTCTCTAGTCCACCTTAATCACGAGACCATCATTTTCGACAAGCCGATCTATGCCGGACTGGCCGTACTAGATCTTTCAAAGACTCTCATGTACGACTTCCACTACAATACCATGAAACCCCGTTACCATGACAATATTCACCTGATGTATATGGATACAGACAGTTTTGTGTATGAGATCCAGACAACAGACTTTTACTCAGACCTCAAAGCCGACCCTACACTGATGGCCAAATTCGACACCAGCTGCTACCCTTCCGACCACCCATGCTTCTCCCCCATCAACAAGAAAGTTGTCGGTAAATTCAAAGATGAATGTGGGGGAGAAGTGATGGAGGAGTTTGTAAGCCTACGGGCCAAACTCTACGCCTACAGGTGTGGTGGTAAGAGCGAGAAAAAGGCCAAGGGCATCCAGCGATGTGTGGTCAAAAAACACATAACATTCGACGACTACCTGGATGCCCTGCAAGACCACCGCACAATGAGGGCAGGCGTTAGAGCAATTCGCTCCCGTCAGCACATACTCTATACTGAGTACAGCAATAAGCTGGCCATAACGTGGGAGGACGACAAACGGCTGATCTGCGAAGATGGTATCCACACAGTCCCCCACGGATATGTATGAGGCGACGAATAATTTTTTTTTCCTGTAAATAGTTTTTGATTTAAATAGTTTGGCAGTTTGGTAGTTGTTTCCATTTGTTGTATAGTTTTTTTCTGTTTTTTGTTTTATAGTTTTCATTTTGTTGTACAGTTTGTGTTTTTGCTGAATAGTTTCCATTTTTGTTGTAAAGTTTAAGTTTTTTGATGTATAGTTTCTGTTTTGCTCCATTTTTGTTGTGTAAAATATGTTCTTAATTTAATAAATACAATTTTACCTACATATTGTTTATTATTTTTAATATAGAACCTATATCCCACGAGGTACTGATACTTATAAATATCTTACAGAATGGTGAAATGTAATTATACACAAACATTAAAATATCTGCTTCCATGCAGCTTTTAAACACGAGTACGCAAACACGGACTTGTTTAGGAATGTAATTATACACAGACATTAAAAATATCTGCTACCATGCAGCTTTTTAAATACGAGTACGCAAACAAGAGAAGAGAATATTACTTGTGAGTTAGAACTCTGAAAAATTTCTGGTCCGCTATGATGGGTTAATAAATGTTTTTTTTTTTTAAATTATCATTACTTTAACTATCGCATCCACAAAGATAGTATCGATAACATATATTTCAGTTAAAACCTATAAATGATAAGACTTTAAGAAAAAATGGTGGTTACAACAGCAAAATGACTGTGGATTTTGTGGTTTTCGTCTATAAGGGTCATAATAATGCTGGTACGGGATAGGAAATCGACCTTACATACACTAACGTACTTTAGAAACCTACACCCGATGATAACATCCATCAGATGAAATCAAGATGGCGGTCTCCAATAAATAAGATGGCTGCCTCCGGCAGACAACGATGGTATATATTTTTTATTTTGATAGTAAATTTATTTTAAAGAATGCGGTGTAACGAAAAATTGTAACAGGGGTGAGTGGGGTGTTCGATAACGATATCATTGTAACATAGGAGTGGGGTGCTAGATGGTGTATACGTTATATAGAGGAATTGGGTGTTCGATGTGCAGGTATTTAATTAAAATTGTATTAAATAATATATTTTTAAATTTTATTTTAAAATTTTGATTATTTAATTTTTTATAAATTTTAATTTTTTTCCCATTAAAATCGGATAATACATAAAGATTTTCAAGATGGTGGACGAAACTCAAAATGGCGGAATGATCTAGAAAACAAAATGGCGGAATGTTCTAGAAAAACAAAATGGTCGTCGGGGTCAAAGGTCAAGGTCAAATACAAGATGGCCGCCGGAAGTGGCGTAATCCAAGATGGCCGCCGGAACTGACGTAATCCAAGATGACCGCCGCGGATCCCCGGATCCCCCACCCCACACCCCTGTCCCAGGATGAACCAAATACACCTACTACAGAGCAAACACAGCAGGTTGCATGTAGGCTACTACACAGTGGTTTTACAAGTTTGCGACGCACTTTCTACACGTAGCGTACATACCGCCTTCACTGCATTGCCACCAGTTTGAACGGGGACGCTGAATTGCGCCCCATTGGAAAGGGCGCCTTTCAGATTTTTTCGAGCACACACACAATTATTTAAATCCTGATAGGCTGCCTTTCCAGAGTTGGCTGTTCGCTTTGCTTTAAGCGAAAGAAAACCCTGAATTGTGCCCCATCGGAAAGGCCGCCTTTCAGGTTTTTTCCTTGTACGCATACAGTCCGTAAAATCCTGATGGGCTGCCTTTCCAGAGTTGGCTGTTCGCCTTGTTTTAAGCGAAAGAAAACCCTGAATTGTGCCCCATCGGAAAGGCCGCCTTTCAGGTTTTTTCCTTGTACGCATACAGTCCGTAAAATCCTGATGGGCTGCCTTTCCAGAGTTGGCTGTTCGCCTTGTTTTAAGCGAAAGAAAACCCTGAATTGTGCCCCATCGGAAAGGCTCCCTTTCAGAAATTTTTAGTTTTCGTTAGATCGTTGTGGGCACTGAATTTCGCCCCATCGGAAAGGTCGCCTTTCAGGTTTTTTCCTTGTATGCATACAGTTTGTATAATCCTGATGGGCTGCCTTTCCAGAGTTGGCTGTTCGCTCTGTTTTAAGCGAAAGAAAACCCTGAATTTCGCCCCATCGGAAAGGCCGCCTTTCAGGTTTTTCCTTGTACGCATACAGTTCGTAAAATCCTGATGGGCTGCCTTTCCAGAGTTGGCTGTTCGCTCTGTTTTAAGCGAAAGAAAACCCTGAATTTCGCCCCATCGGAAAGGCCGCCTTTCAGGTTTTTCCTTGTACGCATACAGTTCATAAAATCCTGATGGGCTGCCTTTCCAGAGTTGGCTGTTCGCTCTGTTTTAAGCGAAAGAAAACCCTGAATTTCGCCCCATCGGAAAGGCCGCCTTTCAGGTTTTTCCTTGTACGCATACAGTTCGTAAAATCCTGATGGGCTGCCTTTTCAGAGTTGGCTGTTCGCTCTGTTTTAAGCGAAAGAAAACCCTGAATTGTGCCCCATCGGAAAGGCCGCCTTTCAGGTTTTTTCTTTGTACGCATACAGTTCGTAAAATCCTGATGGGCTGCCTTTCCAGAGTTGGCTGTTCGCTTTCTTTTAAGCGAAAGAAAACCCTGAATTGTGCCCCATCGGAAAGGCCTCATTTCAGGTTTTTCTTTGTACGTATACAGTTCGTAATATCCTGATGGGCTGCCTTTCCAGAGTTGGCTGTTCGCTCTGTTTTAAGCGAAAGAAAACCCTGAATTTATCCTTAATATTTCCCATATTCCCATAGTGGATTCCACTTATATTCCCAAAATAAAATAATGAAGATATGTAATGGTATTTCTCAATAATAATAATGTGACTTTAGTCCACCGCACACAGAACGACTTTCCTTGCGGGATTGTATGCATATTTGTTTGTTACACAATATTCCTTCCTTCTTCCAAAGTGACTTGCAGTGACGCGATGTAATGTTCACACTTACTTAATAGTTCATTTTCAGGAAGATCACACCCTTGTACATCCGTAGCTTGCCCTGATGAGGATCCATAGTTAACATTTGGTTTAGTCGATTGGAGTTCACGCCGTTTTAGTTTCATCCGACTATCTTCTTGGTAAGCCAGTTTACGCCGAGTTGTGCAGTGTCGAATCTTTTTACGAATGACTTTCTTGTGTACTGAACCAGGGCTCCTACTTGACATTTTTTTTAAAGGACTCTTCTCCCAAGCTAAACCTTTCTTGAATCTTGTCCTGCCATGTAACATTTACGCTGTGTCTATGTGTAGGTAATTTATTATTTTGCGTCCATTAAATTTGGCAACGAGGCTCGTATAGAATTCTACCGAATTACTGGTTTTGTTTTCTTTGAGATATCTGTCACAAAAAAATGTCTTATTAAAAAATTAAAAACCTTTATGTATACTTATAAAAAAATTACAATTCGCTGTAATAAATAATTTTAGTAATAGTGTCCATGAATAAAACGAAATAAAAACTGCTTTCTGCGAGTGGGATTTGTTGACAATGGTTTCAAGCTCAATGCTAAACCGCCCCAGCTCACGATACTAGGCTGCTGGGTAGGGCCTACATAAGTATCACAATGGGGCATTTATCACATAGCACATAAATAAAATTTTAAGGAGTGAATTCTTTCAGCAGCATACACGAAAACACCTTTTCCATTACGTAATCGCATATAACTATAAATACGGCTGAGAAACCATACAATTACCATGTTATGTGTACTGAGGTTGTATACAAATTGATGTTTTGTTTTGATTCATTAACCATGTCAAAATATGAAACTAAACTAATAAAAACTACAAGTCATTTGTACGATTTCAAAGACGACACGTAGACATGGCATACACCGCGCGCTCAAGAAAAACTGTCATTGAAATCTAGAAGTAATAGTCTTTCAGCACAGCATGTACATAGCAATGAGACAAAACAAAAATAACAAATAACGTATTTATTTATTAAACATAGGTGATGGTGAATAGACGTCACTTGCTCCTACTAAGTTATGAATAACATATTTTCCAGTAAATTCTGTTTGTTTAATTGTTTTGAAAATATGTTAACTAAAATTGCACTTTTTTTTTTGCGAATATGCTGATTCATTAGCATATGAAACAGAGTTATATTTAATAATCTTTCTTTGTGTATTATACTTTTAAGTAATTCATTATTGTACATTCCACGACATATCAAAATCGTTCCTAGTTTACACTCATACCTATGACATTCATTCAAATATTGTGGCAATATGGATGATATGATTGAATGCATTTTGAAAAGTTGTACATTTCATTGGCTGTCACACATTAAATCAGTCTTTTATTATACCTACTTCACTTGTTCCCATAAAACTTATTAGGGGTTAAGCTATAGATGATCTGGGCGAATTAGCAAAATATGCACTCTCTCGATGGAAGTATTTTCACCGCATTCTACAAACATATTAATAAAACGACAGATTCAGTTAGGCACATGTTATATAAAAATTGAAAATAGGCATGAAGGTCTCGGAGGCTATTTTAACAGTAACTTTTAAACACTAAAAATGTTTTTATAAATGCATATGCATAATCCTCTGCCTTAAATTATTTTAGGGTCATCGTTTTTAGGATGACTTTAAGTGAAAATTCCAGAAGGCAAGGGTAATACAATTTTGTGAGCTCCTTTTGTTAACGCTTATTTTTATATATAGCAGCAATATTAAATTAAGTTAATTCGTTCGCTAGTTAACAAACCCCCCCCCCCCCACACACACACACATGGGAAAATATTACATCAACCTCTCTGTTAAAAAAATGATTTAAAAAATACAATCCAGTCACTGAGATTGGCGCACCATCTGTTGTAAGGTTTAATTAACAGCTGCATTCTTAGACTTCAACGTTGGGAAAGCAAACCGTATGTGCTGCCATTTAATTTGTAAATTTTGTACTTTGTACTCATTTGGAGAATGGTTCCAACATTTGTCAACAGGAGCGACACACGTAAGGACATCTATCTTCGAAAAGGTTCGTAGGGTAAACTCCTGTAGGGCAAAGGACTTTAGGGCAAATGCCTTTAGGGCAAACGACTGTAGGGCAAACGCCGGCAAGCATTTTTTTTCGGATTATTGAAAATTCGCAAACTTTTAGGGCAAACGCCTGTAGGGCAAACGCCTGTAGGGCAAACGACTGTCGAAAAACTTATTTTAGGGCAAACGCCTTTAGGGCAAACGCCTGTAGGGCAAACACCTGTAGGGCAAACGACTTTAGGGCAAACGACTTTAGGGCAAACGACTTTAGGACAAACGCCTTTAGGGCAAACGCTTTTAGGGCAAACGCCTGTTTGGAATGAGGACTGCGAGAATATGCTTTGAAAATGCGTTTAGGGCAAACGCCTGTAGGGCAAACGACGCACTCCCATTATGTACACTTGATAGCTTTAGAGAGAGATAGGGAACACACACATGCTCATGTGTACATGTACAATATGAGACACACTTTCCACCAATATCTATGTTGGGAGTCATTACAAAAATCAGAGCAAATGGCTGTTAAAAAATTTGGTTTTCAATGAAAAGTTATTCAGGAATTCTATCTGAAAACAAAACACAGAAAAAATTATTTCAAGGTGGCTGAATCATTGTGTCCATCATCGAGAAAAACAAGGAAAACGTGGAATAGTCGGAGAGCTAAATATAAATAAAGAACTTATAAATCAATGTAATATATACGCAATGTACCTGAAACTATACTCATTTAGCTTATTTCAGTACAACCGTGAAGGTGTAGTAAATATTTATATGAGGTCGGGGGAATTCCGCATACTCACACTATCACAGCGTCCATCCATATCTTACAGTCACCAATAATAATAACATGTTACTACCCTATGCTACACAAATTAATGTCATTTTAATACCATAAAAGCATATTTAAGAGATTTTAACTTGAATATAGCTTTTATATAATGTTTGCTATGAAAGGGCTTCACAACTAAATATACAATTCAGTCCTATGTCCGCTCAACATATGACATTATATTCACTTGTAATCTCAAAATGTTAATAACCCAGTATGTGCGCAAGATTACCACCTACAGCTCTAAATCCTCAAGGTTTCCCTTTGAAAGTCCCCAATCTCAAAAACCAGACATGACTTACGAAGGTTACAACCTAGCTAAGGAAGGATTTTTTAAATCCTTACCCTCTACATTTGAAGAGCGTTAGAAACTGCAGAATGGTACCCTTTTACAAAGGGAGTGCGGCCTGTGGAAATAAACTAGGAGAAAATTGTTGACAGCTTCTAATTTTGGCACTATTTGTAGGCGTAAACCACATACTTCATGCCAAAAATTGGTGGCTACATTGTTGTATGAGGATTTCGATACAGATGCTATGATATGGGTTAGAGATCACGAAAAAGAGGTAGTGAAAAAGCTGGAAGAGACTTGTGATGTACAAGTAAAGGCATGTGGACTGTTTGTTGATGAAGAAATACAATTTCTAGGGGCCAGCCCAGATGGACTGATTGAAAGAGATCGTATCGTGGAAGTAAAATGTCCATCTTCTGGAGTAAAGCCAGAAGTTCTAAGTCCTGATGAGTTAATTCTTAAAAGGAAATGCACATTTTGGAACATATCTCGAGACAAAAAAAAACTGTTACAGACATTAATAAGAATCACCATTTTTTCTACCAAGTTCAAGGGCAACTTCATGTGACAAGGCGTAATTACTGCATCTTCGGGCTCTGGACTCCAAATGGAATTAAAACCACACGTATTGACAGAGATTATCTGTTCTGGAAGGATCAAATGGATCAGCAATTGACAAAGTTTTACTTTAACTGTATGCTGCCAGAACTTGTAGACCCGCGACGACCACGGTCGTTGCCCATACGAGATCCTGACTATATTACAAAGGAAGGCGATGAACGAATTTGCTGCAAGACAACACAAACTTAGTGTCAAGAAACCATCAAATTCCAGAAGAAATAAAAGTGTACAAGCTATTGCAAACAATGATGAACCCGAATCAAAGAAGACAAGAAGAAATTTGTGTTTTTGAATATGATTTATCACTATTCATAATGAAATCGTCTCATGTAAGTCATTATAAATATACCACATGTTACACTCACCTGAACTTTACAAGACGTTTGCATTTGATTCTTTAGTACAAACGCATGATATAGCTGTATTGTTTTTGGGTATGTCATTTTATGCATTGTTCAGTTCTTAACTACATACATACATTTTCAGTGCGATAGTGTAACTTATTAGTTATGTGCTTACTACATTGCATGTGATAGAATTTCACTAAAGATAAAATCGTTGTATCAAGTTTAGCATAAATTATTAACATGTACATTTTGGGAAAGTGTTTCTGCTTGTAAGAAAGGTTTCATTTTGCACTAAGTATACGTTTGATGTGTTCTGACTTGCTATTTCAGCACTGTGTGGGGAGAGATTCAGTCTCAAAATTGTATATATGAAATAATCCAATATTCGATAGATATGTGCGATAAATTCCTTTAACATTATTCGTATTTACATTTAAATAAAAGATAATTGCAATATCAGTGTTAACTCGGCTGAGTGTATTTCAACCAGTACTTAATGTAAGAAGCCATTTTATCTAGAATGTATAAAAACAATAATTGAAAAATGAATGCTTGTATAAAGATCATGTGTTTATTTATAGGTACTAATAAGTCTGCATTTGTGTCTGTATTTGATAAACTATGTATGGTAAGTTTTAAATTGGCTGGCACATTTTGTGAGGTAATTCCTCTTGCAAATGTAATAATGTTTGGTCGATGATAAACATGATAAGATGTCGGAGTCACTGATAATCGAGACTTCAAGCGACTTCATAACAAATCAGGAACATTATGGCAATAAGCAAGAATTTACTTAAATACATTAAGTAATCAAATCAACTAGAAACATTTTAATAAATGTTCTTGTCTTCTGGGTTCTAGCCGCGTCACAATGGAAGTTCTTTCTGACGTTTCGGAGTGCGTTGCAGCCTCCATCTTCAGGGCAGCAGCAGAAGTTGCTTCTTACCTACTGTTACTCTCAGTAACCTACTACCTACTGTTCGTCAGTAACCTACTACTTACTGTTACTGAAACGTTTTTTGTGGAATTACTAGCTATCCTGCCCTGCTTCGCACGGGTGTAGTGATTTAATTATGTAGTGTAGGTGTATTTACCATTTATTCTTGTGTATCTACTCAAGGAAGCTTTTATCTCTATATAATATCTATAAAACAGTGTCGCTGTACGCGTTTGTTTTTATTTCCGCTTACTTCTTCTGAAAAATGCAACTGATTTTAATGTGGTATTTATTATCAGTTAATTAATTTTTTGTTACAAAAGGCTATACACAACAGTACCCGAAGCAGGGTGGGGGAAGGTCGCTAGTGGGGCGACACCGCTTGACCGTATGGTCATTAGACCGTATCAGAGAAAAGTGTGTCAGAATCACTGCTAGCCCCGCCCCCTCGCTGCCATTGGCCGGTAGCTAGCGGGGAAAGGGAACGTGACCAGGAGAAGAACAACATAAGTACGCCAACTCTCAGACACAATCAGGGTGTCCCCAGCTAGTACTTTTTCGAGTTTTTTTGCCTTGAATATAATATTATGTTTACACTAAATTGTTTTATTATTAAGTGTTATTCAAACACACACAGGAGTGGAAGGGAATCTAATTTTTCAGTTGACGACGACGAGTCAGGTCAGGAACTCAATTCGGTCGTTCGGCATTAATTAAGTCATATTTTCTGTTCCTGGCTTTTATTCTGTCGACAGTAATAATTAATTTAAATTTAGATTATCAATGTACTAATATCGTTTTCATGTTCTGGTTTCATCGATGGGAGAAAAAATGAAACTGACAATGAAATCTTACATGAAACATCAATATGTTTCAAATAATCCAATTGAAAAAGAAAATACAGCTGACAACGGCCAGTTTTAGACATAAGCAAAGTTTATCTAGGAGTGAGAGTGGAAGCTCTTTTTGATGGGATTAGATAAGAGCATAGTTAGACCAAGTGATGTAGGTTAACACTATTGAAAGTTAATTGTTTGGCCTTCTATGTTGTATTTTGGAGCCAAGTTTTAAAATGAATAAATTTTAATGACTCTGTTCTAAAAGGTTTAGCCTTGCTGAGTCCAGAAAAGTATAAATCAGATGACAATCACAGTATAATGCCACTTGCCAAATGTTTTCTTAATGTTATTGAAGAAAAATATTTCGATAACCTGGATAGGGAATGGCGTTTATTAAAGACTGTTGAAGCACTGAAGAAAGACGACGAATTTATGGTGTGCGGTAACAATGACCCACACAGATTTTATTTTAAGTACTATTTATTTATTTTCTTACCATACTATTTCGTTTGATTGTTATTATTTATGCTCAGTCTAAATGCCAATTAACTACATGCATTCATGTTTAAAAGCTGTCAACAACATCTGTAATAGAAATTTGAACAAACCAAGTTAAAGCCACTTGACATAACCCAAAAATTGTATTTACCTCTGGAAATGATATATGATTAATTTAATTTATAACACTAATTTTATGTTGTGAATATTTCCTAATCGATTTCCTGTTTGTTTTCATGTATTGTATTGTTGACTGGAGTTCTATCTAATAGTGCTCAACGTATTGTCCTGGGTGTACATCATCTACTTCTGACTCATCCGTGATATTATATTCATATTAATAATAATTTTAATATATAAATTTAGGAAGAAAAATTCTAATATTTTATTGTTGGAAATCCTTGTGTCATTATAGTGTACTGTGTTGTGTTTAATAAATGTTTATTGTGTTTTTTAAGTAAAATAAGGATTTGTACATACATATAGTCCTACACTTTTTACCTAACAATCAAATTAAGTTAATAATTGAATTATTAATGCAGTGTCAACACCTACACACAATATAGCTACCTATAAGTTACAGTAGAGAAGAAATATAATGGATTTTTGGAATACAGTTTTTGGAATGAAAAATGCTGTAGGAGACCAAATGTTCCCTTCTATAACAGTGTTCATTAAAGCCATGCTATGCTTGCCTCATTCATACGCAGCAACTGAAAGAATATTTTCTGCAGTAACATTGACCAAAAATAAAATTAGAAACAAAGTACAATCACCACTGGTAAATGCATTTCTTTTGGTAAAATTAAATTGATGTACACAGCTGCAGATTTTACTGTTTCAGGAGAACCCCAGGAGCATATGAATTGTCTCGCGTGACTCAAGGGAGCCAGCAATTCGAAACAGCTTTGTGCATTAGCATAGAAGAATTTTAATACCTACGTATTGTAGGTAGATTTCAAAGAAATAGGTACTACCTATTGTAGCCGTTACGAAGGTGCGACTTCCGGAATTTTTTTTACATAGTTTTTCGTTTTGTGCCGTTAATTAGTAAATTCGACACGATATATTTTAAATTTTTATTATGATTTTAAATTTTTGTGTGGAAATTTTATTTGCTCTACTATAGTGTAATTTTAATTTGTTAGTCTGGTGTACTCCTCTGAGTTAAACTTTGTCTCAGTGCTCTGAAGCCCCTTTCCCATCGGCGTATCGGATATTTTGCTGGCCTAATCCCTGACTGGCAGACAGCTTACCGTTTCCCCCGCCTTCAGTCACGCCTCAAGCCTGTAATATCATTTCTCTTCGTGACCCTAACTGCATAGACAAGCCTGTAGGTTGCAGGCGACCAGTTCTCAGAGACGAGCTGAGATTGGCCTTTTTCATCACGTATTAGTGTTATGTTCGCTCCCCTGCAGCCACGACGGGACGCTTGTTCTCAGCGCCGTTGCACTTTTACCCTCCCCCCCCCATTTCTCTGTTCCAAGTAAGACCAATGACCGGTCGTAACCCCCTGGGCACCAGTGACCGTTCCCAAGGTCTCTTCAAAAAAACGTGCGCGCTAAAACTGAGCACAAGCGCTGCCTAGCGACCAAGTCGCGAACTTCTCCGCTAGCCTACCCTCTAAGGCACCAGAGAGCAGCACCTGCTCTCCCTTGAGCTATATGGACGCCGTGGTCGAGTCGATTGTTTTCAACTCAGACCTCCTCCGACAGATTTCTCTAGTGTCGCCCAGTGATGCCAACTTCAAAACTACTGGCAAAGTTTTTGTCCGCCCGCATTCGGGCAAGTTCGGAATCTTTCGGCGGCCCAGACCCCCCCACCTGTAAGAGCCGGCGGGCACTTTTAATTACGAGACGCGTTTCTCCGCGGGACACTTCGCGCCGCGACTGCAGACGGACCGTTTGATTATCGGCGAGTCGACGAGACTTTGCAAAACTTCCATCCGGCCGCAACCGACTATGTAGTCGCCTAATTGAGGGATGCTATCCCTATAATCTTTTTCAAGTAGTTTAGTCCGTCTGCAATGTAATAGTTATTTTTTTTTAGCTTTTAATTTTTTTTGAAATGAAGAAATCATCCGCGTCCTGCCGCGCAATTCGCGAGCTCCAGACCCTGGCTGACTCCACGATGGCAGCGTGCTGGGCAACTCCCCTGTTTTGGTGAGTGATAATTCGCAACCCCCCTTTTTTTTCCCTTAAATTTTTTTTGGGCATTTTCTGCCCCATAGACTGCCTGTATACAAGTTCTAATCAGTTTTGATTTGGACTGTTGCAGACAGGGTCGATGACGGGGAGAGATTGATTGCTCCCATCTCGTGGCCCCACCCCCCCCCCCCCTTCTGTTCCGTGGGTCACATTAGAAGAAACGTTTCGACTACCCGACGTGATCGTTTGAAGACCCCGGGTGGTAATGTAAATTCAAAATTTCCCCTTCACCTAGCTACGAACTATCTTAAGCGGATGACCAACCCACCAGCGACCAGTGTTTTTCTCAAGGACATGTAGAACGAATAGAACTAATTTTCAATGTAATCATCGGATCCATCCAATTTTGTGTGTGAAACTTATAATGCAAATGTTTATATTTCAAACTAAGAATGTAAATTGTTTTAAATAATCGCGGGCAAGCCCATTTTCGTTTCTCTTTTTGTTAATCTTTGAAACTTGTTAAAACCTTTTGTGTGTAAAATAATGGAAACATAATACTTCATCAGGGCAAATAAAACAGGGAAACTATAGATCAAGTTAATCGTGTAATTTTTATTTATTGATTTTAACGATCCACCCACTTCCTCCTTGCTTGTTACAGGAAGTTCCTAAATTTTGTTTGTTCCCCACCTCGTGTCGCCTCTGGTAATTCAATTTATTTAATTTTTTTTTATCCAGCAAGTTTCCAAGGCTCCTTTTAAAATAATTCAATTTTGAGGCACGAGGGGTGTTACAGTTTCATGGTCCATAGACCCCAAAACCATCGTCAACTCAAAAGCTTGTATATTTATACATATGTGTATATATATATCACTTTCTTGTGGACGCGATAACTGTCCTAATTTTTATCAAATCAATTCCAAACTAATATAGAAAATCTAAATGTGGAAAATCTCGATCGAGTTCGTTAATGAGCAATATCCGAAGAAAGGGGTAGAAATGTGGAAGGTTTTTTCAAAAACAGAAAAATCGTTCTAAATCACGCAATATGGAAAATATCACATCCTTTGAATTTATTAAAATTCTTAGGAGTAATGCCAAAATATTTTCTCTGAATAAAGTTTTTGATACGACCGACAGTATCTCCAAGGGGTTGAAAAAACAAGGGTTGGCGGACAAAAAAAATCATAACTGTGTTCGTAGGTAAGGCATCAAATTTGTACTAATTATGTATTTTTCTTATAATTTCTATATAAACTTTTGTCTGGAACAATTTTTGATTAGACGAACCATTGCAGTAATGTAGTAAATAAAATAACGATAAAAATTAAGAAATATATATATTTCATAACTCCCTCAGTAAGTACACCATCAAAATCGTTATAATTGTTAGTAAATTTTATAATTTTTATCTAAAACTTTTGTCTGAAATTATTTTTTATATGTCGAACCATTGTTGCAAGGGGTGGAAAAAATAAAGGTGTTGAATTAAAAAAAATCATAATGTACCATGTACACTCATAAATCCCTTTATCGTGAAACCTTAAAGTATTCAGTACATCTTTCATCTGAAATAAATTTTTATACGACCAACCACAACTTCAAGGGGTTGAAAAAACAAGGGTTGGTGGCAAAAATCATAACTTCCTTCGTAGGTACAACATAGAATTCGTACGAATTGTGTATCAATCATATAATTTTTATCTAAAACTTTTGTCTAAACAATTTACGATCGGAACATCCATTACTGCAAGGGGTTGAAAAAATAAGGGGTAGAATTAAAAAAAACTCATAACTCTCATTAGTTACAATATAACATTCTTCAAGTTGTTGGTAAACCTTATAATTTTTATCAAAAACCTTTGTCTGAAACAATAAAATTGATTGGAAGTACTATTGCTACAAGGGGTTAAAAAAATAAGGGGCAGAATAAAAAAAATTCATAACTCCCTTAGTGGTGCACTTTCAAATCCGTTCAAATTGTTTGTTAATCATATAATGTTACTTAAAACTTTAGTTTGAAACAATTTTTGATAATACAAACCAATACTTCAAGGGCTGGAAATAACAAGGGTAGAAAAACAAAAATACATTACTTTTTTTAAATACTTTTACTATCAAATTAAATATAATTTATTGTAAAAATTCCTAAGTTTTATCTAAAACAATTGGTTTAAATAATATTTGATGAAACTAACTATTAACATAAAAACAGGGTTCGAAATTTAAAAAGAAATTAAATTTTTTAGTATCAATTTCGTTGGAATTTATTAATAACAATCTTAAGATTATCTTAAACCTTTGTCCGAAAAAAAATTATATGACATTAATGTAAGATATAAAACACAGTGTTTGAAAATCAAAAATAATTTAATGACTACCTTAGTAGACATATTATGAATATCTTTAAGACATTAAGTTAAAAACATTCAAAATATTTTCGCTTCATGTAATATGAGAATATGTTACACCAATCCTTTTTGAAGATTGGCGAACAGATAGGTATTTATGTCAGCTACATTAAGTTCTTAAAATGCTCTAGGATTTTATAGAAGTTTCAAAAATATTTCCAGAAGAATTGTTACTTCGAAACTACCTACGCCTGTAGAATGTTTGTTACAAAAAGATTTTTTTTTTTTAAATAATTATGCATTTAACATTAGAATATGAAGCTGTTATTATGACGATATACATAATCATAACAATAATAATTTGAAGCTGTTATTAAGACTATATACGTACCTAATAATAATAACAACAATAACAGTCATTAAGTCTCTAACAAATTTTTACATACAGCTTTTGTTAGGCGTAATTGTAACTTTACAGAACTTAATCAACAAATCGTGTAACCATGCACCCAACGAAACATTTATCAAAAATAAATGTAAACTGTATAAACTAACGTGAATGGGTGGGCTAAGCCGCTTTAATCTGTTAAAAAGTACAACAGACATAATATGGAGCATGAAAGTCGTACTAGCTGTGCGGCACCCCCAGGGCAGGAGAGAGAAGTCTGCCGGGGAGGGAGCCCTCCTTTCCAAGTAAACAAGTCGGCCTACACTGGGTGAAAAATTGTCGCGCGAATAACTAACGCCTAGCGTTTTTCACACAATGAAAGATGTATTTAAAAGTTACTTCTACATTTTATTAAATACACGAAAACTGATTGAAATAAACGTATGGGCAAAGTAACTTAAGTTACAAGTTTCAAAGATATATTATGTAAGGCGCAAAAATAAACAGAGTTAATTTTACAAGTAAAAACAAGATAGTATAATTTACCGCAAGTTAATATAGAAACGCATTCTAAATAACAGTGAATAGTAAATTAGATCTACACATCTCAGATGCCGGCTTCATACTTTTTTAAGGCAATAAGGGCGTAAGTGCCGAAATCACAGATGGTCCCCCAGGTTCTTTGTATCAGTGTTCGAAGTCAGGCTGGATAAACGAGGAACTATTTTTAGCATGGCTAAAACATTTCAGTGCCTTTTGTAAACCAGATCATAACAATCCAGTATTGCTTGTTCTGGACAACCATTCCAGCCACATATCTCACGAGTCATATGAATTTTGTCATCACAATGGAATAATCATGCTGTCTCTGCCTCCACAAACATCCCATTGAATGCAGCCTTTGGATGTTGCTTTCTATGCACCGCTGAAGAAGGCCTACCACGAAGCATGCAGAAGATGGATGGTAAATCATCCCCACGAAAAACTCAGTCCAGATGAACTTTCAGGACTCTTTAACATTGCGTTTATGAAGGTAGCAACAATTGAGAAGGCAGTCAATGGTTTTCGGAAAACTGAAATTTTCCCTCTAGATCCAGATATTTTTTCTGAAGAGGAATTCTTTCCCAGTAACCTGCAAGAGTGGATAGGTATATCATAGAAGGAGGAATTGAAAATGTTACCACTGTCACTTCTCCTTTTATTTCAAGTTCAACTACTGGGAACAGAATTGTCTCGCCCAATATGGATTTTACACATTCCAGTTGTGCTGGTCCTTCGTGTTCTTTCCAGGATGTGGCTCCAGTGCCAAAAATAATTTCTCGGGTCGCAATAGAGTCAAATACAAGGCCTAGAAGAAAAAATTGCATTCTCAGATCCTAACTTCAACTCCGCAAAATAAATGTCTTGAAGATGCTAGGGCAAAAAGGGCTGTTGCAAAAAAAAAGTTCGAATAAGAAAGAAGAAAGGACTTCATGGAGAATTAGGCCCAGATTCCCGGCCAAAAAAGAAACAGTCATAAAAAGATACTTCCAGTTAGTTCCTCAGAAGATGATGCAGTTGCTGATCCTTGTGATGACATAGAACCAACAATAAGCAATGCCAAAGACTTTTGCATTCTTTGTGGAGATGAAGGACATGACAATGAACTTTGGTATAGGTGCACTTCGTGTTCAGAGTGGGCTCATGCAGAGTGCACTGGTTTTGATACACCAGACAATTATATTTGTGACTATTGGAAGTCATAAATACCAATCACTTAAGAGTTGATTTTATCAGCTATAATTTACATAATTTTTATTTTGTCTGAACAATTTTTTTTTCACACAAAATATTTTAATTCATTTGCTTGTAGTGTGCTATGCATTTATTTGTGCTTTAAGTATTAGTTAAGTGACAGCCATATGTCCAAAATAATTTAAATATATTGGTGAATATAAATGATCGGAATTACCCAAACGTCGGGGTAATTCCGACCAAACATATGACTTATTAAAAAAATTTTTTTTCCCAAACCAATAACAATTTCTTTATTTCTAATACCCACAAGTCAAGTCATAATATAGGAGAATATATATTCTGTTTTACACCTCCATTCCGTAACAAATTGTCATAATATGGATAATCTTGCTTAAGTGATCGGAATTCCCCCACTCTACCCTATGCGATAATAATTGACTGACATATTAGGGATTACAAGGAACTACTGCACAACAATGGGTTTTTGAGCAATTTAGGTTAATATTGACTATAGCATTTTACCAGAAATAAAAATAATGCAGGTTTTAAATTTGGCACAGACGTTCCTTTGGGTGTTAAAAATTGATCCTAAAAAGTCCCCATCTCTCAGATGCCGGCTTCATACTTTTTTAAGGAAATGAGGGCGTAAGTGTCGAAATCTGCATATCACGACTGCTGTGCGAAAAATATTAATTCAGTTGTATCGTAACTTGACATAACATGACAAAACAAAACATAGGTTTTCATTTCACCAATGTCCTGCTGAATAGCTGATGTACTGTAAATCTTTCCTGTTGTCTTGCTTGAGGGTGGATGGACAATTTCAATGTGTGCATCTTCTAACCTCGCAGTCAACATCGCAAGGATGTCTGTATCAGTAGCTATTACTTTTACACAACAGCTTGTTGAATACTGAAGAGCAATAGCTGCTATAGTGGTATCAGCATCTCCTGAGCACTGAATTGCGTGATGACCTGAAGTTAGAAAATAAGTTACTAATAATTTGATGAGCCCATTTTTGTATGGCCATTCCTCAGAAAGTCCATTTGCGTCGATGTAACAACATTGTTAGCAGCTATTGAAATATCGGTGGAAGACCTCCCTGCAGAACGCCGCCTTCGCTCTTCCTCTTTAGTGGTTAACTTGTCATAACCATCAAACACTAGAGTTGCTGTCACAGAAAAATGTTTTTGGACGAATGTAACATAAACCTCACATATTTGACCAAATGTAGTAGGTCTTGGCCACACAAGTACATGCAAGAGGTATCCTCCATCGATAACTACTTTGCAGTCTACACTAATGCTCTCATTGGTTACCTCACACCTTTTTAAGATCTTTGCTATGACCGGATCAGATACAACCAGTGCTTTCTTCGGTAAGGGAAAGAAGCAAGCATGGAACATCATCAAGAACGATGTTTCCATTCGGAGAACAGTACATGTTTTTACATGTCCACATGCGGACAAGAAGATAGTTATTGCAGCTGGAGAAAAGTTTGCAATTGCAATGTATCAGGGACATGATAAGTATTCAACTTTGGATGAAATGAGAGTATATATGTATACCTGCAAGATAGCAAAGATGCCTGTTAGTGCTTCTTTCCAGCTAGCCTCTCTTCCACCAACCAGTGCCGCATGTGAACAGCATTCTCTTCGGGTTTACCTACAGGTGCAAGAGTGGCTGGGCCATTCATTAGATCCTGTTGAGTGGGGATGGAAAAGTGTGAGTGGCACACTTGTTCCTATAACAACATCCCTTCCTACAGCTCCAGAACAGCTCCTGAATTTGATATCATGTAACTGTAAAATTGAATGCAGCCACAAATGCGAGTGTGTGCGGATGAAGTGTGGATTGCAGTGTGGTATTATGTGCACCAAATGTCGTGGGGGCAACATGCACTAATGTTGTTTATCAATGATCGTTCTGATGAAGAGGACTTTAATGGACTGGTTATTTTTTTATTTTGTAGTTCCATTAATTGATTTTAGATCAGGTTTCTTATTTTTGCTGTGTATTATGCAACAATAATGGATGTTAAATAACTAAGTGCCTTTTACTTCACATCTTATACAAGTTACGATACAACTGAATGAAAATTTTTCGCGCAACAGTCGTGACATGCATATTTCGGCACTTACACCCTTATTGCCTTAAAAAAGTATGAAGTCGGCATCTGAGAGATGGGGACTTTTTAGGATCAATTTTTAATACCCAAAGGAGCATCTGTGCCAATTTCAAGACTACATTATTATTTTTCAGGTAATATGCTATAGTCAATATTGACCTAAATTGCTCAAAAACCCATTGTTGTACAGTAGTTCATTGTAATCCTTAATACGTCAGTCAATTATTATCGCATATACATGTTTGACCAACCGATTTAAAGCTAATAAAATAACGGAAATTTTTTTATATAGGTATATTTTTGCCTATCAGTGGTGAATTTGATGTAACTGGTGATTGTATAGAGCAGTGATATATTTTACTTCCATTAGTTGAGTATAAATTAGGTTATAAGATAATTTTTGCCATGTATAAAGTAATAAAAACGAATGATTAAGGACTAAGGGCCCTTAACTTTAAAATTTTGACCAAATTTTGATATATTAGAATGAGTTTTTTTCACGCAACAGTCATGATATGCATATTTCGGCACTTACGCCCTTATTGCCTTAAAAATGTATGAAGCCAGCATCTGAGAGATGGGGACTTTTTAGGATCAATTTTTAACACCCAAAGGAACATCTGTGCCAAATTTCTAAACTGCTTTATTTTTTTTCAGGTAGAACACTAAAATTCATGAACTATTAAGCTATAAAAATTATATCGCATTTCGATATACTAAAAAACCATCACTTACCGTAACCTTTAATTAAACTATTAGCTTAAGTGACTAAACAAATGCGTTTCAACAGTTAATTAAAAATTATAATAAACTATCAATAATTTCATTAAAAACATAAACTTTTACTTGCGTGGTTGTTCTGTCAGGACTGTGAACGCAGGCGTGTTGAAGGAACAGCTAAATGACTGGCTAACTGGCGTGAGGAAAGCCTTCCCCCACCCGCATGACCCGCCCCCCCCCCCCCCCCCCTACCATTGGCCAGGTAGGTAGCGTACGGTCTAGTGTCGCTACGGTCTTCTGGGGGCGACCCGTCGCTAGTTTCATAAAAATAGTGGTGTTGTGTAATGTTATAAAAAGATGATTTTGAATCAATTTAATTTATTTTCTTGTTTTTAGAGCATTTAAATAAAAGTTTTTATTTTTTTATTTTTTTAGAATTAATTTATTTCATAATTTTTATTTATCTTTGTAAATATCGAAATGTTTCTTAAGCTGTTCATTTCATTTAGAGCGTCGATATTGACTGTTTGTTTGTCAGTCAATTTTGGTGCAGTCTAATTCATCAATAAGTAGACCTTCTTACGAATTTACTCTACTTAGGGCCACATATGGCTTGACCAGCTGCGAAGAGCTTTGAACCTTAGTAGGTACACGACGGCGTGGTCGACAGTGCTACCTTGCATTTTGTGTACTGCGCAAGCCTAGCGTAATATAATTCATAATTTCGTTCTGCAGTGCCGTGACAAAAATTTATCGGGAATTGCACAGATTTAGGTTGAATAATGTGAACACCCAAACTACCTTGTGAATATGGGGGCTTCCGCGGTTATGAAATTCGATTCTCCGCCAGAAATATTTAATACGACCATTTAAAATTGTATGTTTGCTTAACATAAATTTCATAAGGGCGTTGTGGCGATACATGAAATGTCTGCGAACAATTACGGGATACTGTTCAATTAACCGCTGTGTTGTTACCATATCCAAATCATCCGGATATTCCATAGGTTGTCCAACGACGATGAGGAGAGCTTTTAACATATCTAGCCAATTGATGTCATTGCAACTGAATGTCAAAAAGTAAGTCTGCGGTCCTAGACACCGAATTTGTGCCAACAGTTCGTTTAATGCAGTACGCCAATATGCCGCTGAGCCTCTGAAGTTCTTAAGGTAGATGAACGTCTTCCACTTTCGCATCTTGACCTTCAACTTTTTTACAGAAAGCAGATTTTGTGT
Organism: Bacillus rossius redtenbacheri; assembly: GCF_032445375.1. Lineage (NCBI taxonomy): Eukaryota > Metazoa > Arthropoda > Insecta > Phasmatodea > Bacillidae > Bacillus > Bacillus rossius. The sequence continues at coordinate 19,743,848 of NC_086331.1, forward strand.
TTTTTGCCTTGTGGTACTCTAAAATTTGGTGTATATTATTTCTCTATGTAAACACTATAATATAGATGTTTAGTTTTTTTTTGTTATTAATAAAAAAATTTGGCTTATTGTTGAGATAGTATAAACCTAATCATTGCGCCTAATTCATTTGCTATATTTCAAATTTGTTTTTACAAACTGAGTTTTATTTCAGTGTAGATTTGAGGTTTAAAAACATACTCCTCAAAACGATTCTATCGAGCCCAAACTCGATGGGTTTATCTTATTTAGTTCAGAAATTACTATGGCCATCTTCCGGCTTCATTATCAGAACTTCATGGTACCATATTGTTGTATTGTCACCGAAGATACATATGTGCACCAAATTTGAGCTTAATCGGACATAGGGAAGTGGTTCTAATTCTGCTTCCAAGATTAGTGTCGAACACACAGACATACATACATACAAACATTGCAAGTTAAATAAAAGCTTGTAAAAATGTTAACACTACCTGCTACGGCCATAAGAAACGATGAACATATAGGGGAAGGGGGGGCAAGATGGGGACGCTAAGAAGAAATTGCCTTAAAAAAATAATGGTTGTTGCTAATATGGCGACAAATATTTCTACAGGTGCACAAAATGTCAGGCTATCTTTGTAAACTAAAATGATAGTTACAGATTACTCACTGAAAACAATGGCAAAACATTTACGATCTCACAATAACACCCCATCTTGCCCCATACATGGGGCAAGATGGGGCATAACTTGGGGCAAGATGGGGTGCCATTATTTACACATGTCACATACATAAGCAGTGTCTTCGTCCTCATCGTCTTCTCCAGCACATGCACAGTGAGCCCACCCTTGACATTCTATACACTTAACCCACGCTTCCGTTGATTCAGAAAACAAATGACCACAAAAAATACACTTAGCATCGTCAGTTTCTTTCACTTCAGAACCTTTGTCCTTTTTCTCTTTGGGTGGGCCTACTCTTCTTTGTTGTCATCATTCTGTGCTCTAGGTTCAGTTTGTTTTTGCAAGAAACAGCACGTTTCCCAGTTTGAGCTTTCAGGTCATTTATATATGGCGATTCAGTTAAAATAACAGTTTTCCCACGGCGCCGATCACTATAATTGTTCCTTTCTTTGCCGAAATGGGGAAACGGCATTGTATCTTTTGGGGATACTCGACTCAATGCACCAGTGTTATTTTGTACAGTGGAGAACGAACAGCTAGGAAATATGCAATTCTTGTTTACTACAGGATTCGAGGACTCTGGTATGCTATCTTTTTCAGTGACATTATCAGGCATCATTCTGTCAGTAGTTTTGGACGAACAACTAGGAACAGAATCATCCTTCCATACTTGAGAACCCGAAGATTCTGGTATGCTGGCTCCTTCAACGACACTAGGCGCTGGTCTGTCAGTTGTTTCGGAAGGCAAGAAATCACTATCCTGAAAGACCTCAGGGTGTATTGGCCATATTCCCGTGGTTTTGAAACCATTGATGGCTGTCGTCATTGTGGCTTCTCGTAGAATAGCACTTCCAAACAAGCTGGCTATCTGATACATTGTGACAACACGCCCTGGGTGGCATCGCAACCAATGGTTACTGCAACTTCATAATATGTGCTGAGTGGCTTCATGAATGTAACGTCCAGTGGCTGGAAACGATGTGTGCAGTGCGGCGGGAAACAGAGGAGGATAACCCCGTTTACTCTTGCTAGATCAATTAGTTCAAGATTTTTTGTTTGTGTAGAATGGCCGTCAAACAGTAATAAAACACGATTATTTTTGGAGGCGTTAGTAAATTGCATAAACCGCTTGAACCACCTTACAAAAATGTCGGACTGCATCCAGCCTGATGGATGACATTCGGCCCAAGTTCCAGGTGCAGACCCATCCAACAGTTCGTCTTTCATTCTCTGTCGAGGAAATATCATCGGTGGCATGTAAACGCCTGGTGCACGGACATAAAGTTCTACAGTTACTGTTTGTCCTCTCTCTGCCGATTTCAGAGCTCCAACTTGTTTTCTTCCTTTCGAAGAGATGATTTTCGATCTTCACTTTGGCACTGATGACACACTTGTTTCATCGCAGTTGTACACTCTGTCTGGAGTAATTTGGTATTGGTCATACAGCTGTCCTAATAGTTAAAAAAATTGGTTTTTACTAGACTATTACAAACGAGCAGGTATGGTTTTTAAACCTATAATATAACTACAACTTATCAAAAGCATTACTCTTGGCATGACAATATTTAGGAGCTTTTAAGGAGCAAGATGGGAGCAATGTTAAGGGGCAAGATGGGGACGTCCCCATCTTGCCTCAACTGTAGCATAATACTTAAAAGAAGTATAATAACTTTACAGCTTTTTTAGTCAGTTCCGCGGTTACAGTATTAAATACCTCAAACACAATGTTATTCAATACAAGCCAAGAAATATAACATTTTAAATCGTGGCTTACCTGTTGGCCTTGCCAAAACCAATTAAAATAAGATCAAAACAGTGAGATACAATAAAATGGCCACCGAACACAACTAAATACTCCAAGCTTACTAAAATCTTGTACGCCGAGCCAGCGTGACTTGCTCTTCGATATTAAATCCTTTCCCGTAAGATGGCAGCACCATGCAGACAAATAAACACCTGCCCCATCTTGCCTCACGACCCCATCTTGCCCCCCCTTCCCCTACGTACATTTATGTAACGGAAGGCAAACGAACTTTGCATAAATTATTTATGTAGGCCTATGTATGGTCACAATATCATATCACCTAGCAAAAAGTATAGTAGAGCCTTAACAAAGATCATGTCTGATTAGTTCCCTTAGAAACCCATTTTTCGGGATAAAAATAGCGTATGTTCTATTCCTGGACATAATGTTTCTCTATGCCAAATATTATACAAACCTGTTCAGGCGTGATTGAATAACAAAAATATAAACTTTCGCCATTACTATAATGGTCCTGACGATGTCCTGACGCGACTTTACCCGCATTAAAATTGTTTAGTGTATGTTTTACTCTGAGTTTAATATACTAAGGGAAAAACGATACATGTCCAGTTGAGATTTATACCAGAGAGTATAAAGATATATGTCCAGTTTATTGCGAAAACAGGTTTACCCCAATTTCAGTCCCTATATTTCCAAATGTCTAAAAAATAAATAATTAGTTTGTAGGTATTTAAGTAAGCAGTGATTTGAAACCAAATAGTATAAATATATTTGTATATTTGTTCAGATTAGGGAGCTATTAAGTATATGGCGAAAACAGTTTTCACCACTTTTCTACCCCTTAAATTTTTAACTTCGAAAAATCCTGAAAATACTTTTTTTTTTTAGGTATTTAAATCAACAATGTTTGAAACCAAAAAGCATAGCGATTTCTGCCCAAGTTATGGGGATTTAGAGGGAGATTTTAAGGAAATTGCAAAGACAGTTTGCGCCCCTTTTCACTCCCTTATTTTTATAATTTCCTAAATCCTATACCATTATATAGGTACTTTAATTTAGCAATTTTTTTGAACCAAATAGCAGTACCATATCTGCACAGGTTAGGGAGTTAAAAATAAAATGGTGTAAACATTTTTCAACCCTGTTCACCTCCTGGAGAAAATAAAGCATGCTATATCGTCAAACCCGCTGCGAAATCTGCTCTTGGTCTGACGATTTCTATGATATAAGGTGTTATGGGAGCAGCTACAGTAGTCCACGCAGCAGCTTTTACGAAAACCTGGTACCGTGGAGTGTGTGTGTGTGTGTGTGTGTGTGTGTGTATATATATATATATATATATAATACACATAAAAAGAGAGCTTAGAGCTTAGTTTATCGGCGAGTACACTTCATTTTGTATGTTATAATTACTGGCCATAATCAGGCACTCAGACGCTTTCACATAGACTTTTTCATTTTGATTATTTTAAACTTTTTTCTATTACATTAACTTTACATGGCTTCACATTCATGGGTGCAAAAAACGTAGATTAGAACTATGGTCAGTAGGCCTTCTGCGTTACACAGTTTAAATCCCACTAAATGCAACACTACTTCCACAAACCCGCAAGAACATAGACAAGTTGTCACGGCAATCTTTATAAAAGCTCTCTACTATCCCTCACCGAATGTCAAAAACAAAGCTGTCTTGTGCCTGTGTGTACATCTACGGCCGTACAAGTCACTGTAATGCCCACTGGATGTCCTCACGCCCCGTGGTCTTATTCTGTAATAGTACCTAGCAATAAGTTGTATTATAATTTTATTTACGTTGCATTTCCTTCACGTATAGCTTTATGATCTCTTGGGCGATTGTATAAGCATCGATTTTGTTTCTGATGGTAGACATCAGTCAGCAGATAACTATAATGTTTAAATAAAATATTACAAGGAAACTAAAATTGTTCGTTTTGTCGTACACCATAAGTTGAATATTAATTTGTATAGACATACATTGATTGCATTTTGAGCATAAAAGGGTTTTATCTGCGCCGATCATTCAACAATAGGGGACAATTCAAAATTGTCTTGGAATAAAATAAAGAGTATATACTGTCTGAGTAGCCCATCAGGAGTTTACGAGCTGATTGCGTACAAGAAAAAAACCTGAAAGGCGGCCTTTCCGATGGGGCACAATTCAGGGTTTTCTTTCGCTTAAAACAGAGCGAACAGCCAACTCTGGAAAGGCAGCCCATCAGGATTTTACGAACTGTATGCGTACAAGGAAAAACCTGAAAGGCGGCCTTTCCGATGGGGCGAAATTCAGGGTTTTCTTTCGCTTAAAACAGAGCGAACAGCCAACTCTGGAAAGGCAGCCCATCAGGATTTTACGAACTGTATGCGTACAAAGAAAAAACCTGAAAGGCGGCCTTTCCGATGGGGCACAATTCAGGGTTTTCTTTCGCTTAAAACAGAGCGAACAGCCAACTCTGAAAAGGCAGCCCATCAGGATTTTACGAACTGTATGCGTACAAGGAAAAACCTGAAAGGCGGCCTTTCCGATGGGGCGAAATTCAGGGTTTTCTTTCGCTTAAAACAGAGCGAACAGCCAACTCTGGAAAGGCAGCCCATCAGGATTTTACGAACTGTATGCGTACAAGGAAAAACCTGAAAGGCGGCCTTTCCGATGGGGCGAAATTCAGGGTTTTCTTTCGCTTAAAACAGAGCGAACAGCCAACTCTGGAAAGGCAGCCCATCAGGATTATACAAACTGTATGCGTACAAGAAAAAAACCTGAAAGGCGGCCTTTCCGATGGGGCGAAATTCAGTGCCCACAACGATCTAACGAAAACTAAAAATTTCTGAAAGGGAGCCTTTCCGATGGGGCACAATTCAGGGTTTTCTTTCGCTTAAAACAAGGCGAACAGCCAACTCTGGAAAGGCAGCCCATCAGGATTTTACGGACTGTATGCGTACAAGGAAAAAACCTGAAAGGCGGCCTTTCCGATGGGGCACAATTCAGGGTTTTCTTTCGCTTAAAACAAGGCGAACAGCCAACTCTGGAAAGGCAGCCCATCAGGATTTTACGGACTGTATGCGTACAAGGAAAAAACCTGAAAGGCGGCCTTTCCGATGGGGCACAATTCAGGGTTTTCTTTCGCTTAAAGCAAAGCGAACAGCCAACTCTGGAAAGGCAGCCTATCAGGATTTAAATAATTGTGTGTGTGCTCGAAAAAACCTGAAAGGCGCCCTTTCCAATGGGGCGCAATTCAGTCGCCCCGTTTGAACTCCAATTTGAAACAAAATATCAATAATCATACAAAGTCCGTTTTCTTATACAGAATAAAACATTTCAGACGATGTCAAACCAATTTTAAAATGTTTTGCACATTTAATAATAACAATAGAATAATAATACTTTCTTTCCCTTTTTTTACACATTGTTAACAAAATTCACTTAATTAACCATGAAATTAAGCACTCACGAAAACAAGCTTGTATGTGAGTGCATCTAGTCACTTCAAATTACATGCGGTATTTTGACGATTGTAAACATTTGTAAGTGTATAATAACTGAGAAATAAATATATAAAATATAACCGAAGAAACCTTACATTAGTTTTATAAAGATGAAAGTTAAAAAGAGCAATTTATTAAAATTCAATATAATGTATAAACAAAAACCGTATAAATTATAACATTGTTACATGAATAAATTAAAATATAATTCAATAAAAAAATACATAGACTATTATTTTAGAGACTCCAAGGGTAGCCAAAAAATTGCTGTTTCACACTAATAATTAAAAAAAAACGTTTTTACTGAACAGACCTACATGTCAAACCTGTAGGCGAACATGACAGCTCTTGCCTTTGTTACAGAACTACACTGGCGACGAAAGGTCAGACAGTCCAAACAGAAGTTCGCACACGGTGAATTCGGCGGGAGGAAAGCCGTCTTACTGCAAATTGGCTTTCCCAAATGGTGTTTTACTTGTAAGTAACCTCAGCGCTGACAGTATAAGGGCCGGCTTTATGACCCCGGCTAAAATTTAACCGCAGGCTAGCTCTTATTTTGGTTTTATGACTCCCAGTTAACGTCTACCTTCCAGTTAAAGTCCCGGCTAACCTAGCGGGTGGATGAACCGGCCGCTAGCTGCTTAACCGGAGGCTAAGCGATAGAAAATAAAATGGCGATGTATCAGGCGAGGTTAGTTGTTGATAGTGATGATGACTATTTGAGGAATTCTATTGAATATTTGCAGGATGCGATTGAATAATTTATTACTAAATATAAAATGCTTTGCCGTATTCGTCAAAGTTTTATTAAAAATTACATGAAAGTGTAGACACGCTTTTCGATTCTCGTTGAGTCGTATATTATTATTTGACTTTAATTGATCACGAAGTACATAAACGTATGCAATGTATATAAACTTAAATGTTCCTGCTTAAGAATATGTGTAAATTAGTGCATTTTAAAATTGCAAAACGAGGGTTATTATTACCTATAAAATGCGTGTTTTCGTGGAAGTTGTATCTGTGAATTTTTATTCGTAATACAGTGGACATATGCCGGGAATGAAATGCACTTCATACGACTTCAGACGTGGTTCTAATTCAATGAATACAATTGAATTTGAAAATAAATGTTACCCAATTATCCCTTCCCTATCTTACAAACCTTTAGGTACTTATTATCTACCTGCCACGCAAGTGCAAAACGAAAACAGCACTGGAATTATTCTGTTTCCCGTATCCAAGTTTATCCCTTGATCCTATCGGCATGACCCTTTATATGTTGGTCTTGTTTTACATTATACTTGCTGTTTTAATTTAGAATGTTGAAAAATCCTGTACATAACACAAAATACCTAACATATCACGATGCAAACAAATTATGTCAGGTCTTGTAAAAATGTATTTCTTTCGTATACATTTTACAATCATAATTATTTCACCAGTGAATATGTCTAGGATCTCTCGACCTACTAAATTAAAACAGCAAGCATCCTATACCACAAACTAATTCCATCAGGATCGGATTAATTTGGATACGTGATACGAAACTATTAGTACAAAAATGAAACCTACACCAGTGAAATGAAAATCGACAAGTATTTTCCCGAAACAGGGTATATATTATTTGATTATGAAATAAATTTATGAAAGAAATAAGTGCAAAGCAATAATATAGAAATAAATAAGTGTCTAGCAAAAATGTCTTATCCCTATTTATTTGTCTGTATAGAATTACTTCGTGTCATAAAACCGGCCCTAAGGGCGGTATTCCAAAACATTCAGGTAAGGTAGCGAATAAGCACTACCTTGTTGGGATACAACTGTAACCTATCTCGCAGACTGTATTCCAGAACGCGTCCAAATCCAATTCCTGTTAGGAAACGAAAAAGCAACTGTTTTAATAAACTGTGCCCTGTACGAGGCTAGAAACTAATTTCAATGCATTCTAGCGGATGTTTGGCAACCATCGATGGATTTGCTACGCCAAAATCCTACAGATAGCAGCATTATCGTGCGAATTAATTGGCGTAATTTTAATTTTCTCAGGTAATTTTAAAGTTGTTGATTATTTGTTTTTATGACCATTAAACTATTCAAATATATTCCAGAATAGTTTTTGCTATTATAAAGTTTTATTTGACACACTAGGTAATTTTAAAGTTGTTGATTATTTGTTTTTATGACCATTAAAGTAATCAAATATATTTCAGAATAGTTTTTGCTATTATAAAGTTTTTTTGACACACTAAAACACATTATACATCCCCAGATTATAATTAAAATGACTATGTATGAGTTAATGGCGCCAGATGCGATTCAGCCATATGGGAGAAATCAACGAAAAAGTGAGCTCTGCGCATGCGCGTGATTTTGGCAACGAAACGGCAACAGATAGGACACCAAAAATCAGTGCCCTAAAAATAAGGTACTGGCCGTGTCCTATCGTGCACTTGGAATATGGTTAGGGTACAGGTATCGCATATTCATCACCTAAACCCTTATTTTTGTGTCTTGGAATACGGCCCTAAAAGAACATGTGGCTGTGACTATAGATAGGGTTGAATAGAAGGGGTTCGGGTGTTAGTGGAAAATAGTCAACGGTATTATTATTGTGAACAGCAAGATACGACGGCCAAGATCAGAAATCGCAACAAGTTCGAGAACATAAACAGTTTATGAATGTTCGAGCTTTTTAATTTTTATATTTTTTTACAATATTAAAATTTTACTCACGCTGGTATTTAATATTGAAATTTTATTTTTTTAGATTTTCACACTTGGTGACAATGACGACGTTTGTGGTTTAAAATCCCCCGATTTTGCCAAGTACATTACCAAGGAATTTTTTTTCTTCATATTTTATTCAAAGAAACTTCTAAGAATTTTTGGAAAAAAAAAATTAAATAAAAAATGCTATGGTGGTTGTTCAAGTTTACTTGGAATACCATAATCATTCAAGATAAATATCAATCGCAATGCCTCTATTTAATGGTCATTTTAATCTCATCAAACTCAATGTGGAACCCGTTCCCTGAAATATGTATAATACTACTTAATGTAAGTGTCTCAATGACTACTAACATTTGTTCTTGTTCTTGGGCTTGTTTTTTTTTTTTTTTTTTTTTTTTTTAAGAGACACTAGGCTGGATAGGATTTACCCTGGTATTATCTGCACTGTTATCAGTTAGGACACTATCTGAAGATTTGTCGCTTTCAGTGGAGGTACGGACAAAACCGGCATAAATTGCCTAGTATTCCTATTCCCCAGTATTTTTGTTGCTTCCACATGTACATCACTACTTAATATTTCAAGGGATATTTGATAACTCGCGCTTAAAACTACAGAAAGACACTCCGACTATATTACGTATTCACTTCCTTCGGAACATCGTTAAGTGTAACTGCGTGCCTACCACCTCTTACTCAGCAAGAAAGGGAAGAGAAGTAAATAATCGCTTCGCTCCCGTGCGCGAAGGGATACACAACCAAAAGTTTTAAGTGCGGTTGTAGAACATTCACGCCTTTAAAGACAAGGTCAGTTCGAGTGTTTGAGTTGATACTCGTTTCAATCTGATGAACACTGCCAATCTAGGTTATTTAAGAACTAGCTGTGCCCGCGACTTCGTCCGCGTGGAATAGTGTCTTTGGGTAGCATTTTTAATTATTTAGGCTAATTATTTTACAAATAAGACACATGCTTATAAATACTTTAATGAGCTATTTGCAAAATTAATGACAACAATTGTATTTTATTTATGATTCACAAAAACAAACAAAAATCTTATGAAAAAAAATTGTACTGAGATTATTCGTTTTTACAAAATAAACAAAAGGAGTTACCGTTCTCAGGTACCTAGCTAATATCAAAATGTACAACAAATAATAATGACGTAATAACATCTAACTAAATTCGAAAGTAATCTACTTTTGACGAATGAAAAACACAAAACAATGACCCAACTAAAGAAAAAATATGTAATAACCTAACCCAAAAACTTAAAGTTATTTGTATTTCACGAAGAACATTAATTAAATAAACAAAAAATCAAGTAAGCAAATCGAATTGTAATCAATTTGCAGTGAATAATAATGAATTTGCAGCGGAAAAAATCAGTATTCGCATGCGTGTGGCACAGTCGTCTGCCCTCACGTGTCTGCCCGTTCGGGTAAGCACACTTAGGCATATTTCCCCACCTACACCGCGCCGTACCACGCCGCTATGTAATTTACTCACAAAGATTAAAAAATAACAAGTTCAGTTATATGAGGTGCAACGAAGAAATTGCAGTCGACGTAATTAGAGCTGGAAAAATAAACAACACATGCATGGCCTCTCGTAATAAAATATACCACATATAGCAACTATCCGAATCGGGATGGTCCGACCGGAATAACACGTAAACGTATCGAAAAGAATTATCATACATACTACAAGAGTAAACCGTTACAAATATGTTTTTTTGAACCCTCGGAAAGAAATGGTATTCTAGTTCATTACACACTGTTATGCATGTTTACGAGTTCATCCCCAATATAAGTTTATTTCTGCAGTACTATCCACAACCTTGATTGTTTACCGTGTAGTATGTCGCAAAATGAGTTATCACAATCAGTCCGCAAGGCTCATCCGCACTCGACACTTGGTATGTGCGACATGTCAACATCTATATGTTAGGCGTAGCGATAGCTCGGCATTACATAGGGATTTTGGTTCGACATCTCGAGACCGACACAGTTCCGAATGTGTTGAAACAAGGCTCGGGGCAGAAGCACTCTTAATAGCTGCCACAATATTTCTTGAACACTCCTCGGTTGGAAATCACCCACGTTCGCACTCTCGCTTGTCCTCACAAATACGTACCTGGAAGGAAATTTAATTTCTTCCAATATTAGTACTTAACTTTATACTATCTTCAGTTTGCACTGACTAATAGGCAAAGAAAATGTTTAACTTACAAACATGTTATTTTTAGTATGTCAAAAATAATTTGAAACATATATTTACGGTATTTTAAGCTTGTTTTTTTTTTCCATTTAACTAATATTTGTATGGTTAAGTAGTAATCAAATATAACAGGTGGAAAAAATATCGGCACTGTAGTAATATATTAAAGTCAGTCCAGCGGCTGGTGCCGGTGCGAGGAGATGGAGCCGATGACAGCAATCTTGGATTGTGACGTCGCGGCGGCCATCTTATATGACCTTTCCCTTCAAAATTAACCAAAATTTGCCAAAATTGACTCACAAATTGCTGATCCGTTACTATGCCTTGAGACAGCTTAGAAACACTATCATACAAGACGAATTTCCTTGTCCTTTATGTCTAGCGAAGCCCTCCTTCTCTTGCGACTGTGAGAGAGGATCCCGCATCCCACTTAAAAAATAAATCATATTTATATTTAATAGCGGAAGCCGGTCCGGCGCCAGGAATAGGAGTGTGGATACGGAGCCGATGTCTGCCATCTTGGATTGTAATATTACTGCGGCCATCTAGGATGACCTTGACATTCAAAATTCGCCAAATTTGCAAACAAATTACTCAAAATGTGCCAAAAAAAATCGCAAAAGTTCGCTGGAATTTCCCGTTTTTAGAAAAAGATTCTGCCAAAAAATCTCAAAAAATTAGAAAAATTAAAATTACCCAATTTTAAGGAAAAAATACCCGTTTTGAGGGAATTTTTTTTTCGTTTTCGTCCTAAAAAAATGCCTTGGCTTGAAATGTCCTGAAAGAGGCTTAAAGTCCTAATCTGTAAGCCTCCAATAAACCTGAGGACATTTGACCTAGGCTAATAGGTTGCCATGGATGCCATTTTCTTATTATTACATCATCGTTGCAAATTTATTTGACTGCCGTCTTGAAAATCCGTAATTATTATCCAAAATATTCAGATAAACATTTAACTTTATTAAAAATTACCTTATTTAAAAATTATTTTAATACAATTTTAATGAAATTTTAATTAAGAAAGGGTACTAAAATCATGGAGTCTTTCGGTTCGAACCCAGTGAGGGCAAAATAAAAAATGGCGACGGATCCTTCCTCCACGGAGGCAACGGGCAGACTGACCTCCCACCAGGAATGCCAAGGAATATATTGCGTCAGCCAGTTCAGCGCGCATCGCTGTATCGTCTCTCGCGTTCGTAACAATTAAATTCACTATAGAGGTGAAAGTAGAAGGAAAATTGGCTTTTCTGGATGTCTTGGTCACAAGAAGAGAGGATAACCACATCGGCCACAGTGGTTGCAGAAAGCCAACCTACGCAGACCGGTATCTACAGGCGAGTTCGCACTACCCTCCATCTCCGAAGAGAATAGTCCTCTCAACTTTGGTCAAAAGAGCTAGAGCCTCTTGCGAAGAAGACAAAATTGGGGAAGGAATGAAACATCTAACAAGTGCTCTTCAAGCAAATTATCAGAAATTAGGAAAGCCATGTAGCCACCTCAACAGCAAAAGAAAGAGCATTTTCCTAATAAAACCTTCATTCCTTATTTCACAGGAATTTCAGACCCGGTGGAAATAATTCTTAGGAATCACGAAATTCATACTATTCTCAAACCTATAAACAAGATTGAGGGGTCTCTGACATCTGTGAAAGATAAAACTACAGCCAAAAACCTAGTTGGCGTGTACAAGATTCCATGCTCTTGTGGCAAGGTATATAGCCTATATTAAAAACTGGCAGATGTATAATCACAAGGGTTAAAGAATATATCAGTGACTATAAATATGAACACCCACCATCAGCTATTGCAGAACACTCCATGGAAACCAGACACAGCATTGATTTCGACCAATTCCACATTATAGCCAACATCCGACAATACAAGAAAAGATACATTCGAGAATCAGAAGTATTAAAACACCCAGCAAACATAAATAGAGAAGGTGGCTGAAAATTAATCAGAATATGGGCTCCACTCGTCAGAAAACCTAGAAACCAAGTTCTGCATATAACAAAATACAGGTCGCGTCTGGTTGGTCAAACAGTCCAGCCAATCAGAAGAGAAGAGGCCAATGATTTGCTAACACCCCCAGCTAATCACAGAAGCCCAGCTCCGATTGGCCAAACCAACAAGACTAAAGGAAGGCCGTGATTGGTCCACAGCTTCAGCCAATCGAGAAACATTCCCCTCTCAGGCGAAAGTATTAAAAAGGCAGGAGAACTTGTAATAACCTCAGTAGGTAACTCTACTCTGATGGCGACTGCAACGTCACCCGAAACATCGCTGATATATTCGCCTCGGACGCGGCTTCAAAACAGAAGCCAAGCAACTTCAAACACAGCTAAACTTGTCGCTGTTGCAACATGATTACACCTTCATTTCCTATTCATTTTGTGTGTGTTATTGCTCCAAATTATTTCAATTAAATAATGTTAGACCTTAAGTGAAGTAAATTAACAATGACATATATCAAGAAACGTAGATAAAAGAAATTAATGCTTTGAAGGACGTTTCTCGGTGGGGAATGTTTTATAACTTTAAGTAACTAGGTACTACATAGAAGTGTTGGTAATAGTATTAGTGATAAAAGGAGTATTAGTGATCAAAGAAGCATTAGTGATCAAAGAAGCATTAGTGATCAAAGCATTAGTGATCAAAGAAGCATTAGTGATCAAAGAAGCATTAGTGATCAAAGAAGCATTAGTGATCAAAGAAGCATTAGTGATCAAAGGAGTATTATTGATCAAAGAGTATCAGTGATCAAAGCAGTAAGAGTGAATAAAGAAGTATTAGTGATTATAGGAGTATTAGTGGTAATAGTAGTAGTAATGAGTGTGGTAGTAGTAGTTATTGTGGTATTAGTAGTAGGAGATGTGCTGAAGGTAGTAGTGGTTGTTGGGGGTAGTTGTTGCGGCAGTAGTGGTTGTGGCAGTAGTTGTAGAGTGGTGGTAGTAGTGCAAGGTTAGTAGAGGGAGGTTGCCTCGGTCCCGTAAGCGCTGTGTAGCCAGCCGGCCGAGGGTGGGTGACGTCACTAGCAGTCCCGCAGCTGCCTGCCCGTTATGTCTGCCGCGTCCGGCCACAGCAGCAAGTGTCGCGTCTTAAAATAAACTCATAGATCTAACACCTTGTTAACACTATTACAACGACCCTTCCACAATTGTTCCATTATATTTATACTCGGTCTAATACTGATATGGCTGCCATTATTATAAATATTACCCCCCCTCCCCACCAAAAAAAACGTAGGCTAATAAAGTAAGTTAACACGCGAAAAACAGATTCCATTAATATGATAAGCACAAAAATTATTATGTACATAAAAAACCATTTCACATCACTGATGATTGTGAGTACCTTGCAAGAAATACACCAAAAAAACAAGCATATGTGGAAACAATAAAATATCTCGGTACTCACCAAACATTGCAACCGTTACATATTTGGTTAGCTCATTGATCGTCCGTAGTTTCCGATGTCGGATTATTTCTTTACTCTTGGAAAATAAAAATTTAAAATTAAAAAAAAATTCATTTAGCATTAAGTTTTTGAGAGATTGCTTTAACACACGTGTAACTTAAAAAAATTGTTTAGTTGATAATGCACCATATAAATAAAAATTCGGTCATCCTGATCAAAACTAGACCTAATAAAATATTCCGAATGTCACTTTAGAAGTCCGCTATTTAATGCAGCATACAAATTCAGGTCTTAAATGCCTAAGTACTTCATGTAACAATTTTTTTGTATTTTTTAATTTTTTTTCCTCCGGTCGTCTGACATGGCACCAGAAGTTCTCTTGGTAGATTTTCGGGATTTTTCTGAAAGACACTTCATCCTTATGAATGTTCTTTGAAGAACAAAGGCTCTGATAATTTTCTTTGGAATATTATTTAAGGAAGGAGCAATCTTATCCACCAATTTCGTCACGACGCCTGGGCCTTTTAGAAGTTCTTTACCATGATAATTTTGGAATTCACACTCAAGCTGCTTTGCTTGACGTAACCATAGTTCAGACGGTATACACAATCCCCCATAAGACAGATGCTTGACCCACGATGATTCAGTTGGTATTAGAGTATTCGCCTCATTGCTACTTTCTAAATAGGAGAACTCTGATTTGAGTTTTTTTGCCACCCAACCACAAAGGTATTCAAAAGCATTTTCTTCTAAATCGGTAGAAAATTTAAATTCTGTTTGTGTTGCAATGATATCATCCGCAGTTACGTTTCCTTCAGACTTGCCTTCTTCTTTAAGAAAATTTGTTTTTGATTTTTCAGTTTCACTTACTGAATCAAAAAGACCGCTAAGTTTAAGCACTTTGCTTGCCACAAATTCCGTGTCATCTGAAGCAGCGGTCGTATTTGTGTTCGTCCGTAGCACACCTTGGTTTTTCCCTAAAATTATCATCCTCAGGCGGTATAGTGCATCTAAAGGCGTGGGATGATCGTTTAATCCTCCACGGGTGCGAATCTGCGAAAACAAATTTTCAATAATGTCTTGATTAATACGATGGGTCAATATGTAACTAATACCATGTGTCAGTTTTAGATCTCTGTAAAGAAGCTGTAATGATTTCGTAGACACAATGACACCTTTCTGGAAAAGTTGCATAGTTTTTTTCCCGCAGCAACGCAATTTACTTATTGTTTCAATCATTTTGTTTAAAATTTCGTCTTGAGCAGTTAATTCTTGGCCGTATGCTTTTCGGGATGGTTCGCCAATATTACGGGGTATATAACAGTTCATGGTGTCAAACCATTGGTCACACAGGAGAATAAAGTCTGCAGTTGCTTGTGCCACATTCTTGTCCATTCCGGGCATTTTAGTTTTCAAAGCGATAGCACTGGTTCGTGACAATAATTCACTTGCTTTCCTTACATTCTGCCGCTGCGTTTTTTCCACCGATATATGTGTCTTTGTTAGTTTGTGGCATATTTTGAGATCTGAGGATTCTTCTGCATTTATAAGGGCTTCGACTGGTCCTTTATTAATGTGTATGTTACCAGGTAAATTGAACCCTGTATCCAAAAACCAATTCCTGATGAGTTTCAAAAGATGTGGCGGATCAGCAAACACATAAATTTTCTCGGTTTCTAAACTAGGTTGGTTAAAAAATGTCTTGTCTGTACTAATTCCCATTTCCTTCCATAGGCCTACATTTCCTCCCCCAAGATCACTTACTATGGCTTTCACCACGTATCCTGCACCACGAAGCTTATCAATAATTGACAGAAGAATATCTTTCGTCATTTTTGTGTCAAAATTTATGTAAAGTGGCTGCTTCCATTTAGAAAACAAGCCTCGAGCCATTACAACTTGCATGTATGAAAAAGGTCCGACAACTTCATCTTTTTTCACATCGTATTCCAGAGTTCTCTTTACTTTAACTTCGTCAAATTGCAGGACTGCTATGCGTTCTTTATCAATCAGTTTTGATCCGGCAACTTCAAGATACTGAAACATGTGCTGAAGTAGGCCCTCACGCATTTCCAAAGATGATGCCCATCTCTGAAGCGTGGATATACCTGGCAAAGGGATATTCATTTTTTTCTTCAGAAAAAGATAGCAACGTTTACTTAGGTACCTTAATGTGAACGCCAAAGATATTTCTTCATTAGTCCACCTCACATGTTTCCTTATTCCAAGAAGCAACCCTATTTGATTTTTCGTAAACAACGACGACAGCACTTGGAAACATTTTTTTGATTCTTTAGAATCTTTTACATTCTTTCTCTTCAGGTTATTATTTTCTTTCTTTAATTTTTTAATATTTTTGGCGTCTGAGAGAAGTTTATTTTCTAAAAGTAATATTTTATGTTTCAGAATTTCATTTTCTTTTTTCAGATTTTCTTCTTTATTTTCAACCTTATTTCTAGCGTTGAGGCTGCTAGATTCAATTACACTTATTTCTTGCGGTTCTTTTATCAGCTCTGTTGCAATTATTTTGTTCTGTCTTGAATTGTACCGAGAATTACGTTCTACAGAATTTGTATCCTCCCGGTGAATATGATCCTTAGACAACAATTTTAGAGATGGTACAGCAGATTTCTTCAAAACTTTCTTCGGTTCAGTTTTTAACAGTTCAGCCTGTAGATCTCTTTCATAGTCCTCGACCATAAAATGATCTGAACAAACATAAGACGTATCAGGATTGAATTTATCTTGTCGTTTGCAGTGTTGCACCCATTGGCTTTTGAACACAATTTCTTTTGGAAATCTGTGGTATATGACGTTTTTTGTTTTTTCACGACGATTTTTACAAACAGCTACAGCACACCCAGTCCCGGGCATTTTACCACACAGCAAACTAGTATTGAAGCTGCATTAATGTTATAAAATATTCGTTCAAACGCCGAACACTGCACAAGTTGACGTTTATCAGGCTAGGAAATAAAACTCTAAACACACACGCGAGGTACACATAAAGTAGTTGAATTCGTCGTGCACATGAAGATGAAACTAGAAGTACGCGTGTCATGAGATCGCCTCTATGACAGTGCGTCCAGTTTTGTCGGGACGAAAAGATAAATTTGTGAAAGCGAGCGCGTCTTGACTGGGGGACGGGACGGGAGCAAGGTCGAGGCGGTGGACTGCACGTGACGTCACTTCGCTGCCTGCGCAGAAAGATGCGCGCGCGTCTGAGGCAACCTTCCCTTCTACTAACCTTGGTAGTAGTGGTGGTGGCAGTAGTGGCGGTGGCAGTAGTGGCGTTGGCAGTAGTGGCGTTGGCAGTAGTGGCGTTGGCAGTAGTGGCATTGGCAGTGGTGGCGTTGGCAGTGGTGGCGTTGGCAGTGGTGGTGGCGGCAGTAGTGGTGGTGGCGGCAGTAGTGGTGGTGGCGGCAGTAGTGGTGGTGGCGGCGGCATTGGTGGTGGCGGCGGCAGTAGTGGTGGCGGCGGCAGTAGTGGTGGCGTCGAGTGGTGGTGGCGGTAGTGGTTATGGTGGCAGTAGTGGTTATGGTGGCAGTGTTTGTTATGGTGGCAGTAGTGGTTGTGGTGAGTGATTGTGGTGCCAGTATTAGTTGTAGTGGCAGTAGGGTTTTTGGTGACAGTAGTGTTTGGGGTGGCAGTAGGGTTTGTGGCGGCAGTAGTGTTTGTGGTGGCAGTAGTGTTTGTGGTGACAGTAGTGTTTGGGGTGACAGTGGGTTTTGGGGTGGCAGTGGGGTTTGTGGTGGCAGTAGTGTTGGTGGTGGCAGTAGTGTTTGTGGTGGCAGTAGTGTTTGTGGTGGCAGTAGTGTTTGTGGTGGCAGTAGTGTTTGTGGTGGCAGTAGTGTTTGTGGTGGCAGTAGTGTTTGTGGTGGCAGTAGTGTTTGTGGTGGCAGTAGTGGTGGTGGTGGCATTAGTGTTTGTGGTGGTTGTGGCATTAGTGTTTGTGGTGGTTGTGGCATTAGTGTTTGTGGTGGTTGTGGCAGTAGTGGTGGTGGTTGTGGCAGTAGTGGTGGTGGTTGTGGCAGTAGTGGTGGTGGTTGTGGCAATAGTGGTGGTGGTTGTGGCAGTAGTGGTGGTGGTTGTGGCAGTAGTGGTGGTGGTTGTGGCAGTAGTGGTGGTGGTTGTGGCAGTAGTGGTGGTGGTTGTGGCAGCAGTGGTGGTGGTGGCAGCAGTGGTGGTGGCAGTAGTGATGGTGGCAGTAATGGTGGTGGCGGTGGTGATGATGGCGGCATTAGTGGTGATGGAGACGGTAATGGTTGTGGTGGCAGTAATGGTTGTGGTGGCGGTAGTGGTTGTAGTGGTAGTAGTAAGTGTTGGTGGTGGTAGTAGAAGTAGTGGTCGTATTAGTGGTTGTGTAAGTAGTAGGTGGCAGTTGTAGAAGAAGTGGTTGTAGTGGCAGCAGTCGTGATGGTTGTAGTAGTTGTGGGTGCAGTAGTGGTTTTGGTGGCAGTTGTGGTTGCGGTGGCTGTAGTATTAGTATTAATAGTGTTGGTGATGGTAGTAGTGGTGGTAGTGGTAGAAATAGTGGTCGTTTTAGTGGTTATGTAAGAAGTAATGGTCATATTAGTGGTGGTGTAAATAGAAGTGTAGTAGGTGACTGTTGTAGTAAAATTGGTGATGCCATTAGTGATGGTGGCAGTACAGGTTGGGTGTCAGTAGAGGTGGGGTGACAGTAGAGGTGGGGTGACAGTAGAGGTGGGGTGACAGTAGTGGTGGGGTGACAGTAGTGGTGGGGTGACAGTAGTGGTGGTGACAGTAGTGGTGGTGGCAGTAGTAGTGGTGGTGGTGGAATTAGTGGTGGTGGGTGCAGTAGAAATGGTAGTAGTGGTGATGACAGTGGTAGAATAAGTTGTGTTATAAGTGGTGGTGTAAGTAGTATTAGGTGGCAGATGTAATAAAATTGTTTGTGGTGGAGGCAGTGGTGGTTGTAGTAATAAAGGTTTTGGTGACGGAAGTATTAGAAGTAGTGATCGCATTAGTGTTGGTGAAAGAAGAAGTAATGGTCGTAATAGTGGTTATGTAAGAAGTAATGGCCATATTAGTGGTGGTGTAAGTAGAAGTAGTAGGTGACTGTTGTAGTAAAATTGGTGTTAGAAGTGTTGGTGGCGGTGGTTGTGGTGGTGGTGGTGGTGGTGGTGGTGGTGGTGGTGGTGGTGGTGGTGGTGGTGGTGGTGGTGGTGGTGGTGGTGGTGGCAGTAGCAGTGGTGGTTGCAGTAGTGGTGACGGTAATAATGGTGTTGGTGGTGGCAGTGGTTGTGGTAGTAGTAGAAGTGGTTTTATTAGTGGTGATGGCAGTAGTAGTGGTAGTAATAGTGTTGGTGGTGGCAGTGTTTGTGGTAGTGATTGAAGTAGTTGTCTTATTAGTGGTGGTGTAAGGAGAAGTAGTAAGTGGCAACTGTAATAGAAGTGGTGATGGTAGTCGCAGTAAGAGTGTCAGCAGCAGCAGCGGCGTGGCGGGATGGCGGGATGGCATTGCCAAGGTAACGACCTTCCAACGAGAACACGTGCCAACTAGAGTCACGTGTTGCGACTCCTCGCGGAACATGTTAACTAGCCATTGACGTCACGTGTTGACCATCTCCCAGCGCCCGATGCGTTTTTGGCAGGAACAAATACTGTTGACGTGGGAAACGCGTGTTTGCAGATGAATCCCAGGTATCCAACAAGACTGCGGACAATTTCCGTCGTGGCTTGACACGCCATTAGGACAACCGGCTACTTTTTTACGACTTATCAAACATTACGAACGAATACGCGGAATCGTGTTTAGAAGCCATGGTAAATATTTTGACGCAGACCTCATATTTGCCTATGGTAATTCCAACAAAAGAACATTCTGTAATTCTATCAATAAGCGACTCTGAAAAGCATTAGCATTCAAATTTCTGTCAGACTCTATATTTTCTCACGCATGCTTCTCTTGTATATTATCTCAACTACATCACCATGATATTCTACAGCATAAGAATTTATTTTCTATGTGCGTTTCGGTGTATAGCTAGTTTTAAAATAGTTGCTGTTGTTTAGTGTTTGAAATATTAGAGAAATTGTAAGGTCAATAATTAAAAATATACTAAATAGTAATTAAATATTGAACTATGTTTTAAAAACATTAACAAACATACAAGAACAGGCTCCAACACAATCGACGAAACGAGCCATTGATATAATATTCCTTCCACTGTGGTAAGACAGTCCACAACCCCGACCAGCCACGATTCCCCCAGGGTCAAATTCCGAGACCTGCTCATATGGTTGCATGATCTTCTACACGTCATGTCCACTTGCTGTGTGCATACGAACGGCGGGGGGAACCCAATGCCACTAAATCTCAACGACCACCACTATATACTATCCATCAGGGATAAATTGCACTAGTGCTGGTCCACTTTGTTGAACAACTACCAAGTCACTGTCCTACCTTCATGTGCATCCTTCTTGGTATTTCAATTTTAATTGTCACCCAAGTATTTTATATTATTCGAAATTACAATTAAATGAAACAATTACAATGTGGTTTATTTTTCAACAATTTCTTCCTTCAATTACTATACAAACACTTCAACGACCAATGTAAGCACCGCAATGAATAGGGAGAAACGAAGACCAGTCTCAAACTATACTTGCTGGAACAACGAGATCAGCGAGTTAAGGTGGCCGTTGGACTGGGTCGCCAAAAGGCATGCAAAGCTCCAGGTGTTAACGCGCGACTACAATCCGCTCAAAATTTATTGAAAGTGTCTGATTACAAATAGCATTTAAGAGCCATTGCACTTATCTATACAAGTTTCGTTTCATGGTGTCGTCTATAGCGTACTTTTTGGACAGAGAAAAAGGCTAAAATGGCTATTTTCATGGAATTTTCGATTGAAAAATTCTACACGTAGTATAGGGAAGTTCAATATCCCAGCATAATATTATGGGGTCACCGCTTAAAGTCCCATATAGGCATGTTATCGCGGCGAAGACTGCACTTTATTTCGGTGCGTGGCACGTAGAGGCTGTGAGGCATATGTTGCGGGAGCAAGTGTCACCCATAGCACCCTCGCGCTATTAGAGCTCGTGCACCCAGCCCGAATGATTACACTGAGCGTATATTTTAACGAGTGGATCAACAGACAAAAAGCTAGTGAATTCACCCAGACCCACAGACCCTCCCTGGCAAAGTTGATAGTTGGTTCGGTGCGAGGAATTCCTGATTTAAGTCCCACATAAATGTGGGTGTAGGTAGTGTTCAAATTGTTAGGTTTTAATAAAACTGTTTGGATGGTCACCCCCAAGTTGTATTACTGTCACTAAAAAATAAAATTAATTCATATATGCATGTTGCCTCGTGCATTAAAAGTTTAACAGTACAATTACATGTTATATGTTAGATTAGTGTTATGAGGCTTCAGAATAATGTGTTTTACATTCAATTAACGAATTTGCAGCCACAAGGCCCACCTCAAACCAAATTATCGTAGTCGTCATACAAATCAAACTGGAGAAAACATGAAACCAAATAGCAACGCAGTACCACTCTCTTACTGGCCATTAGATTTTACTCATTACATTACTTTTCGTAAAGCTCTGATGACTTCGTCGCACCTGCATTCCCCACCGGCTCTAAAGAAGATGTGATAAGTTTCGCCGGCCTGGATAGACGTAAACAAAATGCGGGGAGACTGGCTGGGTGCGGCCGAGACCGGCTGGGGTCGGCCGAGACCGGCTGGGGTCGGCTGTGGCTGGCTGGGATCAGCTGGAGCTGTTTGGGGTCGGCTGGGGCTGGCTGGGGTCGGCTGGGATCAGCTGGAGCCACTAAGGGTCAGCTGAGGCTGTCTGGGGTGGCTGGGATCGGCTGGAGGATGGCAGGGTCGGCTAGGGCCGGCAGGGGTCTGCTGGGGCTGGCCGAGTTTGGCTGGGGCTGGCAGAGATCGGCTAGGGCCTGCAGAGGTCGGCTGAGGCTGGCTGGGGTCGGCTGGAGTCGGAAGGGTTCGGCTGGGATCGGCTGGGGCCAGCAAGAGTCGGCTGGTCTGGCAGAGGTCAGCTGTATCCAGCAGGGGTCGACTGTGGCCCACAGGGGTATGGGGTTGGCTAGGGTCGGTCGGAGCTGGCTGGGGTCAGCTGGGGTCAGCTGAGGCTAGCTGGGGCCTGGCTGGGTGGGCTGGGGCCAGCAAGGGTCGGGTGGGGAGGCTGTGAGCTGGCTGGGGTCTAAAGGGGTCAGCTGGGGGTTGGCTGAGGCTGGCTGGGTCAGCTGGGATCGGCTGGGGTAAGCTGGGATCGGCTGGGGTCAGCTGGGATAGGCTGGGGTCGACTGGGGTCTGGAGCTGTCTGGATTCGCAGGAGCTGGCAGGGGTCGGCTTGTGCTATAGTGCGACAAGAAACAAAAGAGCCTTCTCGGACATTGACATTGCTGGCTGTGCATGTTCTTTTGCTAGTTGTGGCATTATACTTTCGCGGTTTTCGGTTCCAGCGCCCGAATACTTTCCTGGCGCATCACGGACCCGGGATGGATATGTAAGGCCAGACCTTTAATCTTCCCACTGGAGCTCGGCTCGACAGTGGATCTCTCTACTGTTCGTCTCTGATCGGGCACCTCAGTCACACACACTGCTTCGCAATACTCACTCGTCCGCCACACACACAACACCGTACCAGATGCTCGTCCCCAATGATCTAATCTCTCACGCATAGCCCATCGCTTGTCGCTCACCTAGAGGTCGCTCACCCTCTTCACTTCACTCTACAGTCTCGCAATTGCTCCCCAGTGTCTCCACCAGCCTTCATCACCGTAGCCGGAGGTCTGCCTTATTCTTTATACCTGCGAGTTCCCGCTCTGGAAACGTTCGTAGCCTTCCGAAATGACTCGTCTTCAGAATCCCCGCCTAACACTCGAAGATGCGAGAACAATGGCGTCCTAATTACGCCACTTCTAACGAGGGTGCTCTCGAGACGCGCAGAATGTACCAGGCGAGACAGTAAGGCACCCAGACAATTTGGAAAGGCTTTGTGAAAGGGGAAGGGGGAGTGGCGGATATTACCTTGGTCGCAGTGGGGTTTCCTCAGAGATTAGCGCGGCCAACGCACCGCTCCAGCCATCGTAACAAAATATTTCATCTTATTTTTTTCATGATAAAACTGCAGCCGAAGTTTGACGGTCAAATTCTGACATTATGTATATTAATGTTAAAAATGTGTGTAAACTACCTGCGCCAACCAATGATTGGTTAACCACACTTTTCAGGCTGTCAAACACATTAAAAATTTGAAGATACATCTTGGTGTATTTACATGTTAAAAACCAACATACTTGTTAAGCGCGCACCGAGTTAACAATATGGTGAGAACAAGCCTGATATCACAAATATGACATATCTCGAAGTTGATGCCTTCGTAAAAATCGAAACGTTGCTCGAAAACACTATTCGAATATTGATTTAAACGATGTTAGCAAACGGCTGCAGTAATGGTAAATGTGATGTTGCCAGAGGAGCCCTTGCACACAAAACCGATGATTTCAAAAATGCCTACGGACAAATATATTTATAAAACCATGACGTTATTAATGTAACTAAGAATCCTGTTTTCCGCAAAAACAATTTTTAAAAACTACATTAAATTAATTTTTAGTTTCTTTCCAGTAGGCCTATAATTATTTATTCCAAACTTAGTATTTTAAGTGTTGATGTGGTAAATTACCATTACTAAAAAATTATATTATCCTAGCCATGGGTAAATTATTATTACATAATTTTATTAAAATTTATAATTTCTAAGAAATTCAGTAGACTCTCAAATTCTACAGCTGTTAATTTAAATTATATGATTTAAAAATATTTAACGATATTCAAAACAATTTTAAAAGTTATTTTGAAAGTTTGTAAAAGGTTAAAATGTTTTTTTAAGTCGGTTACTTTAAGTGTTCAATGAGAAAAAATTTTGCTCGATATATATATATATATACATATATATACATATATGTATATATATGTATATATATATACATATATATACATATATGTATATATATGTATATATATACATATATGTATATATATGTATATATATACATATATGTATATATATGTATATATATACATATATGTATATATATATATGTATATATACACATACATATATGTGTATATATACATATATGTATATATACACCTATATTTCAGTTTTAGGTTATGTCGTATGAAATTCGTATTGTTTTCCAATATTTATGATAATTCGTTTATATTGAGAAATGTTTGAAAAATAGGAAGGGATTTTTTGTGGCTGTGATCACCGAGACGGGACGTCAAGTAGGCAGATTAAAATTAATTTCATGGACATACGCTACTATTTTGTCGTAGAAATCTTAACTGTGTTCGTCTGCAACTGATTCGTCGTTAGGTCCGCTGTATTCGTCTGTGCCGTACTGTCTTAATTCCTTCCACGAAATTTCGCGTGGTCTTAACATTTGACATCTGCTTACTTTCCGTTGCTTGTTCTCTGTTGTCCCTTCTTTTTTTTTCCTATGACAACCAGCGTAAACCAGCATTAATGTATGTCCATAAAACTATTTTAAATCAATGTTTCCCGCTGCAATAATCATGCAAAGAACAATCAGCAGTGTCGTGGGCTCGACTGCATTCAACAGCCCCGGGCTCACCGCCAGACGAGAGGTGGGTACGGAAGATTTCTTAGGACGCACGGCTATACAGAGGCTTATGACCTATTTTACAGACTAAGTTCATTCGATTTAAACTCGATTATTCGATGTTTCATGTGATTAATATTAACAGCTCGAATATGACCACTTTTCGCCACTAATATCGCTTAAATTAGAAAATTATGGCTTGGCCTTACTGTGAACTTTTTAATTAGAATACAAATTATGATTACTTTGTTTCAATGTATGGGCTTGTATGTTTGTAGAAAACGTATATTAGGTATTGTGAGAAATAAAAAGGACGATAATAATTTTATAATATATTCACAAGTGTCCAAACAATCGACTATGTGGCTAAATACAATCATTTGCAACTCTCTTCTTATAGGATATTTAATAAAATTTAATCAAGCAACTATAGTGTACAAATTTGCTTTACAAATTAATACAATTTTAAAATCATTGAGTTTTTAATATATATATTAATGCACTAGAACTTTTGTAGGTTAGGTTGATGACTATTTGGCGAAAATTTATTTTATGATTCTTTTACACTGTCATTGTTATCATTATCCATAGCAAACTACTCAAAAACGAAATTCGTCGACGAGTAATGACACAGGTGGAACGCTGGTAATTAAGAGTTATTTGAAGTGATAATGGCGTATTCCGTGCCTGATGATCTGTTTACATTTTTATGGCAACAAACGTTTCAAGCTGGTAAACAACTATTTACTTTGAGGACAGTTTGAAATGTATCTCCTATCGTGAAACAGAAGCTAGGTTACGCAGTACCTCGCATTCTAGCCAGTTTACACCATTGTCTCAAATGGAAGATCTCAACTAATGATTACACGGGGAATGACACAATGCCCTGATAAAAAGCTGGAATGTGCTTTCCCGGTATGATACACAAGCTTTTATCTTTTTCGTTAGGTCGGTTTCCTGACCCCGCCATCCGAAACCGGCGATCAACGCTGACCTCTGTGGCCAATCAGCAGACCGGGCCGGTAGAAGCCAGCTCGTCGTCCAATAACTAGAGACCGGAAAAATTCGCGGATTCATTTCGCGATAGTCTAGAATCCAAAAGCGTTTGCCTTGTTACCGCATCAGTGATTGGGCCACAGTTTATCTGAATGACACTCGACCAATGGAAAAACCTTCAACAAAAGAAGTATCGAATCATTAACGTCCCAGTTAACAGGTGTCACGAGTCAGTAGCCAATGAGCAGATGTAATTTTCCCGAGTGCGTAGAGGATCATTGAGTCTATCCTACAGGTCATTGAAATCGCGAATTTTTCCTGTCTTTACCAATAACGCAGATCCTGCAGTTCTACAACCAGGCCTGCCCAAAGTAAATATTGGACCGGGCAGGCGTGTGCTGAACACTTCTTGGAGCCTCTTCTTTCCCTTGCTCCTTTTCGCCACATCACTCCCTCATTTACACGACTTTCATATTTTGAAGTGAAACTTCTTTGCTGAGGGGGCTACAATTTTCGGGAAGCCGCCTTTTCACAGACGAGAGAGCCAAACGCTTGATCGTGCATCTTTGGGTTTTTTTTTTTTTTTCATTGTAAAAGGTTAGGTTAGCTACATTATAAATACTTTAAAGCATTGTGGACGGTTGACTTGGTTAGGATAGCTACATTAAAGATACTGTGAAATCATGTAAACGGTTTCCTAGCCCTGGATAGCTACATATTTAAAAGTTATTTGCTAAGCAACCATAAAATGATTTTACAGTATTTTTAATGTAGCTATACTTACCTAATATAACCAACAATCCACAATGTTTTAAAGTATTTATAATGTAGCTAACCTATCCTAATCGACCGCAAAATTTAATGCCACATCGGTTTATACAATGAGATAGAACTAAAAAAAAAGCGAGCATGAACTTCGGGGAACTTCGGGTGTGGCTCTCTCGTCTGTGAAATGAAGGCTTCCCTAGGAAACTCAGGCCTTTTAACATGGCGACACCCGACTGCAACGATCCCAGCAGCTCAGCCTGAAGAACTCCCGCGAAATTCAAATTCTCTTGTGTTTCACTGGGCGATCTCGGCACAGGTTTTCTATCGTCGTTTGAAATCATTTTGTTGTAGATTAATGAATTTAACTCCATATATTTAAACAGTGTATTCATAATCGAAAGAAGTTTCCGTAATCTACAAAAATATATTGATTTAATCATCGTGAAAAATGACCGAACTTTGAACATGGGACAGATCATACAACTTTTAACAATGAAAAATGCATAACTTCAAACCTGAATTTTTGTAAATCGATTATTATGTTAATAATTTCGTGAAACTTCATAAAATTTTAATGTCTTAATATAGGTGCTAAACTGTGTGTATATACACACACACACCTATATATGAAAACTCCAAACACGATATTGTTAAATACTAATGTCCAGTAAAACATCATCGATTTTTAATGTCGCTAAACTAACCAAACATTTACAGCATTATACAGCATTTGAAATGTAGCTAACCTAACCGCGTAAACTGTTCAAAATAGAGAACTATTGTTATACTACTTAAAATATCGCATCGCAATGCTGTTTAGCAGTCATCAAAAATACCATTTTCAGCATTTTATATAATTTATTTAGAAGAGTGGCTAATCTCTAAAATTAGTATTAAATGTTTAAAAAAAATGTTTTTAATAACAGTATTATATAGATATATAAAAAGGATAAATATTTAAAATCATTAAACGTTGCAGGTATGAAACTTCTTTACTTCATACCCAGTAATTTAAATTAGGTTTGTTTCTATAAAGGTTGTAGAAACTTTTTTTTCACATGTAATTGTAGCCAGTAATATTCCTCTTATTTTAAACTTCAGTTGAACAACATTTCACCAAGAAGTACCAAAATTCCGTTTTAAGGGGGGGGGGGAGGAAAGGGTAATGGGGGTGGTTTTTAGGAATCTTATGTAGACAGTGACAGTCCTATTGTTTTGAAGCTCAAGTGTGCAAAATTTCATCAAGCTCGGAATAATACTTTAAATTTGTATTTAAAAAATGCAAACAAACAAACTTCTTCAAAATGTATGTATATACATATTTACGCACACCTAATTAATCATTTCGAATATAATTAGATAAATTTATGTCAGTAAAAAAATAAATATTATATGCCTACCTAGTGTAATAACCAATCCAACGGACTAATCTGTGTATTTAAAGTTATTATTGCAACACCTTACTAAACAAACATGTCTAAATACGGTGTTAAATGGTAATAATGAATTATATCAGAAAATGTTTTTAAAAATGTGATGGACCGGGATTTAATCCCAAAAACTTGCAGTTATCAGTCACGCATAATACCACAATGCTAAATATAACAAATCTAGAGTAACAATAAAATATTTGGTTATCAATGATGTAATCCCAAGATTGTCATTTTTTTAATTGTTTCTATTTCTTTGTGTGACTATTAAAGTCGACAAAATTTGCTCCAGAATATTTTTCGCTATCAGAATGATTTATATGGCACACCGATACGCTTTAAAAGTCCCCCGGTGTTCATGTAAGCGAATATAAAATAGGTGGTTGCCACCACACGGAGACGACATCGGCAGCAACGCGCCTAAAGAAATGTTTTAACGTGTAAAACGACTTCGAGCAGTTAGCAACCTCGTAATTGTTGCAACGAAACATTGCACGAGCCTTTCCAGCCATAATAAATAATTACAAATGCATAAAACTGGGGGGGGGGGGGGACGTACATTCAAAATTGCCAAAAAAAATTACCCTTATCGCAAATGCGCTGACGCGGTAGGACCAGGCGCTGCCGCTAGAATGCGCTGCGTAAACGTGTCTCCCATTTTTCTTTTCCGCCGACTTTCCTATAATTGTGCTAGTACAATATTCGGTTATACGTGCGTAGTTGGGTACGCCAGTATCAACAGTGTTTCAAATGCTCGCGTAGTTGGGTGCGCGAGTATCAACAGTGTTTCAAATGCTCGCGTAGTTGGGTGCGCGCGAGTATCAACAGTGTTTCAAATGCTCGCGTAGTTGGGTGCGCGCGAGTATCAACAGTGTTTCAAATGCACGCGTAGTTGGGTCCGCGAGTATCAACAGTGTTTCAAATGCTCGCGTGTTGGGTGCGCGAGTATTAACAGTGTTTCAAATGCTCGCGTAGTTGGGTGCGCGCGAGTATCAACAGTGTTTCAAATGCTCGCGTAGTTGCGTGCGCAAGTATCAACAGTGTTTCAAATGTTCGCGTAGTTGGGTGCGCGCGATTATCAACAGTGTTTCAAATGCTCGCGTAGTTGCGTGCGCGAGTACAGTGTTTCAAATGCTCGCGTAGTTGGGTGCGCGAGTATCAACAGTGTTTCAAATGCTCGCGTAGTTGGGTGCGCGAGTATTAACAGTGTTTCAAATGCTCGCGTAGTTGGGTGCGCGCGAGTATCAACAGTGTTTCAAATGCTCGCGTAGTTGCGTGCGCGAGTATCAACAGTGTTTCAAATGCTCGCGTAGTTGGGTGCGCGCGAGTATTAACAGTGTTTCAAATGCTCGCGTAGTTGGGTGCGCGAGTATCAACAGTGTTTCAAATGCTCGCGTAGTTGGGTGCGCGCGAGTATCAACTGTGTTTCAAATGCTCGCGTAGTTGCGTGCGCGAGTATCAACAGTGTTTCAAATGCTCGCGTAGTTGGGTGTGCGCGAGTATCAACAGTGTTTCAAATGCTCGCGTAGTTGGGTGCGCGCGAGTATTAACAGTGTTTCAAATGCTCGCGTAGTTGGGTGCGCGCGAGTATTAACAGTGTTTCAAATGCTCGCGTAGTTGGGTGCGCGAGTATCAACAGTGTTTCAAACGCTGAAACGCGAACAGGCTGTGCGGGCACCGCCGAGGCGACCCCTCGTCGCGCAGTGGGTCAGTGGCCCTGGTAACGGCACTCTTCGCCAGTCGCTGGCGTGACGCGTCGGACCGGCGACCCGAACAGCGGGGCCTAGGCCACGTTCGCGACGGTTGCACTCAAGTCGAAGCCACACTCGCACGCAACACAGCGGTTCGAACCATCCCAACGGATCTCGCCCTCATTCACTTCTGTCGAAATTTTCACCGTTTCAAATGTTTGAATTTTTTTTTCCAGTAATGATTCACCTAAATCCAAGCATTTAATTTCACTGTTTTGTTTTTAACGTTTAAGATCAATACACACAAAAAATCCTCGAAAATAAATTCATTTTCAAATTGGTCTCACTCTTTTTCCTAGGAATGCACAGATCCAAACAACAGTCAGATTGTCTATGCCGCTGCCGTGTACGCTGATTGGCCGCAAACGGAAAAGTTGGCGTAATTTCTGTGCGCCGTGCGCGTGCTGTTTTTTCAGTGTGTTATATTTTACTATGTGGCAGCTGCTATCTGTTTGTGTGCATTCAACTTCCGTGCGTCTGTGCTTTTGCGAATGTAGCCCAGCCTTTAGGTACATTTGTCGTAATGGATATTTAAAAAAAAAAATAACTTAAATTCATACCCGACTAAGTTACATTAAAATCATCTCAATTTCTCTGTTAAAATGCTTCATTTTGAAGGACTTGTTTTTCAATTTTATTTCTTATATAATTGACTGAATTTTCGGATGTGTGAAATAAATGTCTTCAATAAGCGAAACGATAATAATTTGTTTCTATACACACACCACAAATACCTGGATTCAATTATTCGTGCAGTCTAAGTGGCGGGTACAAGCAACGAACAATCCAACTGTTTGAATGTTTTTGGCTTACCAATTACTAAGCCTGCGGCCTGCAGATCGTGTTGTTTGGGACAACATAACTCAGTCTTCCCATTGAGACACAGCATTATAATGCTGTGGTGAGCCATATGACATGTTTAGAACAGTTGATACTGTGTATTCTTCTGAAATTAAATTTCAAAAGTAAACATTCTTAGTATACCAGTATACGCCTAATCAAGTTTGCATATACTGAAGAATTATTGAAAAAATAACGTCTTATTTTTTTCGGAAATTTTACCCAGTGCTTCGGATACCTGAATGGTGAGTCAGTATTCCCAGATTAAATTTTTGGTTTGTCTGTGATTTTATACACTTTTCTTTGCAGTTACAGGCGATCGCCGCAACTACCATATAAATTAAACGTCAGTGGTTATGTTAATCGGGACTTGATGGAAGGCTACATGTCAAAAACGATTTTAAGCAAAACTTAGAAAAACATGCAATCAACTACAAATATTCGCGAAACACATGCAAATCTGAACATAATATCAGACAATAACCTACTGTTCGATACAACCATCTTTCCTAAAACTTACAAGTGACGTTACATGCCCATGACATGCAGTGCATCTTACCTGTGGTGTAAAATAACACAACTTACAAATATTTAATGAAATCAAATGCCCTGCATGCTGATATATCTAGGGCACATTTAGACAACTGTAAACTCTGATTTGTTTCTCAATGCATTACGCACTGATGCCTGAGTCAAATGCAAGTCAGTATAGTTGAACAGATAGGCTAAACATGAGATCTACCAGAAAGCTTGACACGCGATTTTTTATGACCTGGCTGCCGTCTGTTCGAGTTATTGTAGCGCGGAAGGCCACTAAGGGCGACATTCACACACGCATTAAAGGCCACTCATCTTTATGCGCAAAGCAGTGAACTGGAGCAGTCTTTACGCTGACGACTCGCATTCGTGGGACTCGAAGCAGTGACCACAATTAATCTTTTAGCATAGAAGTGAGATGCATGTCCTCCGGCGGCTTCCAACATTTTGTAAACTTTTTTTATATTAAAACAATGACACCGGTTTTAAACTTGTTTACTCTACAAATGGAAATATTATTTGAAGACGAAACGCAAGAGCATTTTCACATCGATATAGTTTGATACTATTCGTAAACCGACTGCACTTTTTAACGCAATTTTTAAATGATGCATCTTAAAGGGGTGCCTCCCATTTCAGGTCAAGATTTTATATTTACAGTAATTACAGATAAACTTGTAGATTTTTTCAATTGTTTAACTTTCACGAAATGAAAAATATATACATGGCATACTTTTTGCATAATTAGCTGCCAAAGTTACATTTTTAATGTTTTTGGGTTGTACAAATAAGGAGAATTTAATTTATTGCAGCACTGAAAATTTTTAGGTTTAACTGCAATGCCACTGGCTACTTCAAGAAATGGTTTCAATTTCTTTCAGAAAATATTAATTAATTTTACCTGGAATTTCAAAAATCTCAAATTTGTTACGATTTTGACAGCCAAGAAACATGAAATAAGTTTTTGTGATAGAAATGCAAATCATATCATAAAGTAGCCAGTTGCATTGCAGTTAAACCTAAAAAGTTTAAGTCCTGCAATAAATTTAATTCTCCTTATTTGTACAACCCCAAAACGTTAAAAATGTTAACTTTGGCAGCTAATTATGCAAAAAGTATGCGCTGTATATATTTTTTATTTCGTGAAAGTTTAACAATTGAAAAAGTCAAAAAGTTTATCAGTGATTAATCTAAATAAATATATATAATGCTTTGTTAGCACGTAAATACACAGTTTTCTCAATCACCACCAACCCCAATCAACTTCCCGTTGGGGTGGTAAATACCCCTTGGTCTCCAGGTGGTAGTAAGGGAGTTTGGTCGCGGTGGGTGGTGTGGGTGGCGAAAATGTTAAAACATATATTTCTGTCCTTTGCTAACGCATGAGGACTTCTGAAATGATCTCAAAATTTCTTGAATGGTCTAGAAAGTACCAAAATGTGTAAAACTCTTATAATTGATCTGGAATGTTCTAGAAAGTACCAAAATGTGTAAAACTCTTATAATTGATCTGGAATGTTCTAGAAAGTTCTAGAAATATCTGGAACAATCTAGAAAATTCTAGAATGAGTGCAAACTATTATAATCTATATAGAATGTTTGAGAAAGTTCTACAAATTTCTGGCTTCATCAAGAATGTTCCAAAATGTCCAAAACTGTTATTATCGAGTTAGAATGTTCGAGAACGTTCTCGAATTTTCCCGAATGATCTGGAAAGTTCCAAAATGAGTGAAATTTCTTATGATCGATTTATAATAATCGAGAAAGTTTTAGAAATTTTCCGAATGATCTTGAAAGTTCCAAAATGAGTGCAATTGATTATGATCGATTTAGAATGTTCGAGAAAAAAATAATACTAAAATAAATATGTAAATGTATAATATATGTCAATATGTAAATGTATAATATATGTCAATATGTAAATGTATAATATATGTCAATATGTAAATGTATAATATATGTCAATATGTAAATGTATAATATATGTCAATATGTAAATGTATAATATATGTCAATATGTAAATGTATAATATATGTCAATATGTAAATGTATAATATATGTCAATATGTAAATGTATAATATATGTCAATATGTAAATGTATAATATATGTCAATATGTAAATGTATAATATATGTCAATATATAATGTAATATGTATATGAATAATATAATATGTAAATAACACATGAATTTTTCATTTACTAAACTTTTTCTTAAAATAATTTTAATTCGTTAATAAGTTTACTCTATTAGATATACTCTATATACACCGCATGTTTAATGGCCGAATAAGTCTCTCAATATCTAAAATAGAAATATATAATATCCATGTTAAAAAATGTATACTTATATAATTTTTATACCATTAAACATGCGATGTATCTTAACCCGAGCAACGCCGGGTTTCGCTACTAGTATAAATATAAAATCATGACCTGAAATGGGAGGCACCCCCTTAAAGCACCTCTCGAATAAGTGGCTACCTGCAGCACATCACATAGATAAAACTTCAAGCTTTCTTTCCTGTGGTATCAACTGCTTCATTACCAGAGGTGCCCAGGAGCCTGGCAGCCATATAAAATTGAATCATATGCCTTTTTCTTCAGCCTTATTAACTTCCTCTCTATCAGAGGAAGTCAACGTAATATAGGAAGAACAACCAGTGAGACAAATATAGCTTTGAAAATAGCATGCCGCAATGCTGTTACAAAAAAAAATAAGTCCTGTTACTTCATGGGCCTCTTATGTTTTTTTACTACAAAAATGTTAGCCTTGCTATAATGTTGTTATAGTATTTTTGAAGTCATGATGTAAGCCAAACCTTGTTAGTTGCCAAAGAATTTCTGGAGAAATATTGTATTATAAGTCAAATATTTTTTAGGGAAATTTTTTTTTAAAAATTACCGAAATGTAAGTGGTTTTGTGGTATACTACACTATTTCCCCGAATTTGCTGTGATAGTTTAGTTAGTTGAAGTAACAATAGATTTAAGAATCTACAACTGAGATTGACCGACTTCTAATACCACACACAGGGAACCACACATAACTTAGAACAGTCATAACTTAGAAACCTCGAAAAAATCCACGTAACTTAGAACTGTCATAAGTTAGAACGATCATAACTTAGAAACACACAATGCAGAATCACACTACTTAGAACTGCCATAACTTAGAAAGTCAAAACTTAGAAAGTCATTACTTAGAACTATCACAACTTAGAAAATCACAACTTAGAACTGTCATAAATTAGAAACACGTAACTTAGAAACAAGCAATGCAGAACCACACAACTTAGAAACGTCGTAACGTAGAACTATTGTTACGCAGGTTGGTACTGCGTAACGAGGAAACTCGCCCCTGCGGGCTAGTGGGATACCACCCGCCATACACTGCACGGACTCGGCGCGCGAATTTCAATTGATGCGCGTTGGATAGCAGATCCTCGGGTCCACTCGTGCCGAATCGCCATTGATCGGAGCACGTGGATGTGGTCGGAAGTTTCCGAGCCGCGTTTCCGATTCAGGATGTCCAGAATATTCCTCGCTGTTTTAGTATGGAGCGCAGCGAGTATATAAGCAGGCTGCTAGCACGAGTTCCACAGAGTCTTCTCTCAACCGGCTGCGTGAATAATGCGGTGACCACGACCCGCACCTGCGATCATCGACGCCGAAAGGCTGCCCGCTGAGGTCTTCAAGCTGCGCCTGGATGCCGAAAAAGGCGGTAAGAGAGGCCGCAAATTATACAAGTCAGTTACGGACTTGGTAATAATTCAGTGGTAGCCCAGAAACAATTTGCAAGTTGGCACGGGACTTCGGAAGTAAAAAGTATGTGTCGGACTTTGCAGTAAAATGACCAAGGGGAACATAGAAAATTCCGCCGAGGGTCATGAAGTGGTTTGCGACTAGGAGCATAACAGAGTTCTGCTCAGCAATACTTTAAAAAAAATATTTTTTCTCGTTCTATTAATACGGTGAAAATAAAAGGTGCTACTACTTGAGTAAAACATTAAGGGCGTAGTGCAGTGGCATTAGCGGGACTACCAGTCGTGGCGTTTAAGACTACTAATGAACATAAACAAGGAGGTAAATTTTTAATGAAAAACTGTTTTAAAATAATTTCAAGCAACAGCATGTTAGGTGATTTGTCTCCAATTTTCTGCACTAGTATAGTGTTCGTTTTATTACCAAATAGTGTGAATTCAGAGCCGGCGAAAATGTGCAAGTATCAGGGAATCAGCACGGCGGCAGAGGTAGAATAAAGAAATTCGCTCCGTCGATGTTTCCGGTCCGACTGGGGTGATCAGGTCAAGGATCAACGGAAATAAAAAAAACACTCGCCGCTATCACTTAAACGACACTGAAGATTTTAGTCAATTTTATTTGGGGAGAAGTGTTGAAATTTAAATTGTGTTAGAAATATCTCGTTCCTAAGTCTCTGGTACTGTTAAAACAATGTCTAATTTTGATCTGTAATTGAAGGTTTAAGTATTTGTATTAAAAAGAATTTGTAATTATAACTAAAAGAAAAGGGTCCAGTTAGAATTATTTATTGAGGAATAATTCGTGTGGTTATGAGAAAATGTTTAAAAAGTAGTGAATGGTACGTAATTTTGTATAAGTTTATTTCAGGTGTTTTGTTGGTAATCGCTGGAACATGAATTGTAGCAGTAATGTGTAACAGCCAACATAATAAGAAAATTTATATTAATGTATGAGGATTATATGTGTTTGTATAATGTGTGAATAAATCTCTGTACATGCCGTACTAAATATGTGTTATACATTGCTCTGTGTTTCCTTAAGCTCTTGTTGCCATTCTAATTTCCAACGACTAGGTAACAAGAAAATTGCGCCACTCTGCTCACAGAGTGTGTGCGGTGTGTCAGAACACACATTGGTTGGTTCAGTTCAGTAAAATTACAAAATTTCAAATTTCAAAAAGAAAGAGGGTTTTGAGCACAAGAGGTTGAAGTCACAGTTTGCTAATGAAGGTTTTTAGTATTGTTTGTATTTTGTGTATAAGTGTAAATTACTGCCTTACAATGCCTTTTACAGGGACTGGTTGGATCCAGGATTTATCCAAGGCTACGCTGGGACGACTGTTAGTGGACCTGAAACTGCCCGACGTGGACCCGGAGAACATGACGATGGACGAACTTAGACAACGAGCACGAGCCCATTTCAACAAAAGTAGTGAGTCCTCTTCCGACGGACATATACCGGGCATACCTAAGATAAAGGAAAGTAGATGTTTGGAGTTCATAGTTAAACCGGTGTTAGATCACTTGCCAGTCTTGAAAAATTGTGAACCTGAAAATATAATACTATTTTTGTGTTTAGTGGAGGAAGTCCTTGACTTGAATATTTTGAATTCAGGATCAATTTTCAGCTTATTGTTAACCCATGTGCCGAGTGAGTTAAGGGCACTGGTAATTAAGGCACAATGTAATAATTGGGCTTGGGAGCAAGTTAAACAGGAAATGATCCTTTTTAACACTAATCAGAAAACACGCGAGCGACTGCGGGATAGGTTTATCTGTAGAAGTCAAGGGGAAGACGAGTCAGCTCTGGCATGCGTGACTGATATTACCAAGTATGTTAAAGTGCTAGGGAATCCCTATTCGGAGTTAGAGTTAGTCGAGATTATTGAGGATAATCTTTGCCCCGAAATTCGTACCCATTGTCTGGTTCAGAAACCATCATCCATAGAGGAGCTAATAGAGGTTGTTTCGAAGGCCGAATGTAGGATGAGTATGGGAAAACATAAAATTAAAATAGAAAATAAGCCTATAAAGTATTTAGAGAGGGCTAGATGTGAAACTTGTGGAAAAACAAATCATGTGACGAGTAATTGTTATTACCGAAAAAGGGGCGGTAATCCAACTGATAAAACTACCGTTGACAGAAACCGACAAGACCATAAAAAGGGGGCTTGTTTTAAATGTGGGGATATAGGGCATTGGAGTAATATATGTCCTACAATGTCTAAGAAACCTGAGTAAAACAATTTATTAGAAATGGGTACTAGTAACTGACAATGGCTTGAGTTTAGTAATATAATATCTGCTTGTGACCCCAATTATAAATACATTTGTCTGGGTAATGTCATGTGTATACATGTGTTGGAATCTTGTTTTTTTTTTTTTTGATGTTAAACAGAAACTTAGACCTAAGTGATATCTGATCGAAAGCCGGAGTTTTCGATTCGCCGTCCTGTGGAGATATGTTACGCAGGTTGGTACTGCGTAACGAGGAAACTCGCCCCTGCGGGCTAGTGGGATACCACCCGCCATACACTGCACGGACTCGGCGCGCGAATTTCAATTGATGCGCGTTGGATAGCAGATCCTCGGGTCCACTCGTGCCGAATCGCCATTGATCGGAGCACGTGGATGTGGTCGGAAGTTTCCGAGCCGCGTTTCCGATTCAGGATGTCCAGAATATTCCTCGCTGTTTTAGTATGGAGCGCAGCGAGTATATAAGCAGGCTGCTAGCACGAGTTCCACAGAGTCTTCTCTCAACCGGCTGCGTGAATAATGCGGTGACCACGACCCGCACCTGCGATCATCGACGCCGAAAGGCTGCCCGCTGAGGTCTTCAAGCTGCGCCTGGATGCCGAAAAAGGCGGTAAGAGAGGCCGCAAATTATACAAGTCAGTTACGGACTTGGTAATAATTCAGTGGTAGCCCAGAAACAATTTGCAAGTTGGCACGGGACTTCGGAAGTAAAAAGTATGTGTCGGACTTTGCAGTAAAATGACCAAGGGGAACATAGAAAATTCCGCCGAGGGTCATGAAGTGGTTTGCGACTAGGAGCATAACAGAGTTCTGCTCAGCAATACTTTAAAAAAAATATTTTTTCTCGTTCTATTAATACGGTGAAAATAAAAGGTGCTACTACTTGAGTAAAACATTAAGGGCGTAGTGCAGTGGCATTAGCGGGACTACCAGTCGTGGCGTTTAAGACTACTAAAGAACATAAACAAGGAGGTAAATTTTTAATGAAAAACTGTTTTAAAATAATTTCAAGCAACAGCATGTTAGGTGATTTATTTGTCTCCAATTTTCTGCACTAGTATAGTGTTAGTTTTATTACCAAATAGTGTGAATTCAGAGCCGGCGAAAATGTGCAAGTATCAGGGAATCAGCACGGCGGCAGAGGTAGAATAAAGAAATTCGCTCCGTCGATGTTTCCGGTCCGACTGGGGTGATCAGGTCAAGGATCAACGGAAATAAAAAAAAACACTCGCCGCTATCACTTAAACGACACTGAAGATTTTAGTCAATTTTATTTGGGGAGAAGTGTTGAAATTTAAATTGTGTTAGAAATATCTCGTTCCTAAGTCTCTGGTACTGTTAAAACAATGTCTAATTTTGATCTGTAATTGAAGGTTTAAGTATTTGTATTAAAAAGAATTTGTAATTATAACTAAAAGAAAAGGGTCCAGTTAGAATTATTTATTGAGGAATAATTCGTGTGGTTATGAGAAAATGTTTAAAAAGTAGTGAATGGTACGTAATTTTGTATAAGTTTATTTCAGGTGTTTTGTTGGTAATCGCTGGAACATGAATTGTAGCAGTAATGTGTAACAGCCAACATAATAAGAAAATTTATATTAATGTATGAGGATTATATGTGTTTGTATAATGTGTGAATAAATCTCTGTACATGCCGTACTAAATATGTGTTATACATTGCTCTGTGTTTCCTTAAGCTCTTGTTGCCATTCTAATTTCCAACGACTAGGTAACACTATCACAACTTAGAAACACATGACTTAGAACTGTCATAACTTAGAAACACACAACTTAGAACAGGCATAACTTAGAAGATTCTATCTTGTGTGTTTCTAAGTTGTGACAGCACCCCCCACACACACATTCTTCAAGATGGCTGGAATAACAATTATATCTTCAAGCAGGGCAGCCGGCTCTTATGAGTGCCAGCCAGCCTTATTTATCAATGTTTACCCTGCCTTATGCTGGAAAACACGTGTTGCACAGTTCCAGACAATAAAATTGTGTTCTGCTTTTATTTCTTCAACCAGTGGCATAGGTCTGTTCTCTGTATAAGGTGTTAAAACTACCTCTCAAAACTAAAATTAGCCACATTTGAAATATTCACAGTAAATAATCAAAACTGTATTATTTCCTGAATGTTGGCAAAATTAAAATATAAGTTTCCTTTAATTAATATAGCCTATGCTATGCACCACTGATTCTAATTGAATTTCTGTAATTATCCAGCGAGAGAATAATTGGTAATTCAGTCTCATCTTACCTCCTTCACCCAGCAACAAAATGTTTTTCTATATGTTTCTGGATTTAAATTTTTCATTCTAACCCAATGAGCAATCTAAAAAAAATATCTTTAGTTAATGCGAGGACACATGCCACCCATATTACGGAGTTGTATTAGCAAGTAGTCTACTTTTTATTTCAATAAATCAATATCCGTGACCAAGACAAAAGTCCACCTTGACTGTAATAAAATAATCCCCAAATGTCAACCCTACAAAGACTATGACTTGCATCGCTGTTTTTTAACACAATACAAATTTTCAGAGAGAGTTTAAACCCAGGAATAGCTGTCCAACCTAAATCTAGCGCAAGCTTAATGTATACGGCCAGTCAATATTTATTAATATTTTAAAAATCAACAGTTCATTTATAAACAAATGTAGGTAAACAAACATTAATCACTACAGTTTAAAAATATGGTCACGCCACTGATAATAAAATATACACAATTTAATGTTTTGTTTACTGATGGAAAAAATAAATAAAAATACATTTTGCACTTTCAAGTATATTTTGTACATTTTGTCTAATTAGTTCTCTAGCAATACATGCAAAAGCAATCTTAGCAAACATTTTAATTATTAGCAGCAAAGTATAACACAGCAACAAATAGAAAATGTACTCACATGAACAAACATCGCTCATGTCCACTTGCAGTTGAGCAAATAATAGTGGTCTTCCTTTGTCAGGTACATAAATATGAAGCAGAGGATCACTACACAAAATATAACACATTTATTGTAAATATTATAGTCATTGTAAAACTTAAATACATCTGAACCTTTAACATTGCCAAGGTACTATTCAGAATCACAATAGAATTACAACAAAAAACAAATAATTTTTAAATTTTTACAAGATTAAGTAATCTACAGTCATCTCTTGTGTATTACTGTTTTAATTTTATCTATACATATTTATATCTATTTTGTCTGTATAGGCTATATTTGTACTTGTATTACTGTTTTGAACCCATATGTGTATATGTGTACCTACTATTATGTGTAGAGGCTATATTTGTACCTATAAAGGTGTTTTTTTTTTACTTTCATTTTTGTATTTTTTGTATATTTAACTTATACTTTGACTTGTCTCTTACCAATGTGTGAAAACATTTGTATAGTCAAGTAAATGAAAATAAATAAAATGAAAAAGTAATTTAATCAAATTTATCATTTCCTAGGAGTAAATATTTTTGTATTTCAAATGTAGTAAATGTGATTTTATTTTGCATTCAAATAAAATTATACTATGTTTTCCCCATGAAACTGATAGTATTTAAAAT
Organism: Bacillus rossius redtenbacheri; assembly: GCF_032445375.1. Taxonomy (NCBI): domain Eukaryota; kingdom Metazoa; phylum Arthropoda; class Insecta; order Phasmatodea; family Bacillidae; genus Bacillus; species Bacillus rossius. Next base: position 19,784,707 of record NC_086331.1, read on the forward strand.
AAACTCAAATAAAATTATCATTCTTAATTTCCATGTGGTGGAACCTAAAGTTTTCTAATATTCTTGAACAATGTAATTAAAAGTGCAAAATATTCTACACACTTCCCAACATTTTTTTAACATTGTAAAACTCAAAACCAATTCCATAAAAGTCAAAGCAAAAGTGGCTATTATAAACATCTAATTAAAACAGTAAATATATTTAAATTATTCTTGAGGAGACAAAAAAAACTAATGTTTTCATTCAAGTAAAGTTTAGAAAAATAAGAAAATTTAAGTTATTTTATATTATAATTAATAAATTAAGAAAAGTATTAGTTTTTTGTAAAACAATATTTAGTAACAATGGTTGTAATTGAAAAAATTTGTAAAATAAGAAATTTTTGTTAACTTTATAATAACAAATATTTTCTAATACAATATTGTCAAACTTAAATTAATAAATTTAAACATTCCATAAATATTTTTGTTATTCTTGTAAAATATAAAAAAAGAACAATTTAATCATAAAAATTTTACAACCTTAGTCATGTTATAAAGTTAATAAAGATCATGTTATTTAAAGGCTACTGTCGTGCATGTGTGTGTGTACGTATATATCCTTAATAAAAGTTATGGGTTACTATAAATTAACTAAAGATAATTTTTTTACTGTGTACGTTGTTTAATGCAATTTATAATTTGTAAGTAGTATTTCAAACTATTTAATATTGCAGTAAAAAAAGTTCCAGTGCTTGTCTCCAATATCCTTGGGAATTATTTTTAATTTTAACAATAATGCAAAGTTAACAAACACCAACTTAGGTTCTGCAAAAAGATTTAAGTACCATTAATTGAAAACAGGAAGTGGTTTAGTTTGTATGTTAAAAGTTATTTTTATGAATATGTTGTAAAATGATAAGCATATTTTTAATATTGTTTATGTATGTAATTTAGGGCCTAAGTAAAGTGAAAATGTTTATCAACAATTTTTACCAAGTTTATTATCAAAACTAGAAACTGAAATAAATTTCAAATATGAAATTTAATCCACATTATTTACAAGTGCAAATTTAATAGGGGACATACATTCATATGAACATATAAAAACAGAAAAGGGTTTTATTTTTATTTTTGGAATCTTTAACAAAGTGTTTTTTTTTTCTAACTGGTTTAGTTAGATCCAAAAATAACTTTTTAAAATCAAAAACTTCATACAAAAACAAGTTTATATCTTTGATCACTAATAAGATTCACCTAAAATATTTATTGATAATATAAAACATTTATTTTATTCTAATAAATCTTTTTTTTTTTTAACCCTTATACTTAACATATTTCTATTAAATTTGAATAAACTTAGAATGAAAAAGCATTTAGCAGTATGTCACATAGACATCAGTTTCATATGAATTAAGCCAAAGAAATTTACTATTGCAGTAAACAAACTATTTAACCAATATGGTAACACAGATACTATATGAAACAGAAACAATACTTCAAAGGATAAGCACAGAGCATAATTGAATAGGATAATAAACATATAAAAAGGTGCAAATGTAGAGCAGGTACCAAAGTAATGCAACAAATGGAAAAATTACAAATAAATGTTTATTATGAGAAATGAACTGCTTCTCTTGCTGTTTGGAAGTGACAAGAGTGAATTATTAAAAGAGTAGAAAAGAAGATAGGAGAAAAATGTATTTAAGGTCATGTCATATTCAGAAGAATTAGGTAAATATGATGACAGAAATAAGGATTTGTATCAAACAAGTGACACCAGTATCCCTATCTCTAAGGATTATACTCAGGAATAAATGCAGTAATAAATAAAATAAATAAATAAATAAAAACAGGAACAGGTTTTACAGGTTAATGCAAAAAAGTGGCATTTTACATATTGCACAGATGTGTAAATAAAGCCTTAAAGAATATACAACTGAATTAATATAGTAGGCAACAAATTATTTGATGACTGCACATAAATTAGTATGAGTCACACACATAGTTTTGATCTGGTCAACACATACTTTTCCAAGAGTCAGAGGTTCAATCCTAACCCAAAGATAAAACAAATTTATGAGCACAATGTCAGTGTCCAAGTGATAAGAGCCCACTATGATCTTGGAGGTCCAGTCACCTTAAGGTTGAGTCTCACACGCCATGATTTCATTTTCAGTTTTGTCATTCCTATTATTCGAGTGCTTTTCCTTTAATTTTACATCTCTTGCCTCAGAATAAATAATTAATAGTAATGGCACTAAAATGAAATAAACTCAGCCTGTGAGACCGAGCCTTCAGCCTCTACACACAAACATTCAACAAGAAACCCTTTACCATCAAAGTGGCTAAACTAATTGAATAAATTATTATCATTATTAAAATGTGAATTTACTTTTTCAAACAATGTGAATGATTTATTTCATTATTTTTCCTTTCATTATTTATGTTTTAGCAATTTGTTACTATGCAGGTGATTTTGTTTTACTACCTCCCTTCAATGTGGTTATTTCTAACAATGTATGTTCTATAATACAGCAGGATTCTTGCAATATGGAACAGTTCTCAGACACATTTATTCAACCAAAAGCAAATATGTATAAGAGGCCAACATTTAAAGGCCACTTAAAAATTAAAATTACGTTTAAAATTAAATATTTAGTTCAATGCACTAAGAATCCATGGTTTTTAATAAAATACATATGTATATAATTCTACATTATTTTGCCGATGTTCATAGCTTATTAAAATAATTATCTGAATAAAAGATCTTAATTTTAATTTTTTAAAAATTCAAATTTGAAAAATAATTTACTTAAAACTTACTGTTATATCCCTCCTACCAAGCCATTAAATTATTATTCCCCCCAAGAAAATATACTGTCCATCACACATTAAAAAAAATTCTTAGCAAAGCACAAGTTATATCTAACATCTCCCAGAAATTGATTCCATAGTGCTCACAGGCTGAAATGCACTGTAGCACAGTAGACTTCGGATGATCAGGCAGTATTTGGGACTATGCAGGTGCCAGACAGAGCACTTCTGACTACCTCTTATATGCACACTGTAAAAGCTTTTTCCATCTTAGCTAAACAAACTAACTCAAACATAGCATACATGTTTATGTTTGTCAGACACAATAAACAGCCCACAACGGTCTACCTTGTACAAGCTCTGGCAGGGAACCTGCTCTGCAACACCCCTGAACAAGACTCGGTCATGATTTTCCTTAATTTCATTAATTAATTTTGGATATGTATTGGCTAGGACATGATTAAGTAGTATGTTGTACTACTACTGTGCAAAGATTTTATGAAAAAGTAGTTTCAGTAGTGTATGCCAAGTATGGCATATAGCATGGCTAAATGCTATAAATGCTATAAAATACTATAACTAGTAATGGAAATATTATGGATTGGCATGAATAGTGAATGAAAATGAAATATATTTCAAGAGATGCCTAAAATAATATTTCTACATATGGGATTATAGGTCAAAAAAGGAGAGCCTCAATTAATTAATTATAGTTTTATTTATTGAGTAATACTAACAATATTTCCTAAGTTATAGCAATTTAATTGACTGTCCACAAATCTAAACTCAGTTTAATAGGTTCTTCATAGGTCCACCATTTACTCTCCTCACCGGAACTCAGCTCAACTCCCTCACACACTTCTGTTCCAAGACACTGCTTCCCACTACTGACTTCCCTAACATGCTGCAGCACTGTCCTGGACACTCGAAGTCTGTCCATTGCCCAATATTGCTACCTTACAGACTCTCCAGACTATCTCTCGCCGGTCGCCCTCACAGAAATCGCTGCCAAAGAGACTTCCTCACTTGCCCGAGCTCCTTACTTGCTCAGTCTCTCTCGCTGTTCTCCTCACTGGCTCTCTCACTTCTCTGAATCTTCTCACCAGGACTCTTGTGCACACCCAACTCCTTTGCACGCCTCTCGAGCCTGTATCACTTCACTCTCGTGTCACTCCGAGGATTCGCCAGTGTCATCCCCAGCCTCTCTCTCGTCGCAGGCCAGCCTTGCCTTTTATACTTGTTGGGTCCCCCTATGGAAAGGTCTCCTAGCCCCACGAAGTGTCACGTCATCGAAGTCTCCCGTCTTAACACTTGAAGCTATGAGGACAATGGCGTCCTAGTTACACAACTTCATGCAAAAATTACCTAGCAGCCCACAAAACGCTCCACACAGTATGACACCCCGGACTCCACAGGACAGAAAGTAGCCCACTAATGGAAGTTCCATGTAGTAGGTAAAGGGACAGGCATTACATGTGTCGCGCCTACTCCAGGAGGAACTTTAAATTATATTATTACTGGCACATGCAACAACTCAACCAAGAAGAATGTCTCCTGAAATTCACTACAAAGTATCACTGTGATAACAGCATACACCATTTAGTCTGTATGCAATATGAGAGACACTACAGTTGTATAAATAATATTTTTCTGAATTTTTACTTTTTTAATGTTATAAGAGAGAATATATTCCACTGCATTTTGGGACCAGTCCTGTTCTATCTCATAACGTAAGATCTGTAGGAAAACCTTACACACACACTTCCATCCAGGCCAAGGACTTGATGTGCGCAACCTCTCATCTAAGGTTACACTAAGTGAATGGACACACACTGCACCGCACACTTTACAAAGTGTATGACAAGCATCTTTGATGACGTTTGTTTTCCTTGTGACCAAGTGTTAATTACTCAGAGTTTATGACCATGGGGTTACGAGCAAATGTTTACTGCTCTTTCATTTAACTTGAACACACCCAACGTAGTACACGTAACCAACAGTTACGTAGAAAAATTCACAAGCAAGGTCAGCCACAATGACTCTGGCAACATACACAGGTTCAAAAACACAATTGCCTTGACTAAGACACATATTATAGAAAGCCACTACAACAGTTGGTCAAATAAAACTCAGTTCTGTTATTTACGGCTAAAGTGAACTTCTAAAATTTTATTTTGCCTTGTGATTTCCAAGCACACAAGCATAGAGAATTTCAGTTTACAGTAGAATAATTGGAATATGAAAATACAATAAATATGACATATGAATAGAAAATTACGTGTACAGTGAAACATCAGTTACCTGTCTACCTAGGAAATTATATTAGTGACAAGTAAATGACAATGAAATTTACATTTACATTTTTGACTGCATGTGGTATCCACAAAACATAACATTATCTTCGGATTTTGCAGTCATGGTTCCCACACTATAATCTACACAATTTTCCTGAGTTTTTCCTGTCCAACCTAACATTTTTTTCCCTGTCTCAATAACCAATCTTACAAGATAACATAATCATATTAAACCACAAATACATATCAAAACAAGTTTCAACTACACATCACATGTCAAATTAACCATAAATCTCTTCCCACATAACACAGTTCAACTGTTATCATTTCCATAAATGCTATGCAACAAACGCTACCAGTCTGTAATATAAAACCACTATATTTATAAAACTATGAAATACTACATTATTGTGCTCAGGGAAAATGACTATCAACATTTGATGCTTCATATACGTAATTAAATCAATAGGTACATAAATGATTGTTCCTCTTATGTTTAATTTAAACAGATACACATGAATTTGTGATTAAATTATAGACTGGTTTCAAGACACTAAAGGAATGCAATAGTATTAAAAATTAGTAATACAGTTTAATAACTAACATTTTTTTTATAATTGCCTTATTTTTCCAGGTTTTGAATACACCTTTTCATTTCCTTGAGTTTACCTGTTTTCCAGATTTTCCCTGTCCACAGGAACCCTGTGCAGTGGTTAATATAATTTCTATACACAATAAGGCAAAATCATCATTTCATCATAAAAAACATTCCGGCAGGTATATTGAAAACGTTTAACATGGTAAAATTAAGTCTAGCGAGGTTTTTCTAAAAAGTGACACCTAATTAAGATAGAGAAATGGGAGAGGTAGTGTCATTATGCAGCATTTTTTCAAAAGGATTAAAATTTTTGATCTAGGATTTTTCAAACACCCTTAAATGTTTTTAATACTCAAGACTATTATGCCAATATAGTCTAGATTTTGTATGGCACACCATTTGCATGTTCTGACAAGAAAAAATGAGTCTATTGTTTTCATAAGTAACCTGTTGCAAAACACACACACAAAATGTAGCTCGTAGCAACCTGCACTTCTAATCAGGCCATTCAGACCTTAGGCTTCTCCCTGTCCTGGTGTATTTGTTTATAGAATGGGCAATGTGTTTTATGAAGTGGTGTAAAACCTAGGTTTGAAATTTGACTTCTGAATATTGAAGCTATTTAGTATTTTAGGGCAAATTATTTTATTATGCTAAGCCAAAGATAGTGCTCAAAATATCAACTTGTAATGAAAGACATTATAAAGAGCAAAACCTAGCATACACAGAACAAGTATTCAGTTCATGAAATTAATATGTTAATTATTTTGTCCTTGGATCATGAAGGTATGTGTTAAGTGTTTGGTTGCTATTGCAATGATTTACTAGCTTATATTTAAATATATATTTATCTTTGCTAAATCAAATTAATTTTGTGAAACTGATACAAAATAGTAACTTGAATGGCAAGTAGTCAAAAGCAAATAAAGTTAAGCATAAGGCGATCTACTTATGTTTCACTGGAGGTGGGTTGAGGACTATCAACAGAAATAAGCTTTGAATGGAACAAACAGTCTTAGTCGAACTTTACAATAGACCAGAAGATTTATTACGATGCTCCAACATTTTGTACAATAAAGCTATATGAAAGTAATAATATTACTTCAAGAAATATTAGTAATAGTGACCATCGATACCTATATACTACGATGGTCGTCATTAATAGGATCTACTCGTATTAACGTAACTGAGTTGGGACTGAAGAATAATTTGTCGTTTAAACCAGGTTTTTTTTTATTATATTAGTTTTAGTTTGATTACATAAGTGTTGAACCAGAAATGTTATAACATCAGAGAACTGAAGTCCAGCAAATCTGCACATCTGACTGGGACTTAACCACAGAAAGATTATTTCCCCACAGGAGGATGATTCTCCATAGAATGGGTGTTTCCCACAGACAGGAGATTTACAGTAGTCAGGAATTTCCCACAAAATAACAATTTTTTTTTAAATAATATTTTTTTTTACACTTTTGACTATAATTTACTAATTAATTTAATTTTAGAGGTGTTTTGACTGGGTATAATTTACAACTTATTCAGAAAATTAAAATTATAAGATCTTGATTAGTATATAATTATTTGTTCCAGTAAATCTCAAGAAACATTAATGAGCAAACTATTATTGTCATTAGAGTGGAATTAGACCTTTCATTAAAATTTATTTAATTTTCTACCTAAAATTACATTTAAAAAACCATTTGGTTTCTTTTTATAAAAACCACTTGATTTAAATCATGGTTTAAATCAGTCAACCCTGATACAAACAGAAGATTACAAGCAGAACCATCCACGTTTCTGCCAAACAGAGAATCATTGAATACTTCAAAAGAAAATAAGATGAGATCATTCAAATTTAAACGAAAGTTATAAGGATAAAGTAGACTCCAAGAAGACGAACCCTCGTACTGTGGTTCCGACTGAGGTATAACAATGTGTATACTAGAAAACCAATCGTCACGGAAGGTGGGAAGGAAGGAAATAAGTCTGGTGCTGCAAATATCATAGCTGCAGTTCTGCCACACCGATTATGACCCAGTCTCTTCAACTTGGCTGACCCAAGGTACCGGACCAAGAAGATGACCACGACTCTTCTCAAGACGCATCCCACGAGTCACCCCAGCATGAGAACCAGTCACACCTTCAAAACTTTATTCGTAAATATCAAGTAAGCATGTACGGGATTTGTGTTATTCTCCTCGACAGAACAAACTACTTAATTGTGTCATTTCTATTTTGTATCAGTCGCTCTGCATCAAACTAAATTAACGAGAACAGTTCATAACAAAATAATTTTGCTTTTGGTATAAACTTAGGTTTGTACTTATGTACTACTAGTTTGTGAAAAATAATAGTTTATAGCTTACATTACTACACCTGCATCAGACGTCGTGGCTTCGGGGAACGAAAAGTAAATAAAAAAAGAAGATAAATATTTTTCAAGTACTAGAGACATCCCTTAATGTACCCTGAAAACATGGTTTCTTAATTCCTACTGGTTGATGAAAAATAACAGTTTAAAGCTTACATTACAATACCTGTATTTTCAGATCGCCACCACCATTCACTGTTTACCCACGATTGTGTATCTCTTTGTTTAGCAAAACTGTAGCAAACTATGAAGAATTTTAAAAAAAATTAATTCTTCCATTTTATATATTGAAGTTTATCCCTTGAACCTGAAGGCTTGATCCTGATGAAATGATCTTATTGGCTTGATCCTGTGGTACATGATGCTTGCTGTTTTAATTCAGTACATCGGAAGATCCTGTACATAAAAAAAATATTGTCATATAATAATGAATTATGATCGTAAGTTGAATAAAAAGGATTTTTTTCAACCTACAATCATAATTCTTCATTTCACAATTTCTTTTATGTGCAGGATCTTCTGACATACTGAACTAAAAACAGCAAGCATTATGTACCACAGGATCAAGCCAACAGGATCTTTCGATGTACTAAACTAAAACAGCAAGCATCATGTACCACAGGATCAAGCCAACAGGATAAAACCTTTAGGATCCAGGGATCCATGATACACCTGCCATAACGAACACAGAATATACTATGGCTATAATCAAAGAATTCCCTGGCAAGGCTGCAAAATTCAATGTGTCAACTACTTCAATGCACAGCACAAATTCCTCACCGAAAATAAACGACATTAACAATTCAATTCAAATTTTAGGCTCCTATTAGACTTCTTTGTTACGTCACTCAAAATAGTATGTACTTTAAATGCAATGTAAAAAAACATTTTGTAATACAATTACATACTTGTTCTAATAAAACAAAAAACATTAAATACAAGCATTAAAAACTCCTTACAACTGCAATACAGTAGTTATTTAAACAAATTTCATTATTACAACACCTACATTGACTAAAGTTCTCCAAACAAAATTTAAAATAAAACCCACACTGGTAAACATAAACAATGAATTTCGACTACACAGGCATAGGCGTGCGCAGAACTTCAGTAGTGGTGGTGCCAGATTACACAACAGCCCAATCATTCACGGACCCGAGCCTAAAGCGGGAGGTCCGGGGGTCCTCACCCGGAAAAATTTGGATTTGAAAGCGCAAAATGGTGCTATTTAAGGTGTTTCCGAACAAAAAAATTAAATACACAGATGTAAAAATTTTAACATTTTTTATGACAAATTATGGCTTTGAACGTTTTAATCGCCAGGAAAACTACTAAACTATTTACAGTTTTAAGCTTTGTTGAGCCATAACGTAAATTGCACAAATTGTTTGCACGTAATTCATGCTGGTGGCTTTGAAAAACAGTACTTAATTTTTTTTCTGAAGACGCCAAATAAATGCTAGAAAAAACATTCTCAAATGTTAAGTTTTAAAATCAACAAATCAAGTGAGTTTTTGTAACATACCTCAAATATGTAAAATATTAAAATAATAAAAATACACAAATAAGAGTGGGCAAAAGTTTTAACTTTTGGTATACAACAAAAAATTTTTGGCGGCGACTTCATATAAGTCATCGAGTAATCCTTTTCGGGATCCGGCTTATTAATTTTAATCACCCATTTATACATCATACAGACAGATATATACAGCAATTAACGAACCATAACAACTGTCAACTAGTGAAAATAAAATGATAATTAATTAATGAGTGATCCACGTAACAAACACAGGCTGTACGCGTGTACTCATTATAACAGTAAACTGATGAGTAAACAGTAAGAGTAAACACTACACAGTTGTGCTATCTGCAGTGGCGTAGCCAGGATTTGTGTATGGGGGGTGTTAAGAAGCATGGCCTCCCCCCCCCCATATTAAAGCGGTGGGTCCGGGGGTCCTCCCCCGGGAAAATTTGGATTTTAAGGTGTAAAATAGTGCTATTTTAGCAGTTTTCGGTACTTAAATTTAAATATTGTAATGGTAAAATTTTATAAATTTTAATATGAAATTTGTTTGAGTGATGAATAAGAAATTAATTAAAGATTTGGTGCTAAGGGGGGGGGGGGGGTTGAACCCCAAACCCCCCCCCCCCCCTCCCCACCACCCGGCTTCGCCCCTGGATACCTGGCGGACGGCGGCTATTATTCCGTGTGCCTGCCGAGTGGAGTGAACAGTGGACACCGAACGCGCATTCTATGTAATTCGAGGAAAACTAGGAGAAGTATTTACATTTCAGAAGTTTCGTAGCCGCGGCCCGCGTGTACAACGCAAGTAATTGCACCTGGCTTGTTTCCGTGTGTATAGTTAGTTCGATTGATAATTGATATACTGATAGTGTTATGAGCACATATCTGTAACTCGACACGATTGGAAAACATATTTTTTTTTGAAAATAATACGGTTTTTTGTAAGTATGTATTATTTCTGCTTGTAAAAAATAAAATAACGTTAACCCTAATGGTGGTGCCAAGGCACCTGTGGCACCTACCGTGCGCACGCCTATGTACACAGGTATTGTAATATAAGCTGTAAACTGTAATTTTTTTACAAAACCAGTAGGAATTAAAAAACGTTCCTTGCAGGGTTAATTCAGGAATGTCTCTAGTACATGGAAAACATCTATTCCTATTAATTCCGGGTAAATAATGAATGGTAGCGGCAGCATAAAGATAAGTATGGTAATGTTAAGATAAAAAATTTTAATTTTTTCACAGACTAGTAGGAAATACAAAACCATCCCTTGGGATTAAATTTAGGGACGTGTCTCGTGTGTGAAAACCATGTTTACCAAATTTTTTTATTGCCGTTCTAAAAAGCTGTGATGTTCGATAATTACCATAAAATTATTGCTCTGCAGTTTTACACAATGATTATAAAGCAGACCAGAAAGAAAAAAATCATTTTCTAATTTTTATTTGCTTTATTGATGCACCCATCTCTTAGATAATTATGTAGTGAAAATAAATATGTGAATGTTCCTCACCCCAAAACCTATATATTTTTACAATTTATCCCATAGAATTTAGATATCGTAATAACGTAAGCTCCCCTATGTTGTCATAAATAATGTAATTCAATTGCCATGCATGTAAATCTCACCAATCATATGATGTGTATGTAATATGACAGTTAAAATTATAACATAATTTAGAACATTTGCTATGTCTTTATAAATTTGATATTGTTTGTTTTTCCGAGCACTGGCTTGAACATAATGAACTTGACTATTGTCTTTTTTATGGTTATAACTTAGCTTCTTGTTATTACAGAACTATTAGTAAAGGTGGGGGTGTATGTATTTATACTCTAAAAAATATTGTGAACAAGATCATTGATATATCTGAATACTGCTTTGATAAAATAATTGAATGCTGTTGTATATCTATAAACTCAATACATAGCTGTATTGTTGGTATATACAGACCCCCTGGATTTTGTCATTTTGAATTGTTTTTAAATTATTTTGACTTAATTTTAAAAAAACGTTCTAAGGATACAAAAATATGTGATAATATGTGGTGATTTCAATATAAATTTTAATGAGGAAAATAACACAAACAATAAATTTTTTTGTCTACTTAGGCAACATGGTATACATAGAACGATACTTATCCCTACAAGAATTGGCAGTACAATTAATACATGTATCGATAATATTCTTACTAATATTAGATGTAGCCCTAGTACTTTGTTTGCAGAAACTATTGATACTGCTATTTCTGATCATTTGGCTCAACATATAATATTAAAATTAAGTGACACTGAACTTAGATCTAATGATAATTCCACTACTCATTTACTGAAAAGATTGTTTAAACTTGATACAATAGATATTTTTTGTAATGAGATTGCACTTGTATTGTGGGAAGAAATCTATAACACTTGCAATCCCAATAAGGCATATAACTTGTTTATAAATACATTTTTACTTTATTTTAATCAATACTTTCCCTATTTATGGATAAGCATTAACAATAAGTCCTCTCCTTGGATTAATAGTGATCTTGCCTCTGGATTTGAAATTTTAAATCATTATAAGGAGAAGCTTCTCCGCAACAAAAATTCATACATTCGAGATGATTATAAAAAATTTAAAAAACAATTTAATAAATCTGTTATAGATGCTAAAAAATTCTATATTGAATATAAACTGTTATTTTCCACCAATAAAAGTAAAACAATGTGGCAAATAATTAATAATGATATGAAATGTTTCAATAATAAACATAACATTTCTTTAATTGATGATGATAATAATACAATCACTGACAGTTTCCAAATTGCTAATAAGTTTAATGCATATTTTACGGAAATTGCAGCCTCTTTAATAAAAAACAATTCAACCATTATAAATACAGGAATATCACCTAGAATACTTGATATTCATTTGCATTTGCATTCAATGTACCGAACACCAGTAGATGAAAATGAAATTACTCAAATAATAAGAGGTATGAAAAATAAAAATTCTGTTGGTCTTGATGATGTTCCTATTTCTGTAATAAAATCATGTGCAGAACACATTAAAAAGCCCCTTGTCTATATATTTAATAAATGCTTAGAAAATGGCATATTTCCTGATAGGCTCAAAATTGCGAAAATTATTCCACTACATAAAAAGGGTGATACTACCTGCATTAATAATTATAGACCAATTGCTTTATTACCAAATTTTTCAAAAAGTCTTAAAAAGATTATATTAAAACGGTTGCTTTCATTCTTAAATTGTTATAATATAATTACCAGTAATCAGTATGGTTTTGTTAAAGGCAAGTCAACGGAACAAGCATTGTTCACTCTACTCAATAGTATTTATTCTCATTTAGATAATAAAGTCTTGACAGCTTGCATACTTGTAGATTTAACCAAAGCATTTGATTGTGTAAGCCATGATATTTTATTAGAAAAATTAAGTAAATATGGTATAAGAGGTGTTGCAAACAATATTATAAAATCTTACTTATCAAATCGTTCACAAATTACTAGTATTAATGTGACTTATAATAATATTACCACTACTTCAAGGTCAAAAATTTTGAAAATTGGTATTGGTGTTCCCCAAGGTTCAATTCTCGGTCCACTTTTGTTTTTGCTTTTTATTAATGATTTACCTTTGTTTCTAGATTATGGCCAGACTATCATGTTTGCAGATGATACCTCCATTATAGTAACAGGCCAGACTTTACAGGAACTACAAAAAAGAATTTCCATAACCCTCAACCAAATGCAAACTTGGTTTACTGATAATAGACTGATTCTAAATATTCAAAAATCTTCTATTATATATTTTAACTCTCAAATAAATATATTAAATAATATTGAAGTGACTATTGACAAAAATATTCTTAATACTGTAAAAACAGCAAAATTACTGGGACTGAATCTTGATGAGAATCTAAATTGGAATAATCATATATCTTTTCTGTGTCGTAGACTTAGTTCTCTTTGTTTTGCCATAAAAACTATTAATACTGTAACTTCACATAAAGCAGTAATGGCTATGTATTATGCAAACATATATTCAATAATGAGATATGGTGTTATTTTTTGGGGAAATTCCTTAAATTGGCTAAAGATATTTAAGCTTCAAAAACGTGTTATTAGAATTATTTATAATCTTAGTAAGACAGATTCTTGTAGGCCTATTTTCCTGAATAACAAACTCTTAACATTTCCAGCCATTTATATATATTCGGTTGTCATTTATGTAATTCAAAATATTAAGTATGTAAAGAATAATGAAATACATAATCACTTTACCAGATCCATTTATAAGAATCATATTCCTTTTCATTCAACAAAAAAATACAAATTGAACCCTTTTTACATGGGCCTTAAACTAATAAATGTTCTACCGATATCCCTGTTAAATACAGCATCCCAATCACATACCATATTTAAACGACATCTCAAAGATTACCTACTACGAATAGCTCCATACTCTGTCAATGAATTCCTCAGTGCATCTACATAAATTGCTGCATTGTTTTATATTATCATTTTTTATTGTATCATATATTATTGTTATAATGTAGTTTTTTTTTTTTTTAATATATTGTTTTGTTAGTGTATTATGATGTTGTATTTTATTTATAATGTTGCTGACAAAACCTGGACATATGTACTGTCAAATATAGGACGCTAATAAATGAAATGAAGGGGAAACTGTAATTCTGCAGAAGAGCTGCTTCTGGGACTAAATTAAATAATAACCAATTAAACAGTTTGTTCTGTTAGGTCAGCTACATTAATAATAAGAATTTAAAACATAAGTAATAAATACCTAATATTCAGCTAATGTAGCTTAAGTAACCTATCAAACAATTCATTTGAGTTATTATTCACATTATTTCCCAGAAGCCACTCTAACCCATAATTACTGAGAAAACGATATTTCGTGCAAAACGCAGATTTTTAATGGTAATTAAATGAAAAAGACAAACTCGGTTCACAAGAAGATACTTACCATTCATTCCCTTTAGACAAAAAGCAATCAAAAGAGTTGGCCAAATTACTTTATATTTAATACGACTGAAAACTCAACGTTAGTCTCAAATGAAATATAAATACCTTAAAAAATTATACATTCTCATAGGCCTACGTTCAATTATCAAAAGGAAAGCCAGTTTACAGGGACATTCCGGGTATGGATAGATTTAAGTCAAAAACAGATGTCAAATAAAGTAATATTTTAAATTGATGTTTACATTCATAAGAATAAAATACAATTCCCTTTGTAATGTTAATAATTACTATCCACTAAGTCCGGAATAAATCCACACCTAGCCGGTATCATAAACCTCCTGCAGCATGCCATATTAGGTCACAATCAGCACATCAACTCGACCACGAATAAATTAGCAAACGCATAATACGTTGAAATACCGTATTAATCACAAAGGCATAAAAATTATTAGCCTTTATTCGATTCCACGATCATGACTGAAATTTAAAGCAAGGAAAAAATAGAGTTGAAAAAACCAATTACAAATTTTAACCGTAATATTTCATTTACGTACCGTTACACTCCCAGCTAAAGCCTTAGAGAATATGATTTTCATTTTCCTTTCATTTAATAAAGTGCCGAGGGCAGAAATTAAAACAAGATAAATAAAATAATCACAAATTCTAGCCTAACGTAGCAGACGATGTTTGATCTGCAACCCATCAGACATGTTAACCAACTGCAACTTACTAACGATAAAGAACAAAATATAGTCTATAACTAATAATAACTATTATTTATAGAATAAATTTTAACAACTAATACAAATTTACAAAGGTTCAAAAAGTACGTAATAATATGATCAAAATGACCCAAAATAAACAAAAAAGTTACAATTAAATTTTTTTTTGCCGTCACCCGCGGTCTCGTGATCGAGACCCGGGGTGGTCCTAGTGGTTCTCAGTGGCTCTAAAGGAAATCTCCGGTGGGCGCCAGGTTAATTTGAGAATTGACCGAGGTGGTCGTGGGTTTTTGCCCCTGCATGTTCCACTAGGATCGAAGGCTGTTGATGGTGAGAGGGAGTCGCTACTTCTAAAAAGCACTGGCCCTAGACAGTATAGAGGACTGTTTCCTAATTGCTCAGGAGGCGTTTTTGAAATAAAGAAACGGTATTTAGGTGCTGGTTTTTTAATCTCGCATCTCACCTGGTGTGGCTGGAGGCACACGTTACAAAATTACACTGGACAAAAAATACGTTGGCACTGCATACACTCCCACTGATAATTAATTACGTGTTACATGGGTGTATGTTGCGGCACTTGCAAACAAGGTCCCTACATTGATCTGTGGGTCGACGAAGAGTTTGGGTGGATCAATGGCCACTCCCGTGATAATCTGTAAAGAGATTCGTGCCCGGGCTCACCTTTGTGAGTCGCGGGGCCACGAAGATAATATTAATTGGCAAAGTCTTTAGGATTGCAGTCGGCAGGCGTATGCTCGACGAATTATGCGAAGTTCATATTCGCGGGAGTCAGCCCGGACCATAAGGTGACAGCATCGCGAAACTTTGTCCCGCGACGAGCAAAAATTAAAGTGGCCGGGATAAGCCCTGCACCGGAAAAAGGCACGGGGGCATGCGGGGAGAGAAAAAAGGGAAAAGGTTTCAGCGAATTATGATAGTTACCAGAATGACGAATCAGAAGCACAAGTGTAGAAGTCTCCCCGCGGGATCACACGTCCGCCCCGGCCCGTGAGTAAAACTCTACTGCCGCTTTGTGCCAGCTTGGGAGGGGAGGAAGCGTCATGACGCAGCAAACTTTCTAATGTGCCATTATTCCAATTTTATAATCATAATTAGTCATTATTACTTATATAACACTCGTATCTTAATGATATCTGTCTGAATTAGTTGGCGAAAGGCCTATTATAATAATACATACTGTAACAAAACTAAGATTAATTATATTTAAAAATAAAAAGTCAAGCTGGAGACTGTCTGTCAATTGTTGACTACTCCAGTGGCTATTTGCAAGTGAAAACAGGGAGGTAAATTAGGTTGGTTAACACTGTGGTTAATTATTGGCGAAAGGCCGCAAGGGACATTCTGGACGTTTATTAATTGCGGTTTCCCACGAGGAAAACCACTGCACACCTACAACGCACTTTCACTATTAAGGGTTGTTCTGCTAATTAAAAATCACTTAATTAATCACAGAAATTTATGATGTGTGAGAACTGTTTGGTGGTGTTGACATATGGACGTAGTCTGGAAAGGCACTCACCGGCGTCGCCAAAAATTAGATTTCAACGGATGTTTGAATTGTTTTTGCACAGTTGGTCATTTCCGGTTAATAGCGTGTTTTTGGTATATTATTGGCGTTGTTCTGGACTAGTTTGGTAAGTTTAGATTTGTAACGGCTCTGTACTATTTAATGCAGTTTTTTTTTGTTGTGTTTAGAATGATGAAGTGTATATGTTGTGGATTCGCGAATCCCATGTTGTATACATAAACTCCATAGACACACTTCATGTACGGCCGTTTCCGAATATAAAATGTTGGGCTTGTGTACACAAAAGTTCCCTTCACTTTTTGTGAATAATATATTGAGGAGTTATTTTAGTGGTTTTTAAAAGCATTCGCAGGTGTATTGTAGAATATGATACAAAACAAACAAAGATTAAGTTAGGTTGGGTATGTCATGTTGCGTGATGTTACGTAGGAAATCGGAATAATGCATGTTTATGATTCCTGTTGCAGGGGCCGAACGAGGTATGTAGTATGTAAATGGTCGGCGACTCGCTTGACTCACGTGAAATGTGCTAGGGGTGCGTTCCATTAGCGGGGTTTAATACTGGCAGGTGGAGGCCAGGCTTTATGGCCTTCGGAGGGACGACATTTTAAAAGGAGCAAACTAATTTTATTCATTATATTAAATTTATTTAAAGATTGTTTAACTTGATCTTTTTGAGAAGTTTAATATTTACTTAATAAAGTATATGTGAAATTTTGGCCAAAATAACATTATTAAGGTTCAAGGTCACAGCTATGATTCTGTCTCGCTGGAGAGCCCTAGTAGTTGTGTGTTTGTACATTAAGGTTAGGAATTATTTTTTTCTTTAATTCTCTTGAATCACAGTTGGAAAATTGGTTGTCTGTAAAGTCGGTTTACGGACGATTGTTTAACGTGACAATGTGTGCCGGAAATTAGGTATTTCAGCACTTTTTTTAAAATTGTTATTATTATTTTAAATTATTTTTGCAAATTTTATTTTCTATATAACCTAGTTACAAAAGGGTGATTTACACTTTGTTAGGCTGGTGTACGTTACGTAGTTAAACTTTGTGCCAGTAGACTGAGGCATCTTTTCTCAGGAACCAATCTGATCTTTTGCTAGTCTAATGTAGACGTTAGCTGCCCGTATGACATTTCTCCCGCCTACAGTCACGTTCCTGGCCTGCAACATTACTTCTCTGCATGACTAAAATCGGATAGAGCAGCATCTAGCCTGCAAGCTCTATTTCTCAGAGACCCGCTGAGAGTAGTGAATATCGGCACAAACGAGTATCCCGTGGACGTTCGTTCCCAGCTATCATTGCATTTTTGTACCCGCTCATCCCCCCCCCCCCCCCACACACACAGTTCTGAGAATTTAGCCAAGGACCATTGATCTGACGTGATCCCCGCCAGGCAGTGACCGACTCCAAGGATGACTTGCCATAAAAAATTTGTACGCAAGGATGGACCACCCACGACACCTAGCAGCAGAAACAGTAACTTATTTTGTCGCCAGCTCGTGGAGCTGATGCCCGCGACACCTGTTGGCGATCTTGCTAACTCCCCCCTCTGACCCCTTTAGGCCGCCAGAGTCCAGCACCGGCTACTCCATAAGGCCCTATGCTTCCTCCTCGCTGCCTGTAAAAGTCGATTGTATGTTGCTTTCTGTGCCTGCCAGTAGAGACCGCAGCAGTCGCCCTTCGGCGCAAACAACTGAAGTCGTGGCTACGACCACTTCGGGCACCTCCGGATGTGTTTGGTCCAGAGCCGAACCTTCCCCCTCTTTTCCCTAGGGCCTACCGCCCATTTTAATTAGGAGCTTTATCCACCATCGCGGCACTTGGTACTCTGACTTTGACTTTGGCTACTTACCGCGTCTTCACGCCGTCACCTCTGCTAAGAGGCCTTTTTCGCGGCAATGATGAAATCGTGTGAATAAGGAATGTAGTCAGCTGTCTTAAGGGATGTGATCCCAGCTTCAAAATTCAGTAGTAACCAGTCAGTAGTGACAATTATAACACAAGTCATGTCTTAGTTTAAAGTTTAATAATTTTTTTTATTTTACTAAATGATAATTTTCTGCCGCGTCATCCACGCAATTCTCGGTCCGCGCTATTCTGATGTCGGCGCGAGACATCTCCTGAGCCCTGGAGTTACAACCTATTTTGTGAGTTACTTCGGTCTATTTTTCCTCCCCGAATTCCTGTTGTTGGCCTTTACGCGCCGACTGTGTTTTACTGTCTGGAAGCAGGTCTAATTCGTTTGGAATTTGGCTGGTGTTTCAGACAGGGTCCAAGTGTTGGGGGACGAATTTGCTCCCAGCATGTTATTCGGGACCTCGAGCTCCGAGTCCCCTTAAAGGGCGCCACACACGATCAGTCCAAACTGACAGTTTAGACTTTACAGTCGGAACTGAACAGCAAAGTCCAAACTGACAGTTTAGACTTTACAGTCGGAACTGAACAGCCAGAACTGCCGTGTGTGTGCAAGGACGTTGGACTGAACAGTTTGAACTGATAGACTGACGGACTGATAACTTTCCATCAAATCGGACTGTGGGCTCGAAAGCCCACAGTCAGAACTGCCGTGAGGGGTATAGACATTCCGTCAGTCCAAACTGTCAGTCCATGCAATCAGTCCATTTAATCAACAGCTGAACTTCGTAGCAGACGTCTTTGTTTATATAATCTTTGTTTGCTTTAGTGCTAGGTTTGTGTCATAGAAAAGGGAGAGATATAGTTTGTGTTTATTGTGAAATAGATTTATTCCTCTGAAATGGCTTCCTGGTCGAAAGATTTTCTTGCTAATTTTATAGAGTTGTGGCATGAACATGAATGTTTGTGGAACATCAAAAGTAAAGATTACCACAACAACATTAAAAATAATACCTAACCACAAGACTGATTGTGTGTGGGGAAAGCTTCAGTTCAGTCCAAACTGTCAGTTCGGACTGTTCAGTTCGAACTGAGCGCATGGACTGATCGTGTGTTCAGAGAGCCTCAGTTCATTCCAAACTGTAAGTTCCGACTGAACAGTCCGAACTGATGGTTTGGACTGACGTGTGTGGGGGCCTTAAGAAGAGAATTTTTCCCGGCCCAACATCATACTCTGAAGACCCGGGTGACATTAGAAATATATCTCTCCCTTACAATGAACTAAACTAATTAAATGCAAACCAGCGAACAGTGACTTAATAACTTAATCCATGAGAATATGTAAAATAATTATAAATGATAGTCAATGTAATCAGTGAAAGAATCTAATATGGTGGAATATTTCAATTTTTTTGTTCTGCGATGATTTGTATTTAATATAATATAAATTGTTTTAGTAATATCGGGCCGGCCCACCATTAAGTAAGCTTGAAATCTTGTCTATACCTTTCTTTGTGAAACTTTATTAATCCAAAACTATTGACAGACACGTTGAACTTAATTAGGCTGAATCAACCGGGAAAACCTATAGACTAACCTACCTATGTGGTGATTTATTTGTTTCATATTCACATATTTCCTTTTAAAAGATCCACTAGCTCCCAAGTTGCCTGTGTGCAGGGAGTATAAAATTATCTTGTTCACCACCTTGTACCCCCTCTGGTAATACTTGTATTTTTCTTTATTATTTTGCTCAGCTGTTTCCTAGGCCTTTTTTTATTAATTAAAATAAAATAATTTTAGGGAACGAAGGGCGTATCAAAAGTCATAACAAAACATTGATGAAATGATTGCATACTTTTATGAATAAAATTGAATTATTTTTATTTTAATAATAAATGAATAAATACTTGAAATTATACTAGTAACAGATTTTTGAAATGCAAGAATAATTAACCTCTATTGCCGAAATTGTTGTTGAAACAAACAATGAAAACCACATTAACTTTTCACTTCACTTTATATACAGTCGCCGAAACAGTTCACGTGTAGATGACTTGTAATTAATTTAAAAACTGGCATTTAGCTATAAAGTTTAAACATAATTATGAACAAGTTTTTATATAAATAAACTGTAATAAAAAATCTATCATCAATTATATGAATCACCATAATTTTTTAGTCAATTGTAACATAACCTATTATTACTGCACTCGCAGACAGATGCTACTTTTTTTTAATAATAAAAGAATAAATACTTGAAATTATACTAGTAATCATGCAACCGGGTGGACTCACGGGTTCGACCAGACTGCAAGCTATTAAAGCAAAAAGAGTATTTATTCAGAGAGGTGTAAATGTTGTTATAAAACAGGACTAATCACATTCGTTAACTTGTTTTTTATTGATAACAATCATGAGTGTAAATGCTTAATACAAATATAACGTGAACCATTATGATGTGGTACGTACCTCAATAAATGAGGCATGAAAACAACACTGGGAGTATACAAAAGGTTACAGTAAAATAGAAGATTATTAAAATACAACAGTATTAAAGGAGTATAAAACACCAGCGGGCTGTGCAGGCCATATAAAAATTGATTCAAACAACAAAACAATTTAAACAGAATCAAAACGAATAATATAGCCCTAAACGTGGTGGTTCGGTGCTGCCAGGGGAGAAATTACACAAGCCCAAACTCGATATTGGCTCGCGCGGCAAATGATGCGCATGGCGTTAATGGGCAAAAAAAATAGCAAGAAAGATAAAACTAATTAAAGCCCCCACAACAAAACAAGGCGGACAATATCGGTGCGGCGTGAATAAAAAGTACAGAAGTTAATAAATTTATCATTACAAGGAATCAATTGTTACATTTACCAGTGGCAATGCAAACCACATAAGAAAACTGGCAGTATGGTGAGTCACAAACAGAAATGCCCATACTACACCCCAAACGGCTCGAACAAACATCGTGGCTGATTAAATTTAACTTTACAAGGGCGAAACAAATGCATGTAAAAAAAGGCCACGGCCACATCGTGCAAGAAATTTAACGTTACTGTATGCAAGTTACCGTCATCGCTGATACTGATCAGTACACACTACTCCCCCGACCGCTTCCGAACGACCCGAGACAAGAGCTCGCAGGCCCTTATAAGCACAATATACAGGGCGCTGGAGCTGCGGCGGAATAACACACTACAGGGGAAGGAGTGGGGATGCGGAGGGGAAATCCAACCAGCGGAAGAGGTAGTGGAAAGGGGGAAACGACGAAGGGAGGGGAAGGAATCGCTCAGCTGTACGACGATGCAAGAAGCATATGCTTCAATCAGATTCATTTTCTTATGTACATTTGACATAGAAAATATTTCATATTACACATTTATAAACAAAGTTTTAAGTTTTCACTTCTGTCAGTGCAGCGCAAGCGTACAATGAGCGTAACGGGACACAGCGTAATGGAACAATTAGTGTAACGGGACACAGCGTAACGGAACAATGTGCATAACGGGACACTTTTTCGTGCGTGCAGCCAGCGTTCATCGATTTATTAGACGTCACGTCAAAAACAGCAGTTTGTTGACCACAAAGATGTACACCTACTAATACACAATAAATATTGTCACGAGTTATATGAAAGTAAAAAATGGGGTGTTGCTGTGTCATGTACACAGCCGTGTGTTGTACATGAATACGTGTCGATATAGAAGTGATTTCATCATCCACTTGCATAATTTCAACCGCCCCAGCTGCAGATGTACTGGCACCGTCATTGATCCACTCAGCCGTATTCATTATTTTACTTTCCCGGCACTGCTTCACTCGGCCATATGGTGTTTTATATTGGTATCATTCGATTGCTTCTGGGAAGCCCTTTCCAACCATATACGAACTCAGTATTTGGATTTGGTGTTTTTATGTGTATAGGCCGACATTGTATATTTTTTGTTATAATTTTTATTTCAACACCATATATATTTACTATAACCATTTTATTTATGTTTTATAAATGTAATCGATAGATTTTTACGAGAGCTGACAATTGAAACTCAAACGAAAGTCGTAGCTTCTCCGAGTCAACAGTTATACTAAATAGAAATCTCAAAACGCAGCAAAATGATCTCAAAATGGTGGCGCACCCCCTCCACTGCGCACGATGCGTCACAGTCCTCACTTAGCGTAACGAATTCTTTAATCATTTAGCTATCCAGTGGTGTAAATAAATTATGGATGGAGAAGATAGAAATGTAGCTGCAACACCAAACTGTATTCCCCGATTTTGTTATCATTCGTTTTTTTTAATTAGGTACCTCCCACTATGGAAGCAATTTATTATTTAGAAGTCATTACCAATTTCAAAATAAGTTAAATACAACATATGCTTTAGAGAAACAGAAAACTCTCCGAAGAAGTAAACAATTGTCAAATTAATGTAATGGTTGAAGTTTTGGAAAAGCTACAATGACCACGAATATTTCAACACAGACATGAAGAAAAATATTGTCTGTTGAGTTTAGTTACACATCAATAATTATTTAAAATTCGTTTACAACAGGTTAGAATTTTTTTTAGTTGTAATTTAGATTTAAATATTACGATCTAGTAGATGACTGAGAAAACAATTTTTTTTTAAATAAGCTTATTTTGAGGCTAGTGGATATATTTTGATGCCAAAAACTTGGCTGTAATTTTCCTGAGATTGGTTGAAGATAAATTAAAACATGTTCTTACTTTTTTAAACACATTTTGGACCTAGACGAATATTACAATAAAGGAACTACATTTCAGAACAATTACAACCAATATGACCTTGTCACCGCCCGTCGGTGCTCCCTCTGAGCGCACAGGCCGTTATGTGTCCTCAACACCTGATTAAGGCCAGTGTAACGAACACGCCCACACAGGCAAGGGAGAGTGAGTTAGGGCTGTGCACCGAACGGCGTGACGCTAGTCACGGCCGGCTGTGTTGTGCGACGCGCCCGGCTTGGTGTGGCAATGCGCCATTAAAACATAGTGCTCATGTAATTGTAATTCAGAGGAAAACTAAAACTTTTTATGTCTTTAAAATCTCTAAATAATTAATTCATGTTGATCCAGGTGCTTTTGTGTTACGCTGGCCATCACCAACTTCCCGCGCTCCGTAACTTTCAGCGGGAAATCGATCCCTCCCTGGCCGGGTTTCCAGGGAGCAGAGTCAGTCGCCGTCAAGCACTCATCTGGGCCGGCAGCCCGCGCACCTGGAGCTTTCACTTTCGCGCCAAAACCAGCATGTAGTTTTCAATAGGTAAATCTTCTTAATCCGCTTTCACCCACTCCACGGCCGGCCCTAAAATGACCGCGCGATATTCCGCGCGGTTATTAACTAATTGAATGTGGCTCAGGCATGAGCATTTTCTTGTATTACGTAGGTTCTTTTTTAAGGGTATCACGCCGATGTGACCATGCTTCACGCTTTTATAACTCCGCAAGGAGTCTGAACTTCGCCCACGCGGGGCTGCTCAGTAGCTAAACGCATTTAGTGACATTTATTAACGACTCAGTTTCCTGGGATGTGCTGCGGTCGTGTGTGAGTTCTCGGTGCCCCCGTACCGCCGCGCCCGCGCCCAGCATTCGTGTCTGCTACCTCACAGCGAGGACGGAACTCTGGTAACTATTTCCATTCAAACCTGAACTGTACTTTGGCAACAGATTCACTTCGCCATTCAGACCCATTCCATGTCAGGCTTGATCCTACGATGATAATTCTAGTATTAGTTGCGGCCATCAGCCACTTGTGTTATCTGCCTATGCCAAGGGCATGCTAAACGGGGAGGTAGCCGCCCTGTGTATTCTGCATAAATCAGTGCCGCTCCTCGAGGGCTGCACGTGCAGAGATTAAAAAGTAGACGGTGATACAGCCAGTTTCGTAACGGCACCATGTACCATGTGGCGTGTTGTAGCATGTGACGTGTCAATAAATTCAGTTACATTCAAGTGTTTTCCCTTACTTGTCATGGCGTCCTGGGTGGTCTAAACAGCCCGGGGAGTCCTTTGTCGACGCGTCCCTACCTGCAGCCACGAGGCAAAGAATCCCGCTCTCGAGTTAAAATTCTAAATTTCCACAGCTTAAATTCACTCATTCAGAGATCAGGTAGCTGGGAAGGCGTCAACCTATTGAGCATAGTTAAAGTATTAAACATTCTATTTTAATAGTTCAATATTATGTTGTTTGTATTATTCCATTTTTTTAAATTATTAGCATGTAATTCCGTCGGCCGGGATCTCGGGTTCGAGTCCCGCGGCGAGTCTAAGGGGCTGGTGGTGTTTGATGATGTGTTTTTCCGGGAGGGCGCCAGTTTATCTAGTACGTCTAACTAATGGGGTGGGTCGATCGGTCCCAGCGTGCTTCCCTAGACTCGGTGGCTGTATCTTAAGGGTGATATTAACTGCTAGTAGAAAATGGTGACACTCCCTGTTCAGCATAAGGTGGCTGGTGCCTAACTACAGATGTAATATACGCACTGGAACTGAAAATTTGTGGTACATGTATTTATTAATGGAATTATATTTGGGTACACGATATTGCACGACAATACTCTTCGTTGATAATTTGAACATAATTGATACACGATATTACACGACACTACTCTTTATTAATTATGATTGTCTCTCCCTAAGGATGTCCGTTAGAGGGGGGAATTCGTTGGTTGTCCTGGAGTCGGCCAGGTCCGTAAAGTGACTGACCTTAAGGCGACCCTGTGGCCCGTGGCCTTAAGGCAGGAATTACGATGGCCGGGTTAAGCCCTGCACCGTAAAAACCGACCCGGTGTCGCGTGGGGAATTGACGTTACAAAGGATTTGGTTCATGACTATATTTACAAGAGTGAAGAATCGGTGAGTTACTAAATTGAAGGTTCCCCGCGGAACGAACACACAAACACATCCAACCCGGGCCGCCAGCTGATCTGGACTGCCGGAGGGGGTTGTCGCACGAGACGTGGGGGGGGGGGGGGGGGGACGGTTCGCCACTCGCCAAACCACGTGTGAAGAAAAGAAATAACTGTTATTCGGTTTTTAAATGAGAACTTACTTGTTAATTGTACATGACCCTTGTTTGAATATTAATGCTGACATTAAATGTATTATGAATTTTGATTAAAGCTTTAGTTTAAGAAATTGAACAAATATTATTTAAAAAGATGAGTCAACTTAAAGACTACTGACTAGTTGGTAAAAGCCACTCGTTATGTTTATGTTTGTGGGTTTGTTCTGGATATTGCTTCAGCACTTTGTTTCTTACTTAAATTAAGGCTATAGGCTGCGATGAGAATTAAGGTCTTTCATTAAACACTGTACCCGGAGGGGGCTAACACTCATGCTCTATGACGCACATTTCTTATCACATGTTAATTTAAAGGGATGGCTTGATGAGCTTACTCCGTGAATTATTATCGGTTGTTTGCATCAGGTGCAGTTACGTGACAAAATTTATACACTGGGAGTACTTGCGTATCTACTCCGCATTTGACCCGGGTTGAGTTTGCGAGGGGTGCGTTCCCCCAGCAGGAGCCAATACTAGCGGGTCAAGGCCGGGCTTAATAGCCTCTGGTCGGTACGACGTCAAATTGGACAATTCGATACTTATGATGACGTCGACCCAAGTGTCTTCCCAGTTCTTTCAGGCCGTTATGCCTCGTCAGTGCCCTCTCTTGCATAATGGTGCTACGAGAGTGTGGTGCTGTGCGGTGTGTGTGTTTTTCTTTCATGGATGCGACTTTTATTTTGTTGTGTATATATATTTATTGTAAATAATTTTCGTTTGAATTTTTATATAAATTTTATAGTCTTGTTGTTTACCGGGCGCCTAGGCCGTGGTTTTCCGCCTGTGGCCAATCAGCGTGTTCTGCGGGCTCGCAGAGGAGTTGGGAAGATGCGGGCGCTCGGGCGCCCCGAGCGGAGTGGGAGAGTCAGTCATCATCCTGGCATGGGAGGCAGCGGTCGCGGGAGAGGCGTCCCTCCACTCTGGTGGTGAGAGAGTCGAGCTGAGACAGGACTTGACCGTGCGTGATGTCAATGGTAGTCATGAGCTGTGCCGTGCGGGATTTAGGCATAGTTTTCAGTCGCGTTTCAGAAACAGACATTCCTCGTTCAAGTTTTAATGCGAGTCCTGTGAGTCGTGAACTATTGAGTCGAAAGCTAGCCGTCGCCAGCATAGTTTTCATACGCGTTTTCCAGGCTCTGTTCATATAGTTTGTCAGTCATCGGGATGGACGGGAGTCATTGTATATAAGTCCTTGTTTGTTTTAATTCTAGAGACTATGTCAGTGGAGTATTTAGCGGAATAGGGACATATGGACCTTGTGGCGTTTTCCCGTCATTTTTTCCTTAAGCCACGTCAGCCGTGTCTAGCATCACCTCTAGTAAGTAAGGGTCTATATCGGCACGGGAGGAATGTCCTGTATTTAACATAGCAGAATGCGCGGAACCGGGCTACGCCCTACCGAGATTGCCACTGGTGGGTCCGCGGTAGCCCCATGTAAAGTGTCTACATTGATGTGTATAAAGGACCCGGAAACTTCATTTTGGGCTTGTTATTTTTGGTGAGACTAGATCCCTCGGCCACATGGCACGAACCCCCTCTATCGTACCCCTGAGTAGCCAGCAACACCGTATTAACACAAGGGACTAGTCGTAGAAGACCACAATGACACATATTAGATGGTTACAGACTAATCACAACCACCCTCTTTAAGCATGGGCGTAGTTAAGATAGTGTTAGAAATGCTGGAAAAACATGTTTAAGAACATTACACATAAAAAGAGCTAAGAAAAAGGAAGTTGGAAGACAGATGTATAGGGGGTCAGACATTCACCTGTCTAGCGAATTTCGTTGACATGACTCAGCAAAATTTAAGGTCTCGTAATTATTTCAAATCTTAAATTTTGTACAGTGGCAGAATCTACATTTCTGATTAACATATCAAAAGTTCATCGCCACAAACCTTGTGCGTCGCACTAAAAACGTACAGTTAAGTCCAAAATGACATTTTCTTGCAACGATCCACAGAAATTTTTTTTCAAATGCAATTTATGTAGTAGTCTTTCAGTATGATTACTATAACTCATATAGATTCTAGAAACATTTCCCTACGGGGTAATAATGATAAAAAGTGCACAGTTTTAATATATTTTCATCTATTAGACAATTTAAATCATTAAGGATGAGCAATATATTTTTATTCAAATTTATGGTAATATACACAAATTACATAAATATGAAAAGTCCAACGTGAAAATTATCTCAATAAACGTTGACGCCGCCGTCGGGAGCACAGGCCATTATGTGTCCTCAACACCTGAATTAGGGCCAGTGCTACGAACACGCCCGCACGTGCAACACAGAGTAGGGGGGAACAGTGCCTCGAACGGCGTGACGTAAGTCACGGCCGGCTGTGTGTACGAAGCGCCCGGCCGGGTGTAGCAATGCGCAACGGGGACACAGTGCATATGCAATATAAATTACAAACATTAACTAAAGCTTTTGATGTATCTAATATTCATTAATATTTAATTAATGTAATTGTAAATGCTTTTGGTTCACAAAACTGGCCGGCATTATCTTCCCATGCTCCATCACTTTCCGCAGGAGATCGAGCCCTCCCTGGCCGGGTTGCCAGGGAGGGAAAGGAGTCACCATCCAGCACTCACCAGGGCCGGCAGCTCCGCGCACGGGGAGCCTGCAATCTGCGCGCCAAATCCAGTATGTAGCATCAATAGGTAACTTTCCAAATCGTTTTTTATCCGCTCCCCGGCCAGCCCTAAATCAACCGTACAGCGTGTCGCGCAGTTCTTAATTAAATGAGTGTGACTCGACTACGAGTCGTTTGAGTACTACATAATTTCTATCGTTTAAATGTTAGTATTAGTTCCAGCCATCAGCCATGTATAGGGTTTAATTTCAGTGTTTTGTCTAAGCCATTTAACAAGTTGCCATTGTCCGGGGTCTCGGGCTCGAGTCCCGGTGCGGCTCCTAGCGGGAATGGCTGTTGTCGATGTAGTGTTTCCGGATGGGCGCCAGACTAGCTCTGTTTCTAGTCGATAGGTGGGTCGTGGGGTCGGTTGCCCCTGCGTGGCCCACTAGGACTGTCGGCGGTGTTGTGTGGGATGTGAGGGATTCCCTACTTGGTGGTGGTTGGGAGTTGTATGGCTAATTGATTAGGCGCTGAAGTAATGCAGAAAATGACGTGCGCCATTTATTCATGCGACTGTGGGTTTGGTGTAATACCGTGGATTACACACCACGTCGTACAGAGGGTGACGTCACACAATACATAAGTTACACAATTACACAAAGTTATTCTGAAAAGTTACGTAATGAAGGCGTGGCACAAGTTTACTGAAATGTTACGTGGTGACGCGTTGCACAAGTTTACTCAAGAATGTTCCAGGTTCAAGGCGTCGCACAAAATTACTAAAATGTTACGTATTAGCGTGGCACTAGGCGGTTCTGAGCATGGTTACACAAAAGAGGGGTGAGGGCGATTGGAGGCGGCCAATCCCTTATATCTATGTCTCGAGGCGGTGTTCGCGTCCACTGTAGTGGAGCGCGGACCGCAGCTAAATTCATCCAAGTTCCCTTACGGGGTGGTGCCAGTGCCGGGGCGACTGGCTTTAATTCAAGTTCTGTGGTTCGGGAGGCGGTCCGTGCTGTATACTGAAAACTACCCCGCAGACCAAGTGTGGTGCAGGGGGTTTTAAAATTTATGCGGCCGGATTAAGTCCTGGACCGAAAATTTGGACTGGGTACGCCCGGAGAGATTATTAAAAAAATGTTTCGAGGAAGTGACTATAATTACCAGAAGTGAGTTCAATGCAGACAATAGATGATGTCTCTCTGTGGGACGTGCGTCCGCCCCGGTCCACGAGTCGCGCTGTACTACTGTTGTGTCATGGCGTCCGGCCGAGGCTCGGTGTCCCTCGCGCCAGGGTTGACCTCATTACGTTATTTTCCAATTTAACAAGTTAACAAGAGATTTTAAGGGCGCTAAATTCCTACATTAATTATTAAGGCTAAATTAACATTACTCACCCCTTCTACAATTTAGAGTTAGTATGTTTACGAATTATGTTTTTTAAACTATTCGTCACACCAGAGACTGTTCGTCTCTTGCCGGACTGCTCCGGTGGGGGGTAATAACGAAACACAGGGGGGTAATAATTATGTCACATGAAATACTTAACTAATCTAGGTAGAAGGCCGCCAGGGGAACACACCGGATTCTACCTTGTCTGCCGGTGGCTCGCCTGTCTCGGGTGGGCCATGGCTAGGGGCGTGTTCCGTTAGCGGGGTTAAATACTGGCGGTTGCAGGTCGGGCTTTAGGGTGGCCTTCGGCCGGACGACGTCAAAGTGACTAGTGTACTATCCTTGTATCTCACCGTCCGGACTACCACTTCTTAACAACTAAATTCGCCACGTGCCTTCATCGTCGTCACCGTCACTCTCAGGATAGCTTGTGTCCCTCGTTGTGGTAGTCCTCCGGAATTCCGCCAGACGTGAATCAGTACCGCCAATAGAGGGCCGTGAGTAAGGAGATGAAAAGGTAGACGATGATACGGCCAGTTACGTGAAGATGTACTGTACATGTGAAGTGCTGTATCGTGTGACGTATCAATAAAACCAGTTACGTTTACGTGTGCTATTTAACCACTACGGCGTCCTGGGTGGCCAAAACAGCCCGGGGGGCCCTTTTTCGACGCATCCCTGCCTGCAGCCACGAGGCAAAGAACCCCGCCCTCGAGTCAAAATCCTTGTTCACGTAATTTAAATATAGTAATTTTAAGACAGGCAGCAGGGACGGCGTCAATGTGATTCCATATTTCTTAAGCTTTAAATTGCTAAATTTTATGGGTGTTTGGTACAATCGATCTGACCGGTAAAGTTTTCCGAACTGCGTAGTGTGTACTTCTCTGCGGCGGTGCTGAAATCACTCGGGCTGGAAATATTTTCACTCTTAAGAAAAAAAGGCGTTTAATGCATCATAAATTATCACAAAACTGTAACTTTTGTACAGTGGAAGAATAAACCTTTCCGAGTTATATATCAGAAGTGTATACCGAAAACCTAGATAAAATAAAAATTGCAGGATATGATTTGCTTATGTCAAATGGTGTTGTAGTGTGTTTCACTCTTTAATCTCTAAGTTATTAATTAAATAAAGAAATAAACAATGCACTTATGACTGGGACCAATAGCGTTATATATAGGGACAATATTTATAATATTTTCGTGTAAACGTTCACAGCGAGTCTTGAACATCATTTTGACAGACACTATTCGTTGGAAATGAGTGCAGATTTATTAGTGTAATGTACAGCAAACTTAGTTCAATTTTTTCTTTACACACCATGCTGCTAAGAAAATAAGAACACGAAATCACTACCGACTTTATTAAATCTAATTCCCTTCAAAGTCGGATAAGTAAATTAACCAGATGGAACATAAACACATCGTTTAGTTGAGGGTTTTTTAATCAATTGGGGAAGGGTGAGGGGAAAGGTCCGCCATATTCTAGTAAGCATATTCATGTCGAAAATTATGATTTATCCCCAAATTTTAATAAATATTTTTTA
The DNA here is from genome assembly GCF_032445375.1 of Bacillus rossius redtenbacheri. Taxonomy (NCBI): domain Eukaryota; kingdom Metazoa; phylum Arthropoda; class Insecta; order Phasmatodea; family Bacillidae; genus Bacillus; species Bacillus rossius. Next base: position 19,816,037 of record NC_086331.1, read on the forward strand.
CAAACTTTTATTAAGAACTAAAAAATAATTATCAGTAGCGGAAGATCTTTTGGACAAAATTCCCAAGCTTGTTGTATTCAACCGACGAAAATCCTAATTAAAAATATTTATCGTTTTCCTTAAATATTTTTTCAGTTATTCCTTTGAGTTAATTTGACGTCAAGGGAACGGGAAAATGTAATTAATTAAGACCAGTCATCGGAAACATTACTATGTTAATTAATAGCTTATCATATGTTATATTCGATACAAATCATTGTTCTTCGTTGATAGATACCTTCTTCTATTATGGCTACTTTAAATACTGTGACGAATAGACAAAGTCATCAGTTTTGAAAGGTGCCAGAACAGTGAAGAATCAATTCCATTTTTGGTGTAGGGTCTTGGTCTTGTGTTGGTACCAGTGCTGCCGAATCGTGGGATTTTTTACCCCTTCCCAAGCACCCTTTCAGCTTGAGTCAGAGCGCGCGCGGTGCTTGGGAAGGGGTAAAAAAATGCCACGATTTGGCAGCACTGGTTGATTCCTACAGCAAGATATGAATGAAGAAACATATCTTGCTATAGATTTCAAGATAAGGAGCCTGACGGTTCTTTTTTCTACTCTTGTCTAGCAAACTTTGGACACTTGTAGAAATTTCTTGATGCAGGCGGGTGACTCTAAGGTTACATATGCTGATAGAATCACAAATGTAAGCTAGAGTTAGCTGACTACAGCAAGAGCCAGTTCTTCTTTGATGTTCTTTTGGGCTCGCTAAGTTATCCAGCCAAAATATGATAGAGAACATTCTTTGGCAGAATAACTCTGAAAGACCAAAGATTCTTTTTTGATCAGGTTTCTTCAGGCTGAGGACACCACTTCTAGACTAGTCTGATTGTTTTATCTCGTAATGATTGGAAATACATGTGCAAGATAAAACAACCAGGCCAGTCGAAAAGTAGTATATTTCTTCTTCTTATTTTATTGAGTATCAAAAGCTTATGCCGTAGCTTGACGAAGATCTTGGCGGCAGTTGCCGTCTTATCTGCGGGAGAAAAAATTATAAGGCACAAGTAGGTTATTTTGAAATCTGATGATTAAAAGTGATTTTGAAGTACTTCTTCTTCGTTGTTTAAAGATGCTGATCTATTCCAATAATCCTAGGGTCTCATACAGATAGAAGCCCATGAGTGACTTAAAACTGTTGTTACAGATTAGTAACGACGTCTTACTTTCCGCTTGGTGCAACGATTCGAATCGTTCTTGTTACGTAAGTTACTTATGATGATAAATAATACATTAGCAACTCTAATAACTTGAACGAAGTGAAAAAACCACTTGCTACCAACGATCCAAAAAGGAGATCCAGAGTCACTGCATGATGAAATCGTCATCTAAGCTTTCTTAAGTATGCCAAGTTTCTATAATGTGGAAGAATATATAGATGACTTGAAATACTTAAAAAGTCTAGAAACTGGGTTTCTTGATCCAAGATAGCTTCTTCCAGAAGTGGTTCTTGAAGCTAATAATGTTAATGTTTAGTTTACACAAATCGAAAACGCATTAATAGTTCGAATAGTAGGAACAAAAATAATTAAAGGTTTTCTTACCGTGTCCAATTTAATGAAACAATTCGTTATGATTGCATTATTTGTCTAACCTTGTTTTGAAATCCTCATGGTGCTATGATGTGTAAGAATACATAACAACCTCAAAGATTCCTAAAGAAGACTAAACAAGATCTAGGTGATTCCATCCAAATGATTCTTCAGGTAGCTTTTGATCTTGGATCTTGGCCGATGTCACTTACATTGAAAAGTATTGCGAGATACTATCGCATGTACTAGTCAATGCAATAAACATAGACAATCCTGAACCTGGATGATTATTAGTGCTGCAGAGTAGCAAGAGTTTCTTTAGCAGAAATCCGTAATTTCAAACTGCCATGCTGATAGTAAACGCATCTGCCACTTGAAATAACTGAAATCGGCTAAGATCTTCTGGTTCGAACCTTCATTTTCATCTTCAAATCCGTCAGCCAATGAGCCTGCATTAAAGAACATCACTTTAAATATATAAAAATTATTGAAATCATATTCCTCAAAAGAACTCAGCTCCTATGAGCACAAAATCACATTCATATATTCAGTTTTCCTGTTGGATTAACTAGCGGAATAATGGATGAAGAGGCTCAAAAAGGTGGAAAGCAGCGTTTTGATAGAATCATCACGTTGGAAACGTCAATTTTGGTTCGTTATAACACTCAACAAATACTAAATGGAATGAAAACACACTTGTTTTCGTTGAATGTTAAAACATCCAAGATTCTGTCTGGTCCAGCAGCGTCGAATCTACACTTGTAACTAGGATGGTATTACTATCAATCTATCATAGCAGCCGAAAGGACTTATGAATACAAACATATATAGACTAATTTCGTAGCTTTAGCTTGCATTTACTGGAAATAGAAGTGCAAGCTGAAGAAACGAAGTGGTTTTGAACTTACGGATACTTCTTCTTTGTGAGCTGCAAGCTTCAGTTGAAAGTAGATGATGAATATGGAAGATTTGCTTTGGATCTTCTTGACTAATTCAACGAACCATATGATTGAAAATACATGACCCGCTAAATTACGTCAAAAAATACCAATGATTATAATTTTCGATGGAATTCTCTTGGCTTCTTCATTACCTAGTTGCAAATCGTTTGAATCGTTTTGGTGAGTTCTTCGCTGGTTACGATTCTGATCTCCTCAATGTCTGAAGTCCCTCAAGTCGGTGAAAATCCTTGAGCGCCTTTCACACATACGAGCAGATCAGTCTCTTTTCTGGCTGCTTAATAGGACCAACAATCCGATGTCCAGCGTTGCGATGGAATTTGTCTAAGCTTTGTCAAGATTCCACTTTGTCCATGATATGTAAATTCACATAGACATAGCAGAATCCTGAGAAAGATTAGAAAAGATTATTAGGTTTCTTCCGCGTTCTTGAAGTTGTTTTTGCTTTGGCCGATGTTGGACCCTCTATAGAGTACAACGGTTTATTAACGTTTTTACTGTATAGAATAGCTCAACATAGACCAAAAAGCTTATCGGACACAATGCTATCTAAATTTGACGGAAACAGTTAGAGTTCTGCAGTTTTTTTTTTTCAGCGAAAGCCCATCAGCATTTTGATTGAAAGCGTACGCGAGAACTTACAAAAACAATTTGGATTATCAAAGTAAAGTACATAGTGAACTATTAAAAACATAAAATCGCAATATGTGCCCGGTTTTCCTCAATGTTGGCTTGTAACTAATACGGGAGAGGCTCTCAAGGGTGGTAACAGGTGTTAGCAACAGGAACGACCGCGCTGAGGACGTCATCTTGGTCCGATTCAACACTTACCACCGACTGAGCAAATTGGAAACGCTCTTATCAGCACTAAGTGATAAACCAGTGCCTAAGATTTGGATCTTCGGTCCAGATTTGCCAAAATCTAGATCATGCTGGACCCCAATCTGAACATTGGAGTTCTTATCTGAAGAACTTAAGAACAAAGTTAATAATTAAATATTCTTTCCAGCTAACTCATATTGTTTGTAAGCGATAACGACAGGGATATTTTTCTCGGATAAATGATAAGGTTCTTTTGTTCGATATTAAGTCACAATAACAACTAATTAACAAATCTAGGAATAAAGTTTTAATTAGAACAGTTTTCCCGTTAACATTTTATGAATACCCATGAAATAATGAATCAACAAGCATACAGGTGACACGGTAATGAATAATTTAAGAAGAAAGATGTGATGAAAGTGACCATCTTGATGGGATTAACAATGAAGCTAGGCTTGATGCTGTTCTTTGATTTTGATCTTGGACGGTGGAAATCAGTGCATGTGAGTATTTACAATCCATTGTTGCAGCCCACAATGACAGTGAGGTAGAAAAACTCACTCATCATTGGAGGCAGCTAAAACAGATCATGATATGATAATGTTCTTATGCAGTGAAAGATGCTGAAATGATGGAGTTCTTTTGATAGTATTGATAGTAGTGCCATTCGAAGTCTATTCTAGATATTTAATGATCTCATGAATGGACACATGAGCTCAAAATGCACCTAGAAGAGCCTAAGATATGGTTTTCTTTCTTCAAGGATGCTCAAATCATTTTTCTGTCTTCATGATAACTTGATTTTTTCAAGGCTTATGCTTCTAACGACTGCAAATCCTGTGCGATTACGCTGGCTGTTCAAATCTCTGAAGTTTAATAAATGAAACATGGTTACAAAAAACGCATTGATTAGAACGAGATACAGAACTGAAGATCCAGTTGATATAGTAGCAGAGCTACTTTACCATAAGTAGTTTTTACAATACACAAATACTATAAACTCTAAGAAAACTGCAGAATCAAGACAAAGTTAGACTATTCTTAATGACGAGAAGATCAGCATCGCCAAAGCAATCACGGTGACTGTTCGAATCTTTGCGTGGAACTTGTAACAAGTTGAGATTGGAAACTCAAAACCTGTTAGAAGATCCTAGCTACGATTGAACTATGATCAACTATTATAAAAAAAAATATAGAATCAGTGATGCAGAGCCTGGCCCGGGATTCGAACTGGGAACTTCAAAGACACTGGTCTTTGTGTAAGCTCCGAGATAAAGATGAAACTTACCCATCTGAAGTAAAGTATTGTAAAGAAATAAGTTAGTTATTTAATAACTTCTCAGAGTTAATTGTCGAATATTCACTGAGAGCTCAACACTCCCGTCATGACCGATGGTCATTACACACTGGAATAAATCGATCTCTTGAATATGAATTTATACACAATGCAAACGAAAATACATGAGTAATTTATTTGTTACTGATTAGTATAACTAATAAAAACAACCTTTGGTTATGTTATCAGTCGGGTTTTCCTAGTAATATAAGTATTCCCGGTATGTTCCTTGTTTAGGGACAAAAACATTAGCCACAACAGTACCTACTCAGCTTTGTAATACCTCCAATGACCGAATGAGATTGATAATAGGTTACAAGTTACTGCAAAGGTTAATTATTCACTGATATTTTTAGAAAACCGCGAACTACGCAGTAGCATTACTAACTACTGAATATGTGTGAGACTTTTTTTAATGATTATAATTTATAATATAATGGATATATATACATATATATATATTTATAATATATATAATCTTCCCCTGTTAATAACTAATAAATAAAGAAATTTTTCAAAAAATTATCATGAAGATAAAGACACTGATAATAATCGTTTTGTGAAAGAAGATATCATCCTCGAAATTATATTTATTTTATTCTTTTATGAAAATTTATGATGATACGGAGTTTTATGTCGATCATACATAATTAAATTTAAGGATCTATGTGTGAAAGAAATTTTTTAATAGATCCTGATATGTCCATATCGGGCCGGATGGGTTTGATATGCACATATGTGTAATTTTTTATTCAAAAATAGTGTTGGAAACCTTCAACAGATGGCGCATGAACGCTGAATTGTCTCCTTATACGAGAATTAAGTTTGAGGTGATGATAAAGAATAAAAATAATTTTTTACTCTTCTGTTTTGGGTTTTTAGTTTAATAAGCTACTAAACTAATTTTTTTCTAAATGGCCTGACATGAAAATTGGCCGTATAAGAAGCCCATATCAGAAATTTTTCACGGGTATGTTCGATAAATAACTAACTATATATTTTAGGCTGTTGGGTTTAGGAATGAGGAATATAAACAAGGCTTGGTTAAATTTAAAATAATATTTATTCACATAATCTCATTGGCTTATTAATAAATTAGAAAAGCTTGATAACCACCACTAAAATTGATAGAAGTTACGTCTTATGATATCATTCTAGGATATTCGTTGCATATTGCATCAACCATTATCCTGTTTTCGTAAGGTCCAGGTATTTGTCCGTTGTCTTCCAGAGTGAAGTCAAAGATTTCAAACTCTTGTTCAGCTGTAAAATCACCATCATCTATCTGCTCCTCTTCAACGGACTCGTCAATCTCCATGTCAAACTTCAAGATATCAAACGAGTAAGATTTTGCGTTGCTGACAATGTAATTGATCAAAACAGAAATAGATTTCTCAATGCTAACTTTCATCACAATGACCGGAACAATAAGACTGTTGTTCCAATCCCTGCCAACGAATTCAATCTTTTTACTGTTTATTATTTCTGATGACAATTCGTCAGATAGTCGATTTTGAAGCTTCCTTAATTTGTCAATCTCTTGCAAAGCATCAGCACTTCGCCTGAATTCATTGATAAACTTCAACGTGATATAAGATTTCAACTGATCTTTCTTGGCTGCAAAGTTGCAAACGTTGATTTTGTCATAGTCAAACTCCTTGGAAATGTCAGTGCTGACACAAAGTTTGTAATTACGATAAACGATGCAACGATTTTTGAAGAAAGACGCAGCTACTGAAAGGTCAATTTTTTCCGGGTCTTCATTAAATGCATGAAGAACAACCGTTTCGTAATGCATAAACTCGTTCCTACGGGAAGATTTCTCAGCACTCTCATTGCTGATCAACCCATCCGTGATGATGTACAGCAGCTTGATTTGATCATTATCATCAACAATATACTTTCTTTGAAGGTGTCGGATAATAGATTCCGGTTCTGTACCCATCTGTTCACATCGCAGATTGACGTATGCTGATCTAGTCTCGTCTTCATCGACGTCCCAACAGTCGTCGCCCCAGTGCAAATAAACGATTTTTGATTCTACTGGAGGCTCTCCAGCTACCAATTGCTCTTCTTTGATGTTTTCTACGTCCCTTTTAAACTGCGCAAGAGTCTTCAAGCCGTTGGTGTGATAATACCTGTTATCAAAGGTTGAAAACGAGCAATCCTTTGCGTAAATAAAGTAATTAACCATTTTTAAGGTGGATCAGCTTTTCCTTATTCGAAGTGACGCAATGTTGCGATTGTTGAAGACTTATGAACGCTAATTCTGCGCTATGAATGGCAGTGTATGTTACTCCTAGGTATCTTTATTGATAAACTACTGGCACGCGGTGAGCAGCAATCTCCGTTACAGGCTAGAGATTCCTAGAACAAAATCACGTGTTAAAATCGTAGAAGAAAGATTACGTACTAGATCAGTGTACGCATCAAAAAATTTTCAACAATTCACCGCGTAAAGTTTGTAGAACCACAAAGCTGAACAAATAATTGAACTTACCGATCCGGATTGAGGAATTGTGAAGAAAGACATTTCTGACGACATCATTAAACGGTTCAAAATCAACTCTGAGAGCAAGAAACGTCTGTATGTTATAGTGGTTGCTTTGAAACTGAATAACTGAAACGGTGTTGCTCGGAATTTATACGAAAGCCGGCTGATGTAAGCGCTGGTGTTGTTTACGTCTTTAGGTTCAATATCATTATCAGTGGGTTTTCTCAAAGCTACTGGGTATGATAACTGAACAAACAAACATGTTCATACCCAATCCATGAACTAAATGAGTCTCACAATAAGGTTACAAATGGCGATACTTATTATTTCTCCGGTAAAACCATAAAAATTTTGTTACTATGAGGAAAGAGGCGCTATTTATACAGAAGGGTCATCACTAACCAATGAGTACGTGGTTTAGGTTAAACTTGGTACTTTCAAACTGATGCAATCGCATCTCTATTCTCATCAGTACGGTTGTTTATCACTTGGAACTTGTACGTTAGCATACCTTAAACGGCATCAATGTATAAAAGGATTTGTGCGTACTTTCCTTAACGATGTTTTGAACGGATATTTTAATTATTTACGTCCATTATTGTGTAAAAACAGGAAAAATAACAATTGTTTTCAGTAAGGATTGTATAAATTTTACCGGAATGATGACGTAAAATGATGTTGTGTCTAGGAGTTTTCCTTCAATTTTACGGCTTATTCCCCGTTTCTAGGGACTTATCGGAAAATAATTAGTAACGTGCGTTCAGAGTGTTTCCTTAAGATAGTCAACCATTTATATACGGGAGGAAGGACAAGTATAGCTTCATTTCAAAGGATAGAGCCGTAACAGCAAGTCCTTAACCGTAAATCAATCGTCATGGATTCTGAGATGGGAAACACGTGCTTCAAGGCTCTCAACACCTCGGAGCTGCTAGAAATGACGAATCACCCGAAGTTTTGCAAGCTCGCCCTTCAAGAATATGCCCAAGTGATGGAAGTTCAACTGAGGGGCACAACTTCTCAGTCTACAAGAGAAGAAAATGCCAGAAAGAATAGATACAGCAACATCCCGTGTTGGGACGATTCTCGGGTGATTATAGACTCCCGTAAAAGTTTGATTATTGACCAAGAAGATCGGGAGTCGTCGCAAACAGTAATAACTTCGGAGGAAGAAGCGTCTACCTACATTCACGCCAGTCACGTGGACGGATTTGAGCTCATCAATAAGTACATTTGTGCACAAACGCCGATGGAAGACACCTGGGAAGCCTTCTTTACACTCATTTGGCAACAACACTCTTGTGTTATTGTATCGCTGACAGATATAGATCGTGATAACTTAAAAAGCTATCAACTTTGGATTAAACCTGAAGGCTCCGAGACAACCTTCGGAAGATACGTCATCAGAACCCTTGAAATTAGAGAAGAATTAAGTTTTACTAAAACCAGACTACAGATCACTAATACGAGCACGGAAACATCACGGGAGATAACGAATTTTTGGTTTACTGATTGGCCTGACAACAGTATCCCCACCGGTATGGAAGAGTTTTTGGAGCTTCGAACGGAAGTGAACAAAGAACAGTCGAGACTGATGAAGGAAACTGAAAATGATTCCCGAACCTTACCTCCTATCGTGGTCCATTGTTCTACAGGAGTCGGTTGGACAGGAACTTTTTGTGCAATAGACAATGCACTGGAACAACTGGATAAGGAAAAAAAGGTTTCAGTACCTGAAATAGTACTAAAAATTAGAAGCCAAAGGCATTCCAGTGTTTTTCTTCCAGAACAGTATGCGTTCTGCTACATAGTTTTGAAACATGTTTTACTAGAAGAAGCCAAAAAGGAACTGCTGAGCTGATACTGGAAAACAAAAGGCTTCAATTTTATGTACCTGATTTCGGAAGGAAGAGTTAAGTAAGTTAGATTGAAATTGTTTTAGAATTATTTGATAGGTATTATTTGAACTTATTGTTTCAACAAAGGCGGGATAAGGAAAATAAATTTCCACCGGGAATTTCAACATGGGTTTCCTCGTTAATAAAACGACAAACATGTAGCACATAGATGTAATATAATTTAAAATACAACTACTTATAAAATAACTGTACAATTGAAGCGTAATTATTTCCCCAATTACTTGAGTTACTTAAATTTAAGGTTATATATAATTATATGATTAAACATTGCGTGAACTAAAGGAATTTGAAACAGGCACATTGTTAAATCTTGAACATCTGAGTCTCTAGAAACGTTTCACTTTGTCCAACATATCACAAGGATTCTTCACACTTAAACTCCTGAAAAATATGTGGAATAACCTAAAACATGGTTACTTAAAACTACTTTAACAATAAATGGTATAATCAATAGTTTGTAGTGGGTTTTATAAGGAAAAGGGCACACATCGCAATTACAATAAGAGGGATTTCAGCCTCTCATATTTATAAAAGTACTAGAATTGAATTTGCGCGCGCAAGCGCGCGCCTTAATGTGGAATTACATCTATTTTCATACTTATAATATATTCGACCAATCACATCACGAATAAATTGGCTTCAACATATACTATACCTTAATTCTCATCTCAATTTTATATTAGGATGATGCATACTACAAGCATTCGTCACCGTTAAGAACATACATATGTAAATGACGTCCATGCTACTCAATCTATTAAAATGGCATAGCACCATACGACAAATCGGGACGTCTAATGAATGACTATGACGTCGAGGAGCTCGTCGTGTCCTTATCATCGTACGCAACAGGATGTAATTTAAGTGTAAGTATATTCTCCTTTAGGATAGACTGTATGAGATTCATGTTAGGTATTTACAATAAAATAATTGGAAATGGGATATTTATAGTCCAGTCATATCTAACTTGCCAGAAAATGGTTAACAAGTTCTTCAAAATGGGCGGTGATTAGCTATCTAAGTTCACGACATTTCTTACGAAGAATCGTTTCAAGTTCTGGGAAATTGAGCGATAAGCGAGCTAACCTCCATAACGATTGCTACACTAGATGTTTCACCCTTCTGCGCTTGGCCTTAAAATCCCGCTCTTTATCGTAGCGCAGGCATTAGGGACCTATAACAATAATTCACAAAAATTCAATCTAAATACATTTTCAACTACGGCACTGTCAATGTCTGTCAAGTGGGGTTAAAATTGGTGGAAGGGTTCTTACGGTAATACTAATACTCTCGCGTTTCACTCGCACAAGTTGCCGTGCGTTGTGATTCGCGCTCTCCCCACTACCGAAACAACACGACGTTTTAAGACTCCGTGACGTCAGAGGGTTAAATACGTCTCCTGACTGCTTATCCTAGTTTAATTTATAGTTTTCTTAACATTATACTGTCAAATGGGTTACATATTATGTATCATGGAGTTTTCCTTTAGTATATAAAGGTATAAAAATAACATTTCCTCATTTAAAGAAAACAATGACTTTGGTACAGTTTAAATAAAGGTTCATTTGGAGCACAAATTAAATACTCATAACAATAACTTATAACATAAAAATACTTAAAGTAATGAGATAATATAACAAGACATAAGCAATTTGACTGGTAACTAATCTTAACGATAATTTACTTATTGACTAAATTTCCTAAATTCCTTAAAAAAGAGACAGCTTGCTGGATTGTACTCGTCTTTCTAACAGCTTCAACAGGAATTGATTCTATATATAGTTTAACAGCCCTATAACAAAATAAATATTGAAAGGGGTTAAACAAAGTATGGAACCTCCCTTGACGAATATCGCACACAGTAGACGCTATTGAAACTGTTTTTTCCTCGTTAAACCTAGAAATACTAATGTCCACTACACAAAAACATGGAGTTCTTCCTAGTCCCGCGTGGCAATGAACAACGATTGGAAACGGCTGGGGAAGTTGATGGCCCATCTTGAGGGACTCTGCATACAGCTCTTTCTGGCACTGGCGTACCTCCAGAACAAAGTTCAAAAATTCTGAGGTATTTGTCGGCACGTCGTGGTCAGGCCAAGCAGTGAAATTGTAGTGTATCACTGTCTGGGTGGCTGTGGTCCCATCTGTCAGAGAAAGCACCGATTTGACGTAATGTGGGAACCTTTCTACACTAGTGGTAGTGATTTTGAACTTTCCAACCATCATCGACGATTCCTCTTTCTCGCTCCAGTAGGGGTAACACTTCTCCTTGCCATTTTCTTTCTTCTGACAGAGCATGACAATGATTTGCGCATGCTCCATCCACAACATGCGGTAGAAGTCGTAGCACGTACGACGAGTTGGGGCTTCTCCGCAGATAAATCTTTTCGTTTGTTTGAACCCGCTAATATAATTAGCATTTATAAAATTACCTCGTTCTTTTTCTGTCGGTAAGACCACCCTGGAGTGGTCGAAGCAAACTGAAGCGGCGTATCGCTTCAAACTTTGGTTGGCTTTATCGGCTTCAAACGTCCCTTCTAGCTTCCTACTGATGATCTCCTGGTGCTCTGTATAGATCACTTTTTCGCAGTCACTACTCTCCATAAGTGCCATAAATTCTGCGTGTTTCAGCGCTTCAAAAGTCGTAGCCATTGTTATGGTCGAAATAACGGCTTAATTTATAGGAATAATATCTATTTGACACGTCCTTCGCTTACAGTATGTCAAGCAATATTCAGTAATTAAATTACCGCTTCAGGCTTTAAATAGGGATATTATGCGGAAAATATGGATTAATATAGAATGCCGCCTACAATGTCATATCGGCGTATGTATGGGAGGTAAACCGCAACATTACAGTATATCGCGTCATCCGTCCAACAATGACCATATATGAGTGTGTGGTTTTATTAAATTTAATCAAATATGTAACAATTGCCATTGTTGCTAAGTAAATTTATAATGTTAAATTATTTTAGGGTGATGATTTAATGAGTAATCGATAACGCCATATGTACTGGGAAAGGCCAGGGCGTTCGTATAGAAGGGGTAAAACAGCCGATATTCGTGCGACGCCCCTTTTATACGTCCCTGGGCTTAGTAATGCCTATAACGTGCGTACGCAATATGATACATTTACGTCAAATCCCATGGCAACTAAGAATAAGTCATAAAAGACGTGCCAAACGTTTTGAGGTTATTTCTGAATATTTACTAAGAAAAAGATTTATTTAAAAACAAGTCTCTGAAGCATATAATTTTATTTTTAATTATCAATAAAAATACTTCTAAGAATTATCGAAGTTTATTATGCGAGAATCTTGTTTGGAATTAATTTTAAGTCAAGTCCATAAAATGGTTTCCAATGAAAAGAAGGATATATTGGTATAGACTGGATAGCTCAATTGGTAGAGTAGCCGACATGTAATCGAAAGGTTCTGGGTTCGAGTCCCAGTCTGAGCTATTCCGAATTTTTTATCGCTTATTCTATAAACTCACATTAAGAAGTTCCTTTCCTATTCCTTTCTCAATTTTTCCTATCCCAATATCTTCGTTACGTGAATGTTGGAACGCTTCACGTAATTATATCCGTAACTCCTATTCTATCCCGCTTCACAGCATTCTTACATTTGTAATAAATGTAATTTTAATAAACATTTGAAATTAATAAGGTGTGAAGCAGAAAGTTTCAGGGGTGGCCTGCAGGTCGTCCTTATTTAAAATTTTTTAACCCTAGAATATGGACTTAAAAAAAATAGTATAATTTAATTATTATAATAAATAAATAAATATATATTTTTACTTGTATCCACGTTCTCTAGGAGAATTTTTTATGTGTTTTTACAAGGAGAGGATGGGGATTTTACTCCGTATCCTTTTTCCATATATATTTATTTATTTCTTTATATACTCCCCACCCCCTCGGTGAGGTAGACCTCTTCTGCCCCACCTCAGTGCGTTCGAATTTGGCGGCTGTGGCCGACTTACAATTTTTACTGTACGCATTCGCCTGTGCCTGCCCATTTAAGCTTTAGCACAGTGACCAGGGAAACCACAGAAAACCTGGCCAGTACAGTTCGGCTACCGGAGCGACACCCTGCGATTGTTGTTGAAATTAAATTTCTAACAACCGCCGGGGCTCGAACCCTCGCCTATCGGCGCGATACACGTACGAACTAACGAATTAGTCCGCACGGCTATCGCGGCCGACTTAATTATTATAATATTTTTTATATATATAATATATAGTTATCATAATTATATAATGAGCCGAGCTTCTTCGTAAACGATAATTTATTGTTTATCCGTGCATCGACTGATAACGAGTCACTCTGACCTTAGTTGGAGGAATTATTATTCGAAGCACAAAGCTATTAAAGAGCAGTAAAAAAAAGTGTCGTGGATGAATTGACTCTCAGTTTCAAGTAGACCTCTGTGAGAACCACCTGTCGATTTTGTCCACCAGTGAGTGAACCCAAGCACGATCACTATGGCCAACAACCACTGCTTCGAGAATCTTACCCCCAGTGACTTTGTGAAGAAGATCAGGCAGCCGAACTTCGTGGATCTCGTCAGCCAGGAGTTTCAGAAACTGAAAGCTATCCCGCTAGAAGGTACCGTAGAGAACTTTTCAAAAGGAGAAAATTCAACCAAGAACCGTTACTTCGACATTCCATGCTGGGACCACTCGCGCGTAATTTTGAGCTCACGAAAGCCTCTAGTATACAATAATTCAAAAAGGAACTCATTCAGTATCGTCGTAACAGAAAGAGACAGTGATTCAACGTACATCCATGCTAATTTTGTAGATGGATTTGAAAATAAGCGTAAATACATTTGCTGTCAGGGTCCGATGGAACACACGGCTGGTGATATGTGGAAGCTGATTTGGGAAAACGATGTCCGTATTATCGTGTCGCTGACAGAAATGGATAGTGAAGACGAAATTTGCTTCGATTATTGGGTCCCCGAAGAAGGCTTTCAAATAGTTTTTGGCCGGTATCAAGTGGAGACCCTTGAAATGTAGGATAAGGATAATTTCTGTACAACGCTATTCCGTATGATAGACATTACATGTGGAGCTTCGCGGCTGATAACCCACAACTGGTACACCAACTGGCCAGACTACGGTTCTCCTGCTGACTTGAAAGAATTTGTTACGCTTTTATCAACAGTAAATCAGAAACAACAGCAATCAATAGAAAGTGCCATGTGTAAGAATCTGCCCAAGCCAGGACCAATATTAGTTCACTGCTCAGCGGGGGTGGGTCGTACCGGAACGTTTTGTGCCGTCGATTATGCACTAAGTCAATTCATCAAGAAAAAAACTGTTTCTATCCAGGATACTGTGATGGCAATTCGGAAGATGAGACATTCAAGTGTTATGACGCTGAAGCAGTACATGTTTATCTACAAGGTTATTGAGCACAAGTTACTGGGAAAAGAAAACACAGAAAACTTACAATAATTATCAAGACATTAGTCTCCAGAACCCTCAATATAAACAAGATAACATTATTTCGGGAAACCCGAACGAAGTGGGGTTAATTATAATCTGCTCCCTGCTCTTTTAACCTAACAGGATAAGAATTATACAAACAAAGTGAGGAAAAACGGGCTGTGGGTTTTACCTGACCCCTTATCGAAATTCAAATGACCTATTGTATTATTTATCGGCTGGTTCCCGATTAGGAATGCGTATAAATTTCGCTCTATCCCGATAACAGTATCAATAACATTTCAATTTTTAACGGAGACAGTACTGGGTCTGAAAAAATAACGAAGATGGAATCCAACAAGTTTCTTCAAATGTTGAGCGCCAGGAGTCTTTCAGGAGAAAACTTCTTCCACGAAGCATGCAAAGCTTCCTCATTAGCTCTTCTTCGGAGAGCGGAAGAAATTATGGAAGCACCAATTCCAACGATCTTGACCACAAGAAACTACAACGGTGAGCAGTGCACTCATTTAATCGTGAAGATCAAAGATATTTATGCACGAGAGATGATGGAAATCGTGTTGAATCTTGGGGCTGATATCAACGGCCAGGAAGCTCGGGGTGGTTTCACTCCTCTGCACTTGTGTGTTTGGGAAAAGAATTACGAGCTCGCCGAATGGCTCTGTGAGGCACCAGGCATCAATCTAGAAGCTGTAAACTACGCAAATCAGACTGTCTATCAACTTGCGTTTGAAGCTGACGACCACCAAATAATGGAGATGGTGAAAAAGGCTGGAGCTAAGTGCAAACCTCCGAAAGTAGAGAAAAATTAGTTATAATTTTTGAAGTGATTTAAAAAGTTTTGTAAAAGTGCTGTGTTTAAATTTTGAGGCTATAATAGTTTATGTTTAGAAATGGTAAGTTAATCTATGCAGCTAATTTCACGGTTGTGATGCATGCGAACTAGTTTTATATTTTTATATTATGTTTTCATATTTTTTAGGTTTTACTGTTGTTTTTTATCTTTGTTAAAATTTTATAGTAACTAAAGGTACAGCAGACTAGACGGTACGGAGGTTGGGAAGCAGAAGCTTTCCACACGCCTATGTAACAAACTTCAACTTCCCACCCTCCGTATCGTCTAGTCTGCCGTCCCTTTAGCGACGTCTTTCAAGTTATAGCTTATTATGATTTTGAATAACTGAAAATAGGTGTAAGTAATTCTAAGCATATTTTTTGTACTCCAAAGTGGCTCGAATACTTGTTAAAATAATTAGATTACTCATAAATGCTAGCTTGAATACTTAAATTGCGCTTATTATTATGGAAAATGGAAAAAAATCTCTTTATTGTAATAAGTTTAATTAAATACATCTGACGTAACACAATTCTTATTTCTCTGACTGATAAATTTCTTTAAGACCTTGTTAACTTAGAAGGAATAACAAATCTATGCCTGCATCATTTTCCTGGTTGACCAAGTTGGCTAACTGTTTAGCCCTCCTCTGCAAACGTTGTTGATGTGCATCAAAAAGAACATAGCTAGTACAGTCGGGACACCGGTCCATCACCGACCAGAAGGTTTCCTCATCCATAGACAGGAAAAACTGCAAAGAAAATAGTCAGCTTAGGGAACAGGAATTCATAGGTTTCATTTAAAGAAGGTGATCTCTAAAGAAGACATACCTCTAGAATAGAATAGGGTGTTCCTTCCTTCGTGGGTGCTGTAGTCGGCAGGATCCTCAAGAGCCAGATCATCCTATCTGAGCATGTGTTGGGAAACATAGCAAAGAACGGATCATTCAGTTTGATCCAGTCATGCAGCTCATCACTACGAATTGCCATGTTTAGTCTTCTCTTAGTCCTGAAATAAATAGTTACAATTAGTTAGGAAGTGAATCATTCAATATTGTGGTTTAATAAATAACTTGCATAGTACTTACTGCACAAAAGGCTTTCTACCCATCGAGCTATCGTGTTAAAATGAACTTTCCTGTTCATTTTCTTCAATAAATACAACATCATTGGCATGTTTACATGCAATTTATTTAACATGAAACTTCAGGATACCATTCAACCAAATCAGCGAACAATTCGATTGATAAGCGTTACGATCAACTGAACTGAACACTCGATCGAATATATTCTCTGCAGACTTATAATAAGGTTTGTTTTTCAACAAAGGCTTGCCGCTTGTTACAATTTCAGTATCGCTGATAGTATCGTACAGTTGACCGCTGTCTATAATCATCGTAACTAATAACTGCAATCGTTTGGATCGATTTGTGTCTAATTATTTTGGTCCACTTTTGTTAGCTGAATCGGTTACTGAATGAGAAAAAAAAAAAAGCCCGCTATGAAAACTTCATAACTGTTGGCACGAGTCTAATTTTAGAGCTTGTTAACGAGAATCGATTTTAATATCTTTCACGGACTGTTTTTTCCGCTATATTTTTTTGATTCCTGCAACAAAAAAAGGTTGGTGGATTTGAAACACCGAAATTGGGGGAAGATTTGGAGTTTTGATATGAAAACATCCCTTCGTAGGATTTCAATTAAGCCGCCTAACAAAGTTCTCTACCTGGCAAATTGGAGACAGTCAAAAACTGGTCGACTGGCTCTGGTTGGTATATTTGTTTAATGATCTTAGAAAAATAACATTAATGGTGCAGCATACAATCGAATTGTGAAGACAGTCATTATCTTCAAAGTGTATGAGTGATAAGTTAATGAAATAATCATTAACAACTAATATTTTTTATTTTTATCTATTGTTTAATTATATTAGTAACAGATATAGAGGGGATATATATATATATATATATATACATAGTATTTGGCAAGTACGTCAGAAACCTGCCCCAGACTTGTTCAAAATTGCTGCAGGAATATAAAACATGGCTCCGTTTTAGATGACTAATTTCATAGCATAATTTGTATCAATATTTTTTCGGTGCGTATTAGAGCTAAAAATTAGCAACAGCAATTGAAGAATTCTGAACCCATAACCTAGTAAAAAAATTTGACTATAATGTCTTATGCAGTTCGACCTAATTAGTTGTCAAAGATTTATGAAATAATTTTAATGATTAACAGTGTTATAATGTAGTCACTTTAAAGGATATTAGATAAATAATATCTAGAAAAAAAAGACATGAGCTACACTGTCAGTTAGACCACCCATTTTTGTCTAACAGGATAAAGTAACTTTTCTTATCAAATTGATTCTCTTATCATAGAGAAATAGATATATGAATAAATTATATCACGTATACAGCAAGTAAATGCTACTTTGGATATCAAAGAACTGATTAATATGATATATATAATATTCCCCTGATGATAACTAATGAATAAAGATATTTTGAAAAAACTATTTCTCCAAGATAAAGACGCTGATAATATCCGTTGTAGAAAAAGAGATATTATTACTGAAATGATATCTATTCTATTCTATTATGAATATTTATGAATATTTATGTTGATGCAAGGTTGCATGTCAAGCGCCCATAATTGATTTTAAGCATCTATGTTCAACAACAAATCTAACTATGTCTTCATATTATCTCTTATCAGGTCTAAGGGAAAGGGGATATAAGAAAAGAGCCACACGGATTTTTATCTTAAATAATATTTATTACAATAATTTATTTACATAATGTCCTCGCCTTAAATGAGATTGGGCAGAAAAATTTTCCATACTTCATCAAGGATAAGGGGAAAGCGGACCTTACTCAGTAGGAATCTTCCATGACATAATAACAATCATAAAACTTAAACTAAATACTTAAGAATTTAAGGCAGAATTATACAAAAAATAGATATTGACTGAACTTTGTTATCAGTTGACTTATTTAATGCTTTGTCAAGCTTACACTAATAACATATTAACCCTAGAAAAATCATTAATTATAAGATCAGTTCTATTCACAATCATGAATTATAATACTTATCAATGTGAGGCAATTCATTATTACACACTAAATGCATAGGAATCATATTTACATACAACAAATATTGGACCGTAGAAGATACCCTTATTAATTACTTAACTAAGTTTTCTTTTTCAACTTAACTCTCAATTCCTCGTTAGAGATAAATTTGTTAATTTCACTGTCACTACTGAACTTTACTCTTTCTTCTGCTTTGATACGTTCAGTTCGACTCACGTGAGACTCGCACACCTTAAGGAATTCCTTGACACTGACTTTCTTCACTACCTTCTGATAGCGCTCATACACATCTTTCACGTCGAAGTAAACATTAGACGGAAAAACAGTAACCAAGTCCCCGTAGAACTTTTTTCTCTTGGAAACATACTCGACGTACTCAGGCAAAGTGGGATATTTCTCTGATTCTTTCACACAATCAATAAACAGTTTGTATAGAGACAGAACCCTGTCAAATTCGAGCGAATCGATAGCTTCGAACGTGACTTCAATTTTATCTTTGTCGTCGTCGTTGTTGATAACTACTTTCCTAGTATTATTGACCAATTCCGTATAAAACGATTTGTTCTGATCGATGGCAAAAAATGGGCGGAATGTCTTTTCACAAATTTCAAATGTACCTTCCCCGGCTTTGGATCTCTCCAAGTCACCTTCAAAGTGCATCAAGTGGACGTAGTCATTCAGATGGACTTTCTCCTCAACAATATCGTCGCGCAACATTTCCTTGTGTTTCAATTTGAGGTAGTTGAGTTTGTACAGATTGAACGGCTTTTCAATTTCACTGACTAGAAAGCCGTCTACAGTCTTGAAGATTTTCTTCAACAAATGATAAACTTTGTCTCGACGTTTTTGGATTTTCTTCAAAGTCATTACATAACTAACAAGCTCTTTTCGTTTTTCGATGGACTTCAAGTCTAGATCGTAATTGAACCAGGTTAGAATTTCGATCATGTAGCGTGCTACGCGGTGGAACCCTCTCATCCGTTCGTGATTGAAGAATTGAGCGTCATCTTTGAAAAGACATGAGGATAATTCAACGCAGTACCACAACGCAGTAAGCAGCGATGTGTTATCTTGAGGATCTAGCGGCAAAGATGACAGCCCAATTTTACACACTGTCTCACTGATACGTCGCATAGCGTACTTCTTAAACTGTTCAACGACGTTTCTATCCATCCACTCTTTGTTTTCACAATTTTTATAGAGCACATAGTAAAACAAGCCAACATTGTAACTAACTTTCTTGCAATCAAAATACGTAGCTGACAAAATGTAATCGTTGTATTTATCAAACTGGTCGGTGTCTGTCAGCACAAGGCCTCCATGAAACGGTCTTCGAGTTCGCGGGTCAGTCTTTGTATTGCTGGCCAATAAATGTTTGTAAACATTTAAAGTGTAAAAGTAACCGATTGACTCGCTGACATCTTTATCGTTCACCAAAAATAGTGGACACTCCATGGTCGATTTGAACTTATTAAAACTAGCAGGTAACACTTCTGTCGACCACCGTGATTTATGGAGAATGATTTTAGCCATCAAATTGCACTTCGATAGGATGAGAACAGGGATTCCTTTCTCGTCGTCCAGAATGACGTCAGGGAACTCAATTTCTTGTTCGGGCTTGAACTTAAAATCGACCATCTGCTCCTCTTCAACGAACTTGTTGAATTTCTTTTCGAACTTCAAGGCGTCAAACGAGTAAGATTTTGCATCGCTGTTGATGTAATTAATCAAAGTTGAAATGGATTTCTCAACGTCAACCTTATTTGCATAATCCACGGCAATGAGATTCTTGTACCAATCCGTGTTAACGAATCCGCGCAAGAATACATTTCTGTCCTTCGTTTCCAAGTTAACTTTTTCATCCCCGCTGTTCGTTGATTTTGATGCCAATTCTTCAAACAGTCGATCTCTTAGCTTTTTCAATTTGTCGATTTCTTGCAAAACATGAACATCTCGTTGAAATTTATGAATGAACTTCAACTTGATATAAGACTTCAACTGTTCTTTTTCATCTACAAAGTTGTCACAGTTAACTTTGTCATAGTCAAATTCCTTGGAAATATCAGTACTGTCATATAGCTCGTTATTGCGATAAACCACACAACGGCTCTTAAAGAAGGACGTTGCTACAGAAAGGTCGATCTCCTGCAAGTCTTTGTTGAATGCATGGAAAACAACCGTTTCGTAATGCATGTCTCCGTTTAATTCGAAACATTCGTCTGTACTCTTCCTGTCAATCATTCCATCCGTAATGATGTACATTAACTTGATCTTATCATTTTTATCATCAACAACACCTTCTTTCAGGTGTTCGATGATGCATTCCGGCTGTGTACCCATCCAATCAAAGTCCAATTCGATGTACGCTTGTTTAGCTTCTTCCTCATCAACTTCCCAACAAGTTTCGCCCCAGTGCAAGTAAACAGTTTTCGATTCTGTTGGATCCTCTCCGGCAAGCAATAGTTCTTCTTTGATTTTCTCTACATCCTTTTTAAACTGTTCAAGAGTTTTCAAGCCGTTGCTGTGATAATGCTCGACTCCTTCCGTTGAGCCCGAAAAATCTTTTGCGTAAATGAAGTAATTAACCATTTTTGCTGTGTAACAACTTTTCTTCTTTTAAAATAAAGCGATGGTACGTCCGCCGACCACTGATGTACAATGATTCCTAGTTATTAATAACAGTGCGTGTGTGACTCAACAAGTTGTTTTTGTTGATAACGACGTACTGGCGCGCGTTGATTAACGAAGCTCGACGTCCGTTGAGGGTCCCTGGAACAAAAACACGTGTTAGAATCATGGAGAAAAAATTATTTTTAAACCACGAATGGCTAAAGATCAAAACACAGTTACATCATTTTTTTGGATCATCTTGAGTACCATAGTGGGCATCATAGTGGTGCAGCAACGCCGACTGTTCGAATCCTTACTAGGATTTTGAAATACATTTGCAATTGGAAAACGCACAATCTACTTCAAGGACCAAGCAAAGACTGAATTAAAACCAACTAATATAAAAAAATAAGTGGAATAGTTCTTGGTATGAAGCTTAACCCGGGATTTGAATCCACAACTTATTTGTTTCCGCCGGCTTTGATAACTAGACCAGTTTCCGTGATGGAATATTTGCAATAGTTCACAGTATAAACTTTAAAACTACAGAGCTTTACATTTAAACTTACCAATTTGAATTGAGGAATTGTAAATAATAACGTTTCTGACAAACTGATGTCACTGTTTAGAATAAATTATTAAAAATTCACTGGGAGCAAGACACTAGTGTACTGTATGATGGTCGGTTTCAAACTGAATAGACAAAATGGTTTCCATTGTAATATATACAGCATTCCGAACGTCTGACGCAACAGACGATACGACTTAGCTCGTTATTGTAATTATGGTGCAAAATAATAATATTTATTATGTTTATCTTATCTGTTGAGTTTACCCGAGCTAGTCAATATAACCCACAATTCAGTCAACATGTTTTTATTTAAACAGTACTGACTGATAGAATTTCAAAACTGTAAATTTGATTTCAGATAAAAAAAATAAATTGTATCACTCGTCTAAAAGCGAAGCGCGGATTCAACCGGTGTCGATACTATGGGATATGCCGTTAGTAACGTAGCTACTAGCTATTGCATCATATTTTACGCCGACAGCTATGTCGTCACCTGCAGGTACTCA
The DNA here is from genome assembly GCF_032445375.1 of Bacillus rossius redtenbacheri. Taxonomy (NCBI): domain Eukaryota; kingdom Metazoa; phylum Arthropoda; class Insecta; order Phasmatodea; family Bacillidae; genus Bacillus; species Bacillus rossius. The sequence goes on from NC_086331.1 coordinate 19,838,213, forward strand.
GTAGTTATTGACGCTACTTTGTAGATGGCACTTCTTTGTTTACATCAATATGTATGTAATACGTTAAGAAACTTGTAACCTATTATCAATCTCATTCAGTAAATTGATGAGTCAGTTCTTATTTATTTATACACAATTATGATTGTTAAGTCATAAACTAAGACTACTAACTCAGATGAAATTTAATACTCTTTACACAATGTTATTTATTTTGCACCATATTTACAGTAACAAGCTAAGTCGTATCACCCGTTGCGTCAGACGTTACAGCTGCCGTATGAAACCATTTTGTTCATCTTGTGTAATTTACTGTCAATCATTAAAGAAGTTTCTTGCTCCCCTGATATTTCCAAGGAATTTGACTTTGTAGCTATAAAAGATCAGCTGAAGTCTTATATCAAGTTTAAGTTCATTCATAAATTCCAACAAGATGCACAGTAAAAAATATTGTGTAAAATCAACACAATTTCTGTGTTAAATACGGTCCACACAAAATTAATGTTAAAATCTAACACACTTTGTGTTGTTTTAACACAAAGTTTGCGTCATTTTAACACAAAAGTGTGTTGAATTTTAACACTAATTTTGTGTGGACCGTATTTAACACAATTTTTTTACTGTGTGCAAATGCTTTGCAAGAAATCAGGAAATTAAAAAAGGAAAGAGATTAGCTTTTTGAAAAATTGTCATAACTTGGTGAAAAAAATTCTGACGATAAATGATTTTCTTTTGTGGACAAATTCATCTTTAAGTGAATATAGGGTATATAGCAAGTGGTTGCTGCTACGAATTTGAAATATATATATATATATATATATATATACATATATAATATTCCCCTGTTGATAACTAATGAATAAAGATATTTTTTAAAAAATTTTCATTAAGATAAAGATCTCGTTAATTTCTGGTATCTACACTTGATTAATAACTAACCATGTCTTTACACTTTTACGTCTGAAGAATGAGGGGTATAAGCAATACTCGTTTTAATCTTGAATCATATTTATTCCAATAATTTATTTAAATAATCTCATCGTTTAAAATAAGATTGGAATGACTTGATAACCATTACAACAATTATAAAAAAATCTTAAGAACTAAAGACATAATTACACAATTAATAAGTATTGTCAAATTTTTGGTACTTGTTATAATTATTACATTTAATAATGTTTTAAACTTACGCTAAACAAAAGAATATTATAACATCATTAATCATAAAATCAGTTATATTCACGATCATAAATCATTGTACTTATCAATTTAAGGCTTTTTACTATTACAAAGATGGCCGATGGCTATTCACACCGCTGTTGTGCGAGCAAAGCTTGATTTGTGGAGTCCATTCCAACAAACTGACGTCGCTCGTTCTTCGGACTTGATACGTCCTGTTAGAGTGTCATGAGTTTTGCACACCTCAATAAATGAATAGGCCCCGACTTTTCTAACTCCATCCTGATATCGCTAAACCACGTCTTTAATAATGACTCCTTCATTTGACGCTCGATGGAAGAGTAGAAAAATTAACCTCCGAAACCGTAGATCATACGGCCTTGACGTTTCAATGCGTAGACGACATCCATGGCGGTGACAGTCTTCCTTTTGGCGTGGTCGGTGTAGGTGACAGCGTCACGAATCGTGTTCTCTAAAAATATCCTCAAGACATCTCGGATCTCATCGTAGACCAATCCAGAGATACGCTTGACTCCTCCACGACGGGCCAGACGACGGATAGCTGGCTTAGTGATTCCTTGGATGTTATCACGAAGAACTCTACGGTGACGCTTGGCGCCTGATTTTCCTATTCCTTTCCCTCCTTTAGCCCCTTTACTCTTGCCGGCCATGATGATTCTGCGTTACACTTGGCAGTTAATGTTATTCCTTGGAATCTCTTGAGATGTTCATCGACGACGTCTGGCACTCGGTGATAAACGATCTTTGCCGCAGGTTGGATGTTCTTAAAACAAACTTTCTGACAAACTTATGTCACTGTTTAGATTCAATTGTCGAGAATCCACTGGGAGCGAGGAACTTCTATATTCTAAGACGGTTGATTACAAACTGAGAATAGAAATAGTTTAACACGGAATTTATAGAGCGGCTAGAGCGTGTGACGTAACAGGTGAATCTACGAAGCCTATGATTACAGATATGATACAAACAAATATCGAATCTAGTAGAACTGTTAGTTGTAACCCATGACCATATATAGACATGTTTTCTATGACTTAAGTATCCACTAAATCCAATTGATAACAGGTTACAAGTTACCGTACATAATATTTGTTAATTGTAGTGGAGAATAAAGCGCTATCTACACAGTAGCGTCTCTAACTACTTAGTATGCTTGAGTGACGTTACGGCTGGTGGAACAAATTCTGACAATGGCGCTACGGATTTTAAAGAACCAATCAACATCATGTATACAATCTTTTCCTGTTGATATTTATCGCACGAACAATGGTTCCGCTCGCATAAAATTAATTATCAGCATATACCTACGCCCGTCCATAGAAGATATCAACAACTGGTAATGTTTCTCATTCATTTATTTTTGAATGGCGAATCGGATTTGATAACTGGCCTTATCGGCTGACCCGGTCATGCAAATTTGGTGTGACTGATTTTTTCTAAGAAGTATTGACAGAAGTCACCTCAACATGGTCGTTATGATGTTATATGACTTCATGCAGGAAGTTATCAGTATTAGGCTGGACGTCGCGCCCTCTACACGTGTTCATAGCTTGTTATTCAATACATGTGTGCCACATAGATCTTTTCAAGAGCTTAAAATAGATTCAGTCTAACGTCACATGCTAGATGACAATCAACGCATACTAATTATTGAAAGTCAGACTACAAATCGCTTCATTATTGTTTATTTATAAGTCATGAAAATCGGTTTGTTGCTATTTTTAAGGTTTTAAACGGCCACCATTTTGATACTAGTTCGATGATTATGCGCATCGTCAAGCTTAATTAAGGTAATGGGCATGAGTCCTTCATAAGTCTCAAGAATAAGGGGTATAGGCAATACTCATTTTTATCTTAAATTATATTTATTACAATAACTTATTGTCATAACCTCATCGTTTGATACAATTGGAATAACTTGATAACAATTACAACAATTATAAAAAAATTCTTAAGAACTAAAGACATAATTATACAATAAATGAGTATCGTTAAATTTTTGGTACTTCTAATCATTATTACATTTAATACTTTTTTAAGCCTACACTAAACGAAAAAACATTATAGCATCATTAATCATAAGATCAGTTACATTCACAATCATAAGTCATGGTACTTGTCAATGTGAGGCTTTTTACTGTTACAAAGATGGCTGGTAGCTATTTTCACAGCTGTTGCGCGAGCAAAGCTTGTTTCGTGAAGTCCATTCCAACGAACTGACGTCGCTCGTTCTTCGGACTTGATATGTCCAGTCAGAGTGTCATAAGTTTTGCACACCTCAAGAAATGAATAGGCCCTGACTTTTGTAACTTCGTCCTGATTCCGCTAAACCACGTCTTTAATATTGATTCCTTCGTTTGATGCTTGATCGAAGAGTAGGAAAATTAACCTCCGAAACCGTAGATCATACGGCCTTGACGTTTCAATGCGTAGACGACATCCATGGAGGTGACGGTCTTCCTTTTGGCGTGATCGCAGTAGGTGTAAGCGCCACGAATCGTGTTTTCTAGGAAGATCTTCAAGACATCACGGATCTCGTCGTAGACCAATCCAGAGATACGCTTGACTCCTCCCCGACGGGCCAGACGACGAATAGCTGGCTTAGTGATTCCTTTGATGTTATCACGAAGAACTCTACGGTGACGCTTGGCACCTGATATTCCTAATCCTTTCCCGCCTTTTCTCCCTATACCATTACCAGTCATGCTCATTTTTTCCTGCGGTTGGCTTTGAACGTTACTCGAAGAGTCTTCCGTAAACGTCGCACTGACACTCGGTGATAAACAATCTTCGCCGCCATTTGAAGGTTCGTCAACGAACATTCTGACGAACTTATGTTACTGTTTAGAATAAACTATTGAAAATCTACTGGAAGCAAGAAACTTCTACACTGTATGGCGGTCAATCTCACACTGGATAGACCTTATAGTTTGCAATGGAATTTATACGCTTCCCGAACTCGTGACGTAGCGGGTGAATCTACGTAACCCCCAATCAAACACATGAGGGGAATTTTCCAGAACTTTAGGTTTTGACCCATGACCAGAAATGTGTTTCCCAGCAGGTTGTTTTTAAATAGCTTGTCGGCATTGATAGCAGCTCTTATCAGTTAACCTGGTCATGCAAATTAATTGCGACAGGTTTTTCCTGAGGAGTGTTTTCAGTAGGTATTGACACAAGTCACGTCAACATGGTCGTTATGACGTCATATGAGTTCATGCAGGATATCTCTACACGTGGGCATAAATTGCTATTCAGTACATGTGTACCGGATAGATCTTTTCAAGAACTTAACATCGATTTGATCTAACGCCATTTGCTAGATGATAATCAACGTATACTCATTATTGAAAGTCATAAGACAAAAGAATCTTAGGCTATCATTTATGGAATCTGGAAGCAGATACTTGGTAAGGAATCTTGAGCCAGACTTGCACAAAGCTTGGACCAAATTAAAGATGACGAAGTAAGTATATCTAATGAATAAGATGTTGGAGGGGTATTCAGAGCTTTCTAACACTTTGTTCATGATTTTCATTCAAACTTCGAAAAGCTATACAATTACAACTAGATACTCTTTAAATACCTATTCAAAAACTTTTTAGTGTCTAATTTGTTCAATAATACAATTCAGTAAAAAATTACAATTGTCTTGAGGTTATGTTCTAACTACAAGCCATTACTTTGCTCACCGTAGTTACCTTCCGCTTGATCAGTTTAAAGATTACACCTCTAGTGTTAGTGTGCGTCTTGAAGGCTCATAAAAACAAGTACAATAACATTTTGGTTTCGTAAGAATTTATTGAACAAACAATAACAACAAGAAAAATGTACAACTTATTTTTCCCAATAGATGGCGCCACGTTTGCGCAACGTCACAGAGTTACAAACTTTATAAAAATTTTCTGACTATACGATTTATGCTAAGTCCCGTTTATTTCACATTGGTAACTATCCCTAGATTGCTTAGTCAATAACATCGTTGATTTCGCCATTTGATTACATTGCGAGTAGTTGAAAGTTTGTTAGTTTATGTAGCGTTAATTTCTTTTTTGAGTGTTGTAGGTGAATCTGTTCTAATTTCTCAAAAGTTTGGTTGTTTTATAAGTAGAACGTGTGATTTTGAACCAGTGTGACAATCTATAAAGCATGATATTGACGCCACTCCTGCTGCCTGTTTAAGTTTTCGAGTAATTATTAATTTGAAAATGATCTCAGAGGGCAAAACGGGGATTCGGCCTCATGGCTGCAGGCAGGAGCGCGTCGCGGTTTGAAAACTACCCGGGCTGTTTAGGCCACCCAGGACACCTTATAAATAAATGGTAAACTAATTGACACGACACTGCACTTTATTAAAAACCATTACACCTGTTTGTCCAATGCCTGGCCGTGTCTGTTGTCTGACCATCGCTGCACGAGTGTCTATATGTAAACGATGCGCGCGACCAGGATAGATGGCAAAATGGTATGTAATGACTTATCCTGTGGCTGTTATCGACGTGAAGGATGTGGCAAATTATCGCGGAGCTGATATGCTGCAACGGCGTATGCAGTGAATGACGTTAACATGTAAAACAGCAATACGTAACTAATGTTCGAAAAGGTATTTGCAATATAACCTGCTACAAGATGCGAATGCTCCGAAATGTACGTAGGCCCGGCTAGATGAGAGCATAAGAGTCACAGTCACTTATTACAGCTTAACACAGTTATTACTTGGCTAGATTGCAAGATAGATAATCCACAGTTAAATAAGCTAAATCGTAAACACGAAGATTAAAGAGTTAGAACACGAGACACGAGGCTGGTAGGAGCCCATGACAAATAATGATTAGCTGGCTTCGAAGCCTGAAAACTGCGTAAGACTCATTTACGCTGTCCCTATGCTCAGGATGTGAAAATTACGTAGTAAATTGAAAATCTTCCTGTTGTGATTAAATGCATTAAGTTAAGAGCCGCACGAAAGGACGTACGACTGAGTGGGGTCGGGCGCAGAGCTGAAAAAAGGATTTAATAAACTTACACTATTGCGATGGCCTGGACGTGGTGCAGAATCTGTAGGCTCAGCGTTCGCGGAGCGACCGACCCCTGTGAGCTCCCGACGGCAACTGAGCGCGAGGGTGCCGCGCGACCTCGCTCCAAGACACGTGAAGCGTGGGAAAACAGCTCCAAACAGTTTTGGACTTAAATGATATATTTGACAATACATGATTATTTAACAATTGTACATATTTTTTACTTGAATTAATTATCTTTTATTTGTTATTAATTTGGTTGTTTTTGTTTTAAAAGAATAATTACTGATTAAATTTAGCGCATTGCCACACCCGGCCGGGCGCTGTAGTCGACTTGGTGTTCGTCGCGGTGCACTTTCACTCACTCGGTGGACATCACGCTCGGGCGTGTTCGATGCACTTAAGAGTAGGTGTTGTTGGGACTTAACGGCCTGTGTGAACCAGAGGGAGCACCGGCGGTTGGCCTCAATATATTAATATATTACGACATCGTGTGTTGCGTATGGTTGTGTGAACAGAAGTTCTAGGAAAACTCAGAGCCAGTTACTGAAGGAAAAGCATAAGATGATAACCTTTTACATGTAAATTGTGTTTGATTATTCTAGTGAAATACTATTTTTATCGCCTCTATTAGTTGCTTTCTATATGATATTTAAGTTGCAATAGACAACGACGCAATTCCGTAGGACCAAATGTAATCAGATGGTATTGAAAAAGCAGTGTTATGCATCAAATGTTAATAACTGTTGGATGGATTCATTGTTAAAGAACGAGATATTAGTGTGGGCGATGGCTGCCCTGAATTGTTGGCTGTACAATGAAACTGTACAATACTTGTTAAGTAAAGTGCGCACGGACATTTATTGCTATTCTGTGTAGTTAGATATGTGTAAATAAAAATTCTAAAACACCTTGTGTGTGCAATGGACCTTCCACTATTTTTTACCGTAAGCAGAGATACAAAATTCATAATACTTTTGAGAAATTGATGTTAATATGAATCTGTGCAGGACCCGTTAATTAAGGCGCAAACTGACATTTATTTCTATACTGTGTAGTTAGGTAAGTGTTATCCGGCATACTTTTCAATTATTCTAACGTTTCTTAATTTAGTGTAACAACTAATTACTTGATTTGCGTTACATTAATATTATTACGATGCTTAAATCACGCCGTTGCTGTATTCTTGTAGCTGTAGTTAGGTAGCCATTTCTTGTTTGCGAGTATCAAATGTTTTTTCTTGTAATTGGAGAATGTAGTCATGTAAACGTGAGCCAATAGGTGATTACGTATTCATTAATTAAAAACGGTGGCTGCGTGTATGAATGTTTTGGACAACTTATATTTAAAAAGGTTAATTTACTCATAATAAATACTTTAAAATACTGCGGACGGTTAGTTAGGTTAGTATAACTACATTAAAAATAATGTCAAATAATTTTTATGGTTGTTTAGGAATTTATAATGTAATATGTAGCTATCATTACCTAACAAAAAATTCACACAATCTCCCATTTGTTTTTAATGTAGCTATACTAACCTAATTAACAGACCAAAATCATTATTTTAATTATTTCAAAGGTTTTAGAAGTATAACAACACGTGTGTGTTTGTTTGTTGTTTAAAACAGGTGTTCAAGTAAAAAAATTCTCAGCTACTTAGCACCATATTGCTTAGTGAATGCTAGCTTCAAGAAGTATCGGTTATGTTCCATCTGGTCCATATACTTTTCTCTGCGCAAAGTTTGAACGAACTGCGAGCAGCAGACCCTTTACATGACTAATGAGAAAGGTTAGTTTCCTTAATTGTTAGTATTACTGGTACAAACACCCTCTCGCCTTTAGGGTCATGACAGTCAAGAATTTGCAACCGACAGACCAAACCTCGCACCACAGACTGACCGAAGAAAAACAAATTAATCTTTTTCACTCTTATTGGTCAGAAATTAGTGGAGCAGTGTGGTCCTTAGTTTAGTTTGAGGTCCAGGCTGCGTTAATATCGTCTGTTAACCCTTTTTGCTTGCTTGATGTGACCATTAAATAAAAATGTCCAGTTTGTGGGAAATTATTATAATGTCAATTTCGATATTTGTTTCAGGGTGGCTCACATGTTCAAAAGGTGATGGAACAAAGCATTTTGCAAATTGTGCAAATGCACATTACAAGCACATAAAAAAATTTGTCTAACCATGCAAGTTGTGAAGCATTCACAGGTGCTCAAATTTTCACAAGTTGGTTGCAGCAACTCAAAATTAACAACATTTGATGGTGCAAATGTAGGTACCTAGAGAAAGAGAAATAGCAGAGCTGAAAGTGGCGGCATTCATTGCAGAGCATTGTTCGGTATCAGCAGTAGACCATTTAGGATATCTGTTGCCAACTTTGGACAAGACATCAATTGTACTTAGTGGAATGAAGCTGCATCACACTAAATGTTCAGGGTTGATCACTAATGTGATTTCGCCATGTGTGCTTGAGGACCTTCTTGAAGACATTGGCGACAGTCCTTATTCCATGATAATAGATGAGAGTACATCCATTGACACCAAGAAAATACTGTGCATTATAGTGCGTTATTTTAGCCAAAACATGAAGATCATAACTATGTTTTATAGACTGCTAGAAATAGGTGGTGATGCTGACACTTTATTGAATGCATTTAAAAAGCAGCTAGCTACAGATGGCATTGATTTGAATAAGTTAATAGGTATTGGTGTGGATGGTGCAAATGTTATGGTAGGAGAGCATCATTCATTCTCTTCAATTTTGAAAGAATCTGTGCCTCATCTAACCGTTGTGAAATGTGTCACATTCATTGCATCTTGCAACAGAAAATGCTTGGAAATTATTACCTTCAAATTTAGAGTACATCATTAGGGACGTCTACAACTTGTTTTCGTGCAGTACCAAGCGGCAAATTGAATATGCTCTGCTGCATGAAACATTAGCTGTAAAGAACCCCCTCAAAATAGGTAGATAAGTTTTCAGGAACGTGCTGGCTGGCTCGCATAGGAGCCATTACCAAAATTTTAGAACAATGGGATGCATTAGAGCTACATTTTAAATTGGCTAAGGATAAAGAAATATGCTATACTGCAGGACAATTGTATCTCATGTTTTCATCAAAACCGAATAAATTGTACATTCTATTTTTGAAACATGCCCTAAAAACCATCACTGATTGTAATCGCATGTTTCAGGCTGATAATGTTGAAGCCTTAAAGCTATTATCAGAACTACATAGTCTGCTGCTGAACTATCTGTCAATTTTAGTTCCCCCAGTGAGATTAATTTATGTCAGGAGATAAGATTTGACAGATTTCAATTTCAGAGATCATGTGATGAATGTTAAATGTATCAACTTGGGATTTAGTTTCAAATGAAGCAACAGGTGGTATTGACCAGAATGATTTGAGGGTCATAAAAGAACGGTGTGCATAATTTATTTGTCAATTATGCCAAGAAATTCAGAAGAGAATACCAAAAAATATGAAGCTCTTGGAAAAATTTTCCTGTTTCTCACCCGACTCTGCTACTAGCCAAGTCCCGCCTGATGTTGCCATCGTCCAGGTTCTCGTGTTCGAGCTCCGGCGTGGTTCCTAGCGGGAAGGCTGGTTTTTTACTGAAAATGTGTCCGGGAGGGTGCCAGGCTAGCTCTGTGACTAACCACGAGGTGGGTCGTTGAGTGAGAATGCCCCTGCGTGGTCCGCTAGGAACGGCGGCGGTGGTCGTGGTAGGAGGGATCCCTGGTTATTGATACGCAACTGGCCCTACACAGCATAGCACGCTGATATCTAACTGGATTGAGGAAGTTCACAAAATAACATACACGAGTCTGGTTTTGCACTGACGTATACACGTCGCGCATGAAGTGTGCGGAGTGGACGTTTAATTGAAATCGGCAGTTAGACTTGCAGTTACAGTTACACTATGCACACTAATTTTCCCTACACAAATTACACTAGTTTGACACTGGGCGGTCTGACGTGCCGTCACTAATATTAAGCCCTGATGCCAGTCGAGGTTGAGGGGGTAAGTTCGATTTCAGTCAGCCAATCCCGAAAATTGCGAACGGCGACGCCCGGGCCCACCTGTGTGGACCGCGGCTCACTATGAAATTCGTTAAAAGTCTTTAAGTCGCTGTGGCCGGTGCCTGTGCACTCGGCGATTACCCAAAAGTCTGTGATTGCGGAAGTCGGCCCACACCGTATGTTATAAATAAGAAGTTCACTGCAGTTTTATCATCTTGAGTCTTTAATTCCACGTCTGTACAAGCTTACACGTTTTCATTGTTCCTGCCACACAACATGGCCGCCTGGATGTTGGTTAACATGTTGCCAACATAACATCTTACATCTCCTTTACTATATATGGATTGACAATAATGATTGTTTACATACAAAATTTAAACCCAATAAACTACAACCAGTTCACACAGTTACATGGCTCAACAACAGTATCTGTTTACATTTTAAGTTTACATACAAAACACTACAATTCGGTAGCTCACATGCAACTGTGACTGTTTACATTTCCATATGTCTACAACTAATTTACATAATCCTCTAAATAGCGAAGCCTTCTAATAGCCCTTCCTGGCCTAAGGGATGGCAATGAATCGAGCATTGTTTCTTCACTGCCAGTGACGGAATCAGAACCCAGATCAATAATAGAAGTAGCACTTTCACAGTCTCTTGGAAAGTCAGTATAACAACCTGAAGGCACATTATTTACAAAGCCAGGTACAGTCCTTAAGTGTTTTCTGTTTCTCCGGTAGACAGTGCCATCTAATGTCTTAAGCAAATAAGAGCGAGGTGTATCATATTTACTAACAATAGTGGCTGGGTTCCACATATTACCTTGTTGAACTCTAACAAACTGATTTGGATGCAATTCAGGGAGGGCTTTCGCACCCCTATCAAAGTTCAACTTCTGACTCTCCTGACGTGCCTGTAATCTATCAGGAACATCAGCATGAATGTGTGGTTTAAGCAGATCTGAGTGAGTGGGAATTTTGGACTTCAATCGACGGTGCAACATCATTTGAGCTGGGGACAGTTGAATACCAGGAATAGGAGTATTTCTGTATTCAAGTAGATCTAGAGATAAGGGGATTTTACACCTTGATACCTTCCGTAACATACACTTTGTAATATCCACTGCTTTTTCAGCAAGCCCATTAGACTGAGGGGTAGTGTGGACTAGTGGTTTGAACTTTAAAATTCCAACATTCAGCAAACTTCTTAAATTCATAGCTGTTGAAAGGCACATTATCAGAGACAATTAAATCTGGACTACCTAAACTAGCAAAAACATGTTCCAACTGTTTGATTACTTCAGTTGATGATTTATCTGTAAGAAGGTTCACTTCTAACCATTTAGAGTAGTAATCGATGACAACTAATAAATTCTTCCCTGCGAACTGTAAGATATCCATTCCCAAATGAGCCCAAGGCCGGTCAGGTATTGGATGTGGCAACAACGGCTCCTTAGTGTTGCATCTTTGGTAGGTTTGACAAACTTCACATCTACCAACAAGTATTTCAATGTCCTGGGACATATTAGGACAGTAAAGTGCCTCTCTGGCTCTGGCTTTACATTTACTGATCCCAAAGTGAGTTTCATGGATTAAAGATAGCATGGCTGGTCTCAGAAGTGCAGGCACAAATATTTTTAACCCAACAAAAATCAAGCCATCTACTACTTCCCACAAATGCTTTAACCTCCAAAACATTTTACAGGAATCAGGTAACAATTGTTTTGAAATAGGCCAGCCATCAAAAATAACCTTCATGAGGGCCGAGAGTTGGGAATCCTGTGCTGTAGCTTCTCTGAACTGCTCTTTTTTTCTTCAGACATGGGTAGATTGGACACCAGGGGCGCAACAACAGGGGGGGGGCAAGGGTATTCTGCCCCCCCCCCCCTCTGAAACCTGGAAGTGGTGGCAAATGGGGGCAAAGAAAGTGCTGTGTAATCAATTTTTAGATAATAAAACTGCTTAAATAGCACCATTTTTCACCTTGAAATACACAAATTTTCCCGGGGGAGGAACCCCGGGCCCCCCCACTTCAATAGGGGGGATCGATGATTCTTTATAAAAAGGTATATTGCCCCCCCCCCCCCCCCCCCCTTTTGAAAATTTAGTTGTTGCGCCCCTGTTGGACACCAATGAATGAACTGAAAACTGCAAGTCATCATGGGAGATATCATCACTTCACAGAAATGCCCGAGACAAAGCATCTGCAACATACATTTCAGACCCTGGTTTGTGGACAACTGTTACTGAATATCGCAGAAATTTAAGCCTAATATTCTGAATGCGAGGTGTCAACACATTTAAGTCCTTATTCATGATGCCTACAAGTGGTTTATGATCACTGTGAACTGTTACTGGCCTCCCATGCGTAAATTCATGAAACCTTTCACAAGCAAATTTTACAGCCAAAAATTCCATTTTAATTGCCCATACAGCACAAAATGTTACAGATATGTTTCAGAAATATAACTTTTGAAACATTGTAACATGTTTGAAACATTTCGCAACCTACCTGAAACATCTCGGATATATTTCAGAAACGTCAAAATGTCCGCCCTGTGAAATATTTCAATGAAACCTCCCTGCAACATCAAATGGTAATGTTTCTGAAATGTTTCAATGAAACCTCCCTGCAACATCAAATGGTAATGTTTCTGAAATGTTTCCACTAATGTCCCATCAATATTTCTGAAACATTTAACCGAAATATTTCCATAAATGTTCTGAAATACATATAAAATGTATCATGTGACCCAAAATACCTCTGGAAATTAGGATGACTGAGGGTATATTTATAATTTAAAATAGTATTGCACTTTAATAGATACCATAATGTTACAGCTTCATTGGTCAGCTAGTTGCAGTGAAGTGCAGTGACTGTGTTCCAATTCATCACAGCATGCCCTCGTACACTTCCTCTTGATCACTTAGTGCATAATGCCCCTTGACCACTCCCTTAGAAAGTGTTAATCGGTGGATTGATATGATCTTGTTCGTATCTTCTTGTTTTCGTCAAGTTTTGCTTGTCCATAGTAATGTGTCATTTTTTGATTATATAAAAAAATAGATATTGTAATATTATTTTGTTTGAAATTATTTTAAAGATGTGCTCTGGTAGGGCATAGAATGTAAATTTTTGTCGATTTTAATGTAATGATAATTGATTATATTACTTAATAATTTGGCTTGTACAATAATTAAAAATTTACTTATAATTTCTAATGTAAGATTAAAAAGGCCTGCCGACAAAATACAACAATTCAGGTAAATTAATGAAACCATATTCTCCACCCTACTGACCTTAATTTATAATTTATATATATATATATATATATATATATATATATATATATATATATATATATATGAACCAAGTTAAAGAAATAATTTAATTAATAAAGACATCAGATGTTTTCCCAGGTCAGCATACCAGATTTGCCTAACATTAATTTTACAAACTATTTTATTATTCTAAAAACAAATTATGGTTATAAAAGTAAAATTTAAATAAGTCTTCAATATGCTTGCAAAGTGAATGAAACTTACATGAATGTAATAGGTAGCCCAGCATTGGTGTCCATGGTTCCTGTCCATTGCATTTTATTTTAATGGGGAATTTGAATGTGATATTGTCACGTGCACCTAGCCGGTGCCACCGCCATTTCTGTCACGATCCACCTTCAGAGGGGGGGGGCGAGAATCGTAGCTCTTTACATAGAAACAACTCGCTTGGCATCAACTAGTCTTAACTTCATAAAATACTTTACTGTACCTAGGATCATAGGTTCGTCATCCCGTACAGGATGTCTGGTGAGAGCTGAACTAAGGAGATTTTGCAAAATAACATAATACTTAATTAAAATTATTTTATTCTTAAAGTCAAATACTCAACATCATTTTAAAGAACATTTAAATAGCGGGATTACAATTTAAAACAATAATCTCTTTACTTCCTTAACGATTGAACGACCTTACAAGAGAGAGAATGAGAGAACTTCACTAAACACTTCCCTAGTCCTTCCGAATACCTCAAATCATAATTAATACTTAAAATTAAAACAAAGATAAGTCCATACTCACATTTTCCGAAAAGCCTTTCTTGATCGATTACTTTAAAAAAATAACGTAGGGGCCTCTCCTGCCCTTGAAATCCCGAACGAACATTACATTTTAAAAACTATGACGCGTGACCCCTGACGAGGGCCATAGCCTCCGCCCGAAAGCTTGACGACTACATTATGACCTAACTTAAATTAAACGACTCGTGGCCTCTGGCGTCGACCATAGCTTCCGCCCGAAAGCTTGAATTCCTACATCACGAACGAACTAACAACTCGTGACCACAGGTGAGACGCATAGCCTCCGCCTGAGTGAGCCTGAATTCCTACATCACGAACGAACTAACAACTCGTGACCACAGGTGAGACGCATAGCCTCCGCCTGAGTGAGCCCCGAGTCACCACTCACTTGCGCTTAAATTCGCGCGCCCTGCCGCGCCTACCATAACAAAAGCTCGTTATTGAAGTCAAATTTACTAAACAACTAACTAGAACATCTGGGAAGACTACCCCCCCTCTACCCCAATGTGCAGGCCACACCGCGCGGCTTGTTACGACAGCGCGCCCCAGTAACTGCGGCCCGTGGCTGCGCCAGCGCGCGGCCAAACAAACAAACAAAATTCTGCAAGCCCGCAGCGCGCCGCGCCGGCCCCGTGCCCCAATTACATGGTCACGCCACTTGCGCTGACGAGTGAACAGAGCAGCCAGCCCAGAGTCCCGTCAGTAAAGTCCCTAAATTTGATTTCAACAACCCTGCAAAATTTCAACCCGCGACATAACCCTCCCCTCACAGAGCTCGAGCCCCATCGAGCTACCTCAAAATTACAAATTGTCTTTTTCCATTAAACCATAACTATAAATTCCTCATTTCACAAAAATAATAATTTTCTTAGTTCCTTGCTGTCTGAACATACATCTAGATTCTGCATAAGATTTATTTTAAAACAACAAGTATTCATAAAATTAAATGTAAAACTTTTATCTGGTTTGTTCTCACAGGAACCTTCAGAGGCTCGAGTTCTCAATTCAAAAAAAATTGTTCTGTTAGTGAAGCTCTCTTTACAAATTAAATTACTGTTCTTAGTTTCTCAGTATTCGTTAAACAATGTGCAAATTCTTGATAATTATTATTTTTTTTTTTTTTCGGTTTCCGTTTATTACCATACTTCTTTCGTTCTTCAAAAAAAATTAAGTGTCCTTACAGTGTTTCAATTAATTAAACTCTTATCTCGTGAAGGTTGGTGCAACTCCTCGAAGTCAGTGTTGTCGAGAAGAGTAGCTCCCTGGGCTGGCCATCAGCAAACACCACTCAACTCCAACAGCTACTGGACTGGCTTCCAGGGCAGCTCACAACTTCTCCCCACATCTGCTTCAGAGTTGTGCCATCCTCATCACGAACAGATTACAATTCTGAAACATCATCAACAGGCATTACCATCACGCCTGACAAATACAAAACTAACTACTAAACTGCAATCGATGGGCAAGGATGCAAACACACAAAAAAATAAAATTAATTAATTCAACTGCTAACATAAAGTATCCCACCCTTAGCATAATCTAATCAGGCAAATAATTTGATAGGAAAAACTTAAGGAAGGGAAACATGACCTCCAATGATTTTCCCTACCTCTTGAGTCTTGATCTTCTCTATACAGCAAATAGTCCCCACGAAGTAACTGGGTTGAAGGTCAGTTCACATGACCCACCCATAACCTCTTCTACTCTTCTTTTCTTCTGGGGGCAACCACAATGCCCACCAATCTCTCTCCATGGTGCCGAACCAGCTATCCCATGAGAGTAAACAACGTAGTCAATAGAAGCGCAGAGGGGAAACACCAATCTCTGGCTTGTCGAGTCATAAAACTGCTTTATCTTCTTCTTCTTCTGAGTAAAAATATCTGACTAACCTTGCTTCTATTCTTCCAAACAGTAAAAGTTCATCAGGTATCTTCATAAAAAAACATTCTAACTAATAATAAGTCTTCTTTTTCTTCTTTTTTTTTTCTGTTAGATGTAATAGAAGGCCATGTTAGGGAGGTTATAGGGAAAAAGAGTGGCCAATTCCCACCCCATCACCCACCTAGATCATGACTAATTAACTTTTAAACTTTCTATTTCAAACAAATAAAAAAAAAACATTTTTTTTTATTCAAACTTTTAAACTATAATTACTTTTACTTCATAACCTCAAAAGCTAATCAATAATTCTAAATGAAATTGTGATTTACTGCATCCTTGTTCCATCCGATCTGTTTGTTTATAACCTTTCTTGTAAAGTATAAAATTTTCAAACATTACTAATTCAAAACAAATTTACATTCTGGTGTCCTTCGAGTTACAATTAACTTTACTATTTCTTAGCTTGAAATAATTTAAGTTTTCAGAACTATTTCATTGTCTAATTCACAACACTTAAAAATCAACTCAAAACAACAAATCATCAAAATCAATAAGATCATCTGACCTACCTATCAGTACTGTGAACTTGAACTGTTCGTACACATTTATAATAAGCTATTGTATTTAAATTCCAACCTAAATAAGGTTTAAAAAAAACTACTAATCCCTCTGTAAATTAAGAAAATTAACTTTAAAAATTAAACTTAAGGTATTAGTTCTTTTTGACAGCTACCACAACTCACTAGTTCCATTACATTACTATAACCTAAAAAGTTCTGTAAATAATGTTTATAACAAAAAAAAACTCCAGTTACTGTCTTCCATAAAAAAAAATAAAACTTTACATGACCTTATTAATCTCCACTTGTAAGTCCATGGCTGCCAGCTTTCTCTTCTCTTGAATCTTCAGTCTTGGCTCTTGTTTCAGTGATCTTGTATCTTGTCTCTCGAACTCTTGTCATCTTGTAAACTGGACTGCTGCTCAGCTCATCTTAAGGAATCTGTAACAGTTTCAAAAATACATGTTAATTTAAATTACATAATTCCTGTTCTTTGGTCCTAAAAAAAAAATTGTATTATTAGTACACATTACCCTGAAACAACATTATTATTCATTGTTTATTACTTAAAAAAAATGCTTTACCATAAAATCCTTTTTTGTTCTTTTCATTAGGCCTATTTATTTTCCTTCTTCTTAATTAAATTCTGCTTCAAATGTTAATCCTAACTTAAGACCTACCATCTATTTATTATTCATTACCTACATTATTTATGTTACCCTAAAATTCCCATAAGTTTCTAATACTTCCTATCAAAGACATTCTCTCTAAAAAAAAAATTTACTTGTGACTCTTAACTTAACAAACTTAAAAAAAACTTTTACACTAGACTTAACTTATTATTCATTCTTAGTTACTAAATTTCTATATGTAAACTTTAGTACTTACAAACAAAAACTGCCTATTTCTCTCTACCTCTTAATCTCTTTCAATTATTACAATAATAATGTTACCTTGCATCTTTAAACTTTCTTCTTTTCAATTAAATTAGACATCTCATAACAATAAAAATTCTGCCTATACTCTTCTTATGGGTGTACAAACCAACAACAAAATTTCAAATTCTCAAGTTTCCTTATATTTAAATTATGCAATGCACATAACCTCTGTGGTGCCTGTACCCTTTTAGGCCTACCACCTTCTCCTCTCACAGCATGACAACTCTTATTCCTCGGGGTCTGTATTCACTGTTACAAATCAAATATCTCAAAAAAATTAAAAACAAATTTATTATTTTAAGAAAACAAAAATTTACATTGAATTTACTATGGAGCCTGGAAATCTTAATGTCTCACAGCAGCTAACATGACTAAATCCCATGGAACCCCAGGTTTACCTAACCTGTGCCCAAAAATTTAAGCATACCAGGCTTTCTCTGCACTGGTTTTACAGCATCACACACTATTTAGGGCCCCTGATCTGCCATCAGTCCCAAGGAGTTTTCCCACAACCCCTCTCTACACAAGCGCCTACCGCATTCCTCTCAATTGGCTATCGGTTTTACGGCATTCTTTTGGGATCCGACCATCAAGTTAGGGCTAATCGAACACTAAACCTCCATACTTCCAAACTAATGTAAATCAATTAAATTTTCTCTGTAAATTCTAAAAATCAAAAAAAATTATTCCAACATGCCAAAGAAACTTCCAAAAAAAATTCATAATCTTATCTTCAAACCATTAAAATAAAAATAAATAGATTACTCTGTTTTCTCCTTAATAACTGTAAACTGTCAACAAATATCATGTCGTAAATTTTAACTATGCTTACTGACTCTTAATCATAAAATCTCATTTGTCCTAATTAATAAACAACCGATTTCCTTAAAATCTCACTGTATCTCTCACACTCAAACTTCACTGGCTGAATATCTCAATAAATTCAAAAACAATTATCTAAACTCTTAAAGAAACTCCTCCCCAATTATTCAAATTACTTCACCTTATTTTATTTCATTACTTAAAACACCTTACTCAAAAAAAATTAATTAATTATCTAGCTATCTTCCATTATTATTTATTTACCGAAAAAAACTTTCTCCTAAATTAATTTAGTAAAATTCAATTTCACCTTAGGCAAGTACACTAACTCTCTACAGCAATGTTTCTCATTTCCCTCCTTCCTAACTGAATCCAATCTTACTTAACCTCCAGGGAATTTACCTCACAAAATAACCAAATTCACTGTAGTGCCTATCTGCTATAGGCCCACTACACAACAAGGGATTCTAACCCCACCAACAAACTTCATTGAAATGGTACCCTATCCCATACAGGATAGCCACTTCGGTACTACCATGGGGAACTCCTGCCCCAAACTACTCACAACTCTCAGGATTCTCCTGACCCTTAATTCCGTAGTCAGCCCATCTCCTATGGTCTGCGCTACAATTCCCTTTCTTCCCAGGGACACAACGCCTCACCTTAGGGTCCCTCGCCCTAATGAAAACATTAATTTTGTCTCTCTGTTCCCTTGGAGTAAATTCCCTCTACACACAAAAACTATCCTTCCCACTTTTCTCAATGCTTATCGATTTTATAGTGTACCTCCTTAATAATGTTTACAAATCCCAAAAAAATATTTTTAAAACCGAGGTAGAATTTAACTAACAAAAACATAAACAACTTACAACGAAACACTTCTAGCCTATACATCATACACTTCTTAAATTAAATTACTTACATACTGAAAGTTCCTCTTCTTCTAAAACACACTTAAATTTAAATTTATTTAACCAATAGTCTATTTTCTTATCGCTAAGTTACCGTACAGCTGATCAAAACAAGGTCACGGCCTGTCCACGTCTCCGTATGAGCCCGTGACGTCACCGAATTCCATCAGGTGCGCCAACCCTCGCTTGCGGTTCCTCCGTTCTCCGCTAGGTCTCAGCACCTCCCCGTCACGTGTTCACTCTGCCACGTCCACTGACGTGTCGTTCTGAAACAACTCTCAACATTTTTCTAATTAAAACAAAACATCACTATAAATTCTATAACTCTCTTTTACATAAACTCTCGTTTTCTCTTTAATTCCTTTCTAACGTTTATCCTTCCCTCGACTGATTTAATTCGTACGTCTCGTCTCCTACGCGCACGACAACAAAACAAACTTCACTTGAAAATAATTCCTATTTACGACAAAAATTTTTTATTTTAAATTATAATTCTCTTAACCTACAATCTTAAAATGAACTTCAATTAAATTAAACCACTTGCATTATCTCTAATAAGCATTTAACTTATAACGTATTCTCCTCACGTAATAATCCCCGATATAAATCTACAATAAATTCAACGACTTAAAACAACTTATCACTATAAACTTTATCCTTACAAGTATCCTCAAATAAACATCTGTTACGTCAAAAAAAAATATCTCAAAGACTTCCTCCACTATAGACTAAAATTCCGTAATCCTCTCCTCAAGTAAACTCTTAATAACCTGCTATCAGAAGCTGAAACTAACTTAATAATAAACATAAAAATCTACCTCTCTCTCTCTCCAGAAATAGAACCTACCCGGCGCCTCCACCATTTCTGTCACGTGCACCTAGCCGGTGCCACCGCCATTTCTGTCACGATCCACCTTCAGAGGGGGGGGGCGAGAATCGTAGCTCTTTACATAGAAACAACTCGCTTGGCATCAACTAGTCTTAACTTCATAAAATACTTTACTGTACCTAGGATCATAGGTTCGTCATCCCGTACAGGATGTCTGGTGAGAGCTGAACTAAGGAGATTTTGCAAAATAACATAATACTTAATTAAAATTATTTTATTCTTAAAGTCAAATACTCAACATCATTTTAAAGAACATTTAAATAGCGGGATTACAATTTAAAACAATAATCTCTTTACTTCCTTAACGATTGAACGACCTTACAAGAGAGAGAATGAGAGAACTTCACTAAACACTTCCCTAGTCCTTCCGAATACCTCAAATCATAATTAATACTTAAAATTAAAACAAAGATAAGTCCATACTCACATTTTCCGAAAAGCCTTTCTTGATCGATTACTTTAAAAAAATAACGTAGGGGCCTCTCCTGCCCTTGAAATCCCGAACGAACATTACATTTTAAAAACTATGACGCGTGACCCCTGACGAGGGCCATAGCCTCCGCCCGAAAGCTTGACGACTACATTATGACCTAACTTAAATTAAACGACTCGTGGCCTCTGGCGTCGACCATAGCTTCCGCCCGAAAGCTTGAATTCCTACATCACGAACGAACTAACAACTCGTGACCACAGGTGAGACGCATAGCCTCCGCCTGAGTGAGCCTGAATTCCTACATCACGAACGAACTAACAACTCGTGACCACAGGTGAGACGCATAGCCTCCGCCTGAGTGAGCCCCGAGTCACCACTCACTTGCGCTTAAATTCGCGCGCCCTGCCGCGCCTACCATAACAAAAGCTCGTTATTGAAGTCAAATTTACTAAACAACTAACTAGAACATCTGGGAAGACTACCCCCCCTCTACCCCAATGTGCAGGCCACACCGCGCGGCTTGTTACGACAGCGCGCCCCAGTAACTGCGGCCCGTGGCTGCGCCAGCGCGCGGCCAAACAAACAAACAAAATTCTGCAAGCCCGCAGCGCGCCGCGCCGGCCCCGTGCCCCAATTACATGGTCACGCCACTTGCGCTGACGAGTGAACAGAGCAGCCAGCCCAGAGTCCCGTCAGTAAAGTCCCTAAATTTGATTTCAACAACCCTGCAAAATTTCAACCCGCGACAATATAGTGGCAGGCAGGCATGCATCTACATCAGTACATGGGGAAAAAGGGACAAGCTAATGCACAAAGGTTCCATAATTAAATACAATGACAATGTCATCTTGTAATGAATAAATTAAATTGAGGCTCCCCAAGCTATCTGGATGTGATCTCCTTATGCTCAGCACAGAAAGTATGCTAATATTTACTTAATCCATAACAACCAAACCCCACTTGCATAGGAGACATGATTACTGAGCATTTTAAAATATAATTTTCACAACCCAATGTGTTATGGCCACTTCAAGTTTGTTTTTGAGTATCATAAATGAGCACTTGTCCATCGATGTCTTTATCTGTATTTGAAAAATGTCTTGAGAATTTGGGTATGGTTTTCTATTGCATTCCAGATGTTGACATTCTCAAAAATCACGACACTGTTATTGTGTACGGTATCAGTGGTCTAGATAATCATGTGGTATTACATTAACTTAAAATACTTGATACACACAAGAAAAAAAATCGCATTCAACCTCAAACAAATGTTATAGAAATAAAAAAATAATATACCTATATACAATACACTAACATATTATAATAGAAAATTCCTACTTGTATGTTGCACAGGAAACCGGTATTAACATAATGAACAGCCATGAGACTTGACCTGTGCTCGTATTGTGATGTACTTTTCTCCTTATTTAATGCTATAGTAAGTATATATGGCTGGTGCTTGTTTTTTGGACATTTGCAAGAAAAAAATGTGCGCTTGAAAACCCTCAAAACACATGTAACAATTTTATGTTATAATTAATGTCTTTTTCTTCTTAAACACACATATACTAATTTACAGAGGGTCTAAATATGAAACAATGCAGTCTTAATACAATTTCATCATGGTAGCTTTATAATCGACATATTGTTTTCCATTTCACACAAGCTCAACATAAATGAGACTGGACTAGAATCGGCTGTCCTCACTAAACAAAAAACTTGTCTGACCAGCCTAAATGAAGTGAGATGGTGGTGTAGTAGTGGAATATAATTGGGAATGAAACAAATGTGCAATGAGAAATACTCTTTAACATTGCAATGTCACTTTCCCTAATTGAAAGACTTATTGTATCAGACAAGAGCTCAAATTGATCCAGCTTCCCTAACATTGAGTGGCCAGTGACTTGCTGAAGATACAATAGTGGCAGTCCATAAAAAATCTGGTTTCCTTAATTTTTTCTATAGATAGCATGTTAATCTACCTAAAGTTCGTGGATTAAGCTAGGTTTTATATTTGTATTTTAATACTACCAAATTGACTAAATAGCCTAAGGATAAAACAACAAATACAATATGGCAATAGTATATAGGGTCTCTAAAATCCAAATTTTCAAAGTAAATACACAAAATAATATTAACACAACAGTACTTCCACACAAACTATATTCAAATGAGATCACAAATTTATTGTAAACAAATAATATAAATAATTTTGTAATATGCAGTACAAAATTTTAAAATAATATGAATGGCGAGTTATACTTTGTACAAAATAGAAGGTAGCTAGTTTGGCCTGTCAACAATGAAGTCATTAGAGATAGAGAAACTTATTCAAACAGACAATAGGGTTTTGGATTGTAACTTCTATGATCTA
The DNA here is from genome assembly GCF_032445375.1 of Bacillus rossius redtenbacheri. NCBI lineage: Eukaryota > Metazoa > Arthropoda > Insecta > Phasmatodea > Bacillidae > Bacillus > Bacillus rossius. The sequence goes on from NC_086331.1 coordinate 19,861,347, forward strand.
TGTTATGAAACCAGCCAAGAATGCACCTGAAGTAAGTTAAGAACCATGTATAACCATAATCAGAAAGCCACACCAGGTCAAACCAGGTTCTTTCCATTTGAATACTTAACAATAGAGGCAAAGATGCAAAGGGGTATTTTCAATAACAAATAACAACATAGTCTGAGAAGTAGACTTTAATAAAAAAAACTATATATATATATATATATATATATATATATATATATATATATATATATATATATATATAAATAATATATACAATACATGAAACTTTTAACTGACTCTCTATGCAGATGTTTTTGGAGATTCTTGCTGGAAAAAAAAGAAGAAAAAACAATTATTTTTAACTTGTTTCAGGTTAATTATGACATGTATGTGAGATTTTTAAACATGTAGACACTAAGTTGTTACATTATTTATTTTTAAATTACCATGCAAACAGAAAAAAAAAGTTTCTGATGCCAATGATAAATTTCAAAACTAAAAGCATCTTAAAATGGACAAATTGGTATTGCAACCTATGCATTTTTTTTTTCAAACTTATTAAGCAGGAATACTTCTTCACTGGGAATTTCTTAACATGCTATTTACATTCCTAATAATCAATTTAATGGTGTCTGGTTAATGCAAAGAGGCCCATGACATTGTATAATAACACATTTTAAGCAAAGTTTTAAAAGAAAACTTAAATTTAAATCCTAATGATTTCCTAATAAGTGTCTGTGTGAACAGTGCCTGTGATGTTACATCATTACAATTCAGCCCATGTTTTTGTGCAATAATACTCTAAAATTTCTAGTAATTTTTTGAGCAGATTCTCAATATTATCCTTTGTAGTGCACATTTAATGTTTATTTTCATTATTTAAATTGCTACCACTACATAACTATACACATGTAATCTAATAAATCATCATTTAATGTGTTTCCTTTATTGTCATATAATGGATGGAATTAGGTTTTGTCAAACTCTCCAAATCAAACATACTTGGTTACTACCATAATTTAGCATAAGAAAAACTAATTTAAATAGAAAAACCAATGATGCTTATGCTTAGTACAACACAACTCGAAGACTTGTACCTTCTCTGCGGTAAAGGACAAGGTTTATTTCAATTATTTTGCGCTGCAATTCCAGCCCACCAATAAAATGAAGGCCAGATTGCAGAAATAACTTTGTTAAGCGAAATGGCAATTAATGAAACCGCTGTCTAATTATATGTGTAGGCCTAGTGCATTCACTTACAATAAATTACATTTATGACAAGCCAGATATAATAGCAGGCTTTATTAAATTTCCGTTAATAGTAATACGTAGGCCTACAACATACGATGTAAGTACTACAGAGTGCAGAACATAACATAATAAAAATAATTACTTAACCAGTAGAATTGTAAATTATTTCAAATAAAACACTTCAATATTTATATTAAAATAAACACAACATAATTAATTTTTATGTGTTGTGCATAGTAAATAAACATTAATTACCCTTAACTACATATTATAGGTTATGAAATATATTTACTTAAGTATATTATAAAAGCCCGAAGGTGATAACTGAATAAAATAAATTGGTTTAATCAAATGCTATTAAAACCAAAATATTTAGGAACCTATAAGCCTATATTTGTGTGATTTTTAACTAAAGATAATAAATAACCCATACATTAGCATTCGTGTTCTACAGTCAACGACCATATATAGCTACAGTAAGTAGAAAACTCATTAGATGCTTTCGCAATTTTATTAAATCGCGAATATCCTGTTAATGCATCACATAAATTAAAAAATCAGACTGAAAACAGCGCACATATAAATATGGCACGGGAATGTTAAGCATACCGACAAAAAAAGACATTCCTTAACCTACAGCTTTACACATTTCGAAGACGCATAAAAGAATGTTTCTATACCGGTACTTGCTTAAGTGCGAAAGTAAAAACAAAAAAAAAAAGTAAACTAACATGAAATAAATAATGTTAAAACTTACAATTTATTCACCACATATAAAAATCCAAGTACCAAAATACTGCGCCAAAACAAGAAATAATACACAAAGACAAAGATTTCTAAACTTCAGTGCCAACAAGCATGATGGGAAGTTTCAATATAATGTCTCAGATACATTTCAGAATCAACCACAATGTAATATTGCCAAACGAATCTTGCTGAAATGTATCTGAAACTTCATTTATAGACATGAGTACTATGTGTCCAATGAAATGTTTATGAAATATTCCAGAAACATGACAGATGAAATGTAATCTATTCGAAACATAGTAATGTTACTGCAATATCACAGACATGTTACTGAAACATTGTGTGCTGTATGGGTGGTGCCCACTTCTGTTCAGAGCTAGTTAGACTCCTTGATGCAAATGCAATCGGCTTGTCATTCTGTAAGGCACAGCAGCCTATTTTTAGAGAGGATGCATCAGTTTGGATTATGAGTTCCAGGCTTGGGTCATAGACCCCTAAAACAGGTGCAGAAGAAATGAGATTTTTTAGCAATTCAAATGCTGAATCCTGTTCACCTGACCACTGCCAAGGTTCATCGCTGTGAGTAGGGAGTCTCAAAGGAGCAGAGACTTTTGCTAGATTAGGAATGAATCTTCCTACATACTTTACTAAGCCAAGAAAACGTAACAACTCTGTCTTATTACAGGGCACTGGCATGGACACAATAGCTTCAACATGTTTTGTTTCTGGCTCAATACCATTTGCAGAGATTACATTTCCAACATAGCTTACACGAGATGCTTGATACTGAAACTTAGATTTATTAAGCTTGACATTACATTCTCTAGCTCTGCACAACACCTTACGAACTATTGACTCTAAATCAGACTGAGTGTTTGCTCTCATAATAATGTCATCAAAGTATATCTCAACTCCATCAATATCACCAAATATCTCAGTTGTTTTCCTCTGAAATATCTCAGGAACACAACTAATTCCAAAAGGTAGGCGATTAAATTTAAACCTCCCAAACAGTGTTACAAAACCACACAGCTCTGAGCTTGCCTCATCAAGAGTGACCTGTAAAAAACCATTAGACAAATCACATGTTGAATACTACTTGAACCCTGCCAGCCTTGAGGCGAGGTTTTCTGGAGAGGGAATAGGATGCATTTCCTGCTGAATGGCTTTATTAAGGCTATCAAGACATATTCTCAGGTCCCCATTTGGTTTTTCAACTATCACCAAGTTGTTTACCCATGCCGTCTGACTGGTTACTTTGGATATGACACCCGCCTTCTCAAGTTCTGTCAAAGATATCTTCAGTCTATCAAATAAACTACGTGGAACTCTCCGACAAGGGTTGACGCCGCCGTCAGTGCTCCCTCTGAGAGCACAGGCCGTTAAGTGTCCTCAACACCTGATCAGTGCCGCGCCTCGAACGCGCCCGTGCGTGCAACATAGTGCAGTGCCCTGAACGGCGTGACGTCAGTCACGGCCCCCTACTTGTGCAAAGCGCCCGGCCGGGTGTGGCACTGCGCAACTAAATAATTTGTTCATGCATTTGATAAGATAAACAAAAACTAATACTTGTAAAATCACTAATAATTAATGTTAATTTGATAATCATTTTGTAAATTGGTATCATTCACAAAACTGGCCGAAATCATCTTCCCGCGCTCCGCAGTTTCCCGCGGAATTTCCCCCCTCCCTGGCCCCGGCGGCCAGGGAGGTTAGTCAGTCGCCATCCAGCACTCGCCAGGGCCGGCAGCCCACGCACGGGGAGCTCTCAACTTTCGCGCCAACTCCACCAGTCACTACAATAGGTAAATATAGTCAAACCATTTAATTCAGCTCCCCGGTCGGCCCGAATCGGCCGTTCGAGATTTCGCACGGTCCTTTAATATAATGTGTACCCCGATACCGGGCTTTTCGTGTGCTACGTAATCAATTAGGTGACCCCTCGTGGCACCTGCGCCTCACGCTAGTGAAATCCCACCTCGGGAAATAGTTCTTCGCCCACGCAGGGCGGCACTGCGCCAAACGCGAACCTAAGTGTTAAGACGAGTCATTAACTGGGACGTGCCACGGTCGCGAGTGCGATATCCTGCCGGATTCCACCGCGCCCGTACCCAGCGTAACGTGGCCCCAGCCACCACGCGGAGTAGCCGCCTTTGTATAACCACCTGTGTGGGACACCCGGGCCTGGTCCGAACCCGGGACTAACCACAGTGACCGTAGTGTAGTGTTTTGTATTAAGTGATTTTGTATGACCAATCGCCCACGCATTTCACGTTGCGTTCTGCAGACTTTCATGTAGGTAGGAACAGACTTATCGTTCGCCAGAGCATCCCACTCGCAATTCGCCGGGAACAACCCTTATCAACGTACTTGCCACCGGGTTACCGTGTGGCCATAACAAGTCCGCCAATAGAGGGTGGCGTGCGTGGAGCTTAGGTCGACGATGAAGCGGCCAGTTACTTGAGTGTGTAACGTGTAAAGTGTGCGACGGAATAAACCAGCTAAAAGTACGTGTGTGTTTTTATTAATAAGGCGTCCTGGGAGGCCATAACAGCCCGGGGAGTCCTTTGTCGACGCGTCCCTGCCTGCAGCCACGAGGCCAGGAACCCCGCCCTTGAGACCAAAATTAATCAAATCATTTCTAATTCACGTAAAATCCAGATCGGGCAACGGGGGCGGCGTCAGGGTTAGCAACTGGAGATGCATTAGGATCAACATGAATAGTAAGTGACTTACCATGAAACTTTCCTAATCCTGTAAATACATCTTGGAACTCATGTAGTAAGTCCTCCTTAGATGATCCAAAATGTTGATTGATAGCACTGACACGCTGGATCAGGTGCAGTTTGTGGCAAGCTTCAAAACCCAGAAGAGGAACAGCTTTAGGAATGTCCACAACTTCAAACTGTAGGTAATGTAGATTATTGTGCACAACACATGGCAGTGTGATAGATCCTACGTGAGGTATTTCAAACTCCCCATATGCTCGCCAAACTGGGCCGTTCTTCTGAATGTGATTATCACCTACACCGAGTTTACCGAGCAGAACAAGCGGCAATGTGTTGACTTGCGCAGCCGTGTCAAGCTTGAATTGTACAACTGTGGAGACAACAGTGATTGGTTGCCACCACGACTGATTATTACGAGGAGTGGGTACACCAACTTCAGATATGTATAGGTACTGATTAGGATTATAGACAATTTAATCTTGATGTGACAGTGATTCTACATCCACAGAGACAGCATTGGCTTGACGTAGGTTAGGCTGCCTATTGTGTTTACTATGATCTGTAGATTGTTCACGGGCCGATGGATTCTTACACACTGCTGCAAAATGATTTTTCTGGTGACATTTAGCACGTGTTTTATTAAAAGCCGGGCACTGCTTCTCACTTCCATGATTGTATCCACAATAACCACATTTATGACCGGGCAGTTGCCTAACATAACCTGATTTTCCCAGACTTTGGAGTGACTGAACTGACAATACATCCTTAGATGAACTTGCATTTGGATTCCCTGTGGTGCCTTGCATGGCTTTGAGCTGAATACGACTTGCTTCAACAGACCGGCACACATCTACAGCTTTGTCAAGAGTCAAGTCGTCTCCACCTTGAAGCAGTTTCTCTTGCATAACAGAGTCGTTAATTCCCGCTACTAATATGTCCCGGCACAAAAAAACTTTCTTGCTGGCCGAACTCACACACACGTGAAAGATTTTTAAGATCAGTAACAAACTGTTCTATTGCCATACCTTCATAGGTGTGCCTAGACAATTCCATTAGGGGGGGCCCTGCTAAATTTTTAAATCAGAAGCTGAATTTAGAATGTTAAATAGTCTAAATATATTCACTCATTGATTTGTTCATATTTTTGTGCAGTATCAACGAGATATGTTTACTAGTTAATATTTATATCCGTATAATTTTAACAATCTTGAAAATATGTTTTTTTCCCATAGACAATGTTTAAAGTGTACTTACATATTTTCCCCCCTCGAATTTCCAATAGCTTGGTCCAGATCTACCTTGAAATGAACTTCTTTTTAGTGAATGCAAACACAGCAATTCAGACAGCAGAACTTTAACAAACCTCTTAAATATTTTTTTTTTTTTTGCTTGGCCATTTTAAGGGACCTCATGTTTTAAATAAACTGAGGCGGCTGTATTTCCAGAACGATAAAATGTTTAAAAATTTTGTTAATTAGCATGCTGCAACACTGAAACACAGTTTGAGTGTCACAGTGCCAAGAATATACGAATATTATCGAATGCATTAGAGAAAATGCCGATCTGAGTGATTACATTAGGGGGGGCCATGGCCCACCTGGCCCCCCCCTGTAGGCACGCCTACGCATACCTTCTGGCCTCCTCGAAGTCAAGAACTGGAACCGATGATAGAGTAAATTCTTCCGTGGCGAACAGTACTTATCAAATCGTGCAATCACTGATTCAAACTTCTACCGTTCGGTTTCAACGAGGTTGGATGAGTTGTAAATCAAAATCCCTTTATCTCCGATAGCATTAAGTAAGAGTGCAACTCGTGGGATCTCGGCATCATCTTTTATCTTTAAAACTTGCAGATACAGGTTGAATTTTTGCTTCCAAAAGGTCCAGTTTTTGTCTAGGTTGCCCTCGACACAAAGGTGATTGGTTGGTTTCGCAAACTTGTCCATTTTGGTCTTGATGGCGAGCCGAACGAATTTTCTACATTCGCAACACGAACACAAATAACCCCGCGCCTGATACCGTGTTATAAATAAGGAGTTCACTGCAATTTTATCATCTTGAGTCTTTCATTGCACGTCTGTACAATCTTACAATTTTTTCATTGTTACTGCCACACATGGCCGCCCGGATGTTGGTTAACATGTTGCCAACATAACATCTTACACCGTATGCTGCACTGCCACGCATAATGCTTTGTGCGGGGAGTTCACGTTTAAGCTGCTGGGATAGGCCCTACACCGTAAAAGGACCGGGCGCACACGAGGAGTTAAGTACGAAAAGGTTATGTAGAGTGACTATAATTACCAGGAGTGAAATCGGTGAAGACAAAAGTTGAAGGCTCCCCGTGTGACGCACGTCCGTCCCGGTCCGCGAGTCGTTCTGTACTGGCGTCTGGCCCTTGCGCGAAGGGAGGGCTCAGGCTCCACTCGCGCCAAAATTTCTAAAGTTCTTTTATTCGGAAATTATTAAATTAATAAGAGTTTGAAAGTGGCCCTAAATTCACACATTAAATAATAAAAATTAACCTAATACACAGATACATTTTAGGAATTGGATTCAACAAGTTTATATTAATAAGTTTGAATAATGTGAGTCACGCTAGAGACTGTTTGTCACTTGTTGACTGCTCCAGTAGCGAATGATACGCAAAAATTGGGGAGGGTATAATCAAGGGCGTGGTTACACGGGACCCTGAACTACTTCAGGTGAACATGTTTAAGCAAACACGTTTATAAACGCGAAAGTGTACGGTTACATGGTAGTTGCTGACAGGGACGTAACTAGACATTTTTCCACCCGGGGCAATATCTCATCTTGGCGCCCCCCCCCCCCCCCCCCTCTTTAATTTTTCCCCAAACCAACAAAGAAAGATTTACCGAAAACACGTCACCATACCACTACATATGAATTCCACAATTACAAATATGTTTTATTAATTAGATAACAAACAAATGTATTTATTTAAAGCAATTCAATTTTTACTACAAGATAAAATACCCACTTATGTCTAAGATACTTAATTGACATGTAATCTAAGAGTAGCATGTTTGATATATACTTTCACAATATTTACATAAATGCTGCAAATGAAATGAAAAGTTTATCATCAAATGACAGAACAATAGGTGTGGACTGAATCGACAAAAAGAACAGGATATTTGATTATGATAAATAGAGTTAATATTATGAATAAAAGATTTCACTCAAGTTGTTATCTTGAGAATCATAATTATACATTATACACAATATCTTAATCTACTGGCTAATTGTGATAAAAAAATTAATTCACACACAGAAAGCTTGAACTAAAACTTAAATTTACGGGCTCTTTTGGCTGCAAATGTTTTTACAATCCCCTCAAAAGACAGCTTTGAAACTAACTTGTGCTCTATTGATATGATGCTCAGGTTGGTTAGTCGTTGCTGACCTGTTAAATTTCTAAGGTAATTTTTTATGATTTTTAGTTTGCTAAAACTCGTTTCATTAGAAACGGTTGAGACTGGTATGTGCAAAAAATTCTCAATGCTGTCGGTATGTTGGGGTATGCGTCTTCAAGCACATTATTATATATTAATGGCAGAATATCTGCTGGTGAAGCTGTTTTCATATAAGGGCTTAAATCCAAGGCATGATACTTAAAACTTTCAACTTCTATCGCCAGCTCGTCCCTGTTTAAGTCTTATTTTTTTATGTGGTAGCTAAATCAAGTGCCTGTTTCTTCAATTCTTCTCCATTTAGTGTTTCAAACAGAGCTCCATTGAGGACACCAAATAAACTATTCATGTTTTGAATAGCTTGAAACCTTTGTCTCAGCTAACTCAGAATCCGATCTATTATTTGTATAATCAACAGTCTGAACTTTTTTACTTCTGAGAATTCATAGCTTTCATATTCACCCTTTCCATGAACCATCCGCTTTTTCTTTCTTTCCCTTGTTTGAAATGAGGATCTAGGTTAAGCTTTTCTGCTATTTCTTTCGCTTCTCTGATTGCGTTTGTGGAACTATTTAACCTTTCTGATCCTAATTCTGATATCAGACGGTTAATATGTTTTGCTGATAGATCTATAGTGATGGCATCTCTTTGTAATAATTTGTTGACGATATCAATGCGGCTCAGTTCCCTATACCAAAAACAGAAAAAGACAATGAATTCAAACTTTCTGACATTTCCTAGAAAAGAAGTTGCTTCTGTTTTTGTTTCAGCTGTTGTTATAAGGCTGGTCACGAGATCATTCAAAGCATCTATAATCTTTTCTAGATGCTTATATATTACAGCTACAGCTTCTCTCTTAGTCGACCATCTGGTATTGCTTTGCAGTTTGAGAGATAAGGGAACATGTTGCACTAGAACCTCCCATCTATTGGTGGATGAAGCAAAGAAATTGTAGAGACAATTAAGTTGGCCAAAGTAGGACTCTGCCTCTGGTGATAAGCTAGCACCCCAACTAAATTTAGCGAATGTGCTGCACATGGCACAAAATATGCCAAACCATTTACTTCTTTGATTCGAGATTGAACTCCTTTGTACATACCAGCCATGTTAGCCCATTATCATATGACTGCCCTCTGCAGTTCTTAATATTTAATCTATCATTTCTGAGTTTTTCTAAAATCTCTTCTGAAAGAGCCAATCCAGTTTTTCACTAACTATTATGAAATAAAGAAAACTTTCCACCTTCTCAGGGCCATTTTCGGTGATCTTCGCGTAACGAAGAACTTCAGACATTTGTTCAAAATGGCTTAGATCGGGCGTGCAGTCAAACATAATGGAAAAGTATTTAGAAGCTTTGATGTCATTAACTATATGTTCTCTTATTTTTCCAGCGATAATTTCTAAAAATTCATTTTGGATATAAGTTGAAAAGTAGCTGACCTGGCCCTTTTTATTGCGGAGAATGTGCTCTCTCAGTAGGGGTTGATAAATATACCAGCTCTATTGTGTTTAAAAACTTGCCACATCTAAGGTCACCAAAGTCTAGGGATTCATCGGAACCTCTTAATGGACTACCTTGTTTTGCTAAATGTATAATAACATCAATTACATACAAAACTCCTCTCCAGTGTGTTTCCTCCTGTGCTATTTGATCCTGCAGCTCTTGATCAATACCAGAGCATTTATTTAAGGATAATTCCAATGTTTTCCACGAGCAAAAACACTTTTGTGGTTAAGTGAATTTTCATGCTCAGGAATCTTTTCACTCAACTTTTTCCACTAAGTGAAACCTTCCTCCTTGGCCAAAACAGGACTTTTTTGTTCAGAGAACATGTAGGAAAAAAGTTTGCATGCTACACAAAACAAGGCATTTTTTGATTGACTGTATGTTAGCCATGTTCGGCGTACCTTCAGACCACCAGCCAATGTTTTGGTGAACCAGTCTTTGGTTTAATTTCTTCCATCTCTTGAGGTGTTACTTAGATAAGCTCTACCTTCCCCTCGTTCAATAATCCTTATGTTATAAAGAATTTTTCTGTATCCGAAAAGGCTGCAGGCCTGAAATCAAAATGAATAGCAGGCTCACCCTGGACGAGGTCCTTTGTCGGAATTGTAAAATCAGAAAAAAATGCCTTTGATGTTCCAACAGTAGTCGTAAAATGATGCTCAGATACAGTGCATGGTTGGAACTCATCTTCATTGATGACTTGTGTTACTGGAATTTGAAGTTCTTCTTGATGGCTTCTTGCCAGCTCACTCTCTGTTCCAGTTACACATACCTCTTGAATTGAATGTTCTTCAGGATCCTTACTGCTACTGCTACCACCCACAAACTTGTTTGATCAATGAGTAAGTCTAGATATGTGATTTTTGGTAAGCTATTGCTGTACTATTTTGACATTCTAATTTGAGCTGGTAAATCCTAAACACTTTTTCTGAATCTTTTTTATAAGACTAACAATTGCTGCAAAGGGTTGAAAAAATAGGGGTGAAATAAAAAAAGGATAAAATTCGTACCATTAACACTATTAAATTCATTACTTTTTAATGTAAAACCTAAAATATTATCTACAAGCTTCGTCTAAATTTATTTTTTATATGCCCAGCCATTACTGCAAGGGGCGGAAAGTAACAGGGGTTGAAGACAAAAAAATCATTACTCCCTTAGTAGGCACACTATTAAATCGGTACAAATTGTTTGAAAATCATAATTTTTATCTAAAAGATTTGTATTAAAATTGTGTTGATGATTCAAACCATTATTGCAAGGAGTTGAAAAAACTTGGGGTTGGAGTAAGAAAATAAATAATAATTTTCAACTATGTACACTACAAATCCATTCCTTTTTTTTAATTTCTAAATATTGTCTAAAACTATTATTAAAATAATTTTTTATCTGACCAAGTATTACTGCAAGTAACATGGTTTGAAATTAAAAAAGAGGCATTATATATTTTTAAATATACCTATATACTATCGATTCCGCAATAATTTATTTATAAATTCTTAACTTCATCGAAAACTTTGGGTGAAACCATTTTTGATGAAACGAATTACTACCGCATAAACAGGTTTTGAAATTTTAAAAAAATTCAAAACATCCTTAGTAAGTTGTAAGTATCAAATTTGTTCCAATTTATTTTAAACTGTCTTAATATTATCATAATCCTTGGTGCAAAAAAATTTTTATATGACCACGTTTTTAGTGCAAGGAATGAAAAAAGTGTTAGAAGGTAAAAAAAAATAAATATTTACCTACCTTAGCTGGCACTGAGTCTTCAAAATACTTCCAGAGTAGCCTAAATATGTATTATTTCGAAATCTACATACGCCTGTTGGCTGTGCCGAAAGGGATTTTTTTTTTTAATTTTTATTTCAAATGTCTATTTGATCCAATTTCCATAAAAATATTTTTATATCCTGGCTACCGAACTGGTTTCTTAAGATTATTGCTAATCCATCCAGTATTTTTTAGTTTTTATAGTGAACCTTGCTCTCTCAAAATGCAGTCTGCTAAATCATTGATATAAAAAATATGATTAAAAAATATTTACATTACATCTTTTCCAAGGATGTTATTATTAATTACCCAAAAACCTACAAAATAGTGCAATAATTGTATACACATAAATATCAAGTTTAATCATACATAATTTTGCTTTACAAAGCACTGAATTAAACATATATTACCGGCAAATAGGCAGATAGACTGACATGCGCAGCAACGTACTAATGTCCTTTGTTTGCGTACAGACTTAAAAAATGATGTTCAAAATTATGTATTAGACCTAACGGTGGCCCTATTTAAGTTCTAATGCAATCCTTTTCTATTACAAAAAATAAAATAAGAATGTAACATTAAAAAAAATTATTGTTACCTTATTTTTTTCAATTAAGTTAATAACGTACCTCCTTCATTAACGTCTTTGACATTAAGCCAAGATGATAAAAAGGACGAAGACTGGCAAGCTTCTTTTTCTAGTTCTTTAGCTCTTATTTTGAATTCTGCACCAGACGGTTATTTTGACATGTTTTGAGATTAAACACGATTGTCAAACATAATTGAAAAGGTTTACGAAATTGTGTATTCAAAAATAGCAAAAGTGACGTAACTGAGAGAACAGTAATGCTACACACATGAACAGATACTACCGAGCGAATGACCCTACTGGGTTGTGGTTGTGATCAACTGAAGCTATTTCAGACACCCGATGCCTGACCTGGCCTGGGCGGGGTGGTGGGGGTGAGAAATGTCGCGACTTTCCAAGGTCGGGTGGGGATTTCCCTCCATGGTTCCCACAGGGCCACGGCAGAGTTGCCAGACGTACAATTTAATAGGTATTTGTACCTACCAAACTTCAGTGGTATGTACCTACCAGTTACCACCGTTCCTTCGCAAGTTAGAATGTACGTGAATAATATCATTTTTATTAGCTTATATATTATATATCTTCCAATAGGAATAATTCCGTTAAACTGCCCTCGACTTTTTTTGTTTTAACACTACGATATTGAAGTAAAAAATATATATATATATATAGTATAAATTACTCTGCCAGTTCAGCGCCCCTCCAAATGCGGCGCCCGGGGCACAAGCCCCGTCTGCCCCCCTCTAGTTTCGTCCCTGGTTGCTGAAAAGTGTGTTTAGCTCTAAAACCGATTGTCTACTGTCAACGAATGACCGTGTTGTTGATCTCTATTTTGTAATTGTATCCAGAAAACGCGGGATTTTCTCACTTGTTTATACAGCATTATCAGCAGAAATGGAATGTGTTTTCATATTGCTCAATATTTTTTTTATTTTACAAATCGGGAATTCAAACAACATGCAAAGTAAAATTTTTAAACTTATTTATTATTATTTTTTGAGCGAGAGTACCTATCTCAGTTTTAAGAAAATTAAGGTCAGGATCAATTAAAATATATATATATAATTATCTGTTGATTTTTCTGGTTGCATTCGGTAAAATATTACTCGAACTTGTGCCAGAAACACTTTCCATCTTGAATTTCTGCAAAAGACTGTTTATATTCTAAACAGCCAATCAAAGGCTAATGTAGAAGATATGTCGATCTGAACTACTTTGCCAACCTGTTTAAGTTAAATGGGAAATGGCCTCGAACGAAACATGTTTAGACTGTGTGTAACCGCACTCAACAGCTGAACATGTTCACCTGAAGTAGTTCAGACTCCCGTGTAACCGCGCCCTAAGTCACACACTACTTCATTTAATTTAGGCTGAAGGCTGCAAGGGGAGCACTCACAAATGTATTAATAAAAATCCACACGTGAGTGACCCGGGCACTCCTAAGTCGTACTTCCTTTGCACGGGGTTTTTAATTAAAAGTGATGTTATCATTCAATTGTGTTTAATTTATAATGCACAGGGATTGCGGTGGCTGGTTCATTAGGGCATGGTCTTTAATTCTACCTTATGTTCTGGTGCTCGCCTGACTTGGGTGGGCCATGGCTAGAGATGCGTTTAGTTAGCGGGGTCGGATACTGGCGGTTGCAGGTCGGGCTTTAGGGTGGCCTTCGGTCGGACGACGTTAACATGGAGGATATAATGGCCAATTTCAAAGAATTCTTTGGAGCCGACAATGTTGACAGCACTTTGGATGAATGGCGGGTTCTTCAGTTTCAACAATGGAACAAAGTTAATTCAACAGCAGAAGCATTTTGGGGTAAGTGGCTGCCTTTGAAGATGCTGCTGGTGAGAGAAAATTCTCGACAGTCAGCAAGTTGGTGACAGGTGTTCTGAGCTTGCCGTTCTCGAATGCTAGTGTGGAGAGAGCATTCTCCATAATAAATGTGGTGAAAAACAAATTGAGAAATAGAATGCACACAAGCACAGCAGATCACAAAATTAGAGTTCAGTACAGTTTGAGAAAGGAAGGCTGTAATAAATGAGCCAAGCACTAAAATGCTTGCCAAGTTTAAGTCAGAGGATGTATATAATAATCATAATGTCGATGTCATGTTGCTTTTGGCATAAGTATGGTTGTACTGACATTGTTTTATTGCAGTATAAATTATATAGTGTTTGTATTAGTAAAATAGTTATAGTAGATGTCACATATTTTCATTCGTTAATTGTACTATGTAACACAATCTTTTTACTATAATAGGCCAGTCTACTGTAATATTTATGACAGAGAAAATGTATATTTTGTGCTTGTATATACTCAATATTATCAAAAATAAATAAAATTATTCTGCTGTAATTGTACTTTAGTCAGTCATTAAACCACAAATTATAGCTCTCTTGCATATTTCTGAAGTTAATATACCATATAATGGGGTAGTCAATGTACTGTATAACTCAAAAATATCTATAGCCTAATCATAAAAATAAAAAAAAACATTGTGATGCTGTAAATCAATAGAACAATCAGGGCCGTATTTACGCGCAGGCTATCTAGGCTGTAGCCTATTGGCCCGCACCTCACGACATGAAAAAAAAAAAATTATATATATATATATACACACACACACACACACACACTGCGATGTGGATCTTCTTATATTCTTAAAATATGTGTCGACATAGCGTCAAGTTGTTTTGTGTGGATTAATTGCGCCGAACTAAACTATTCTGCATAAATAATTTTAGATTGTTTTCATTAGTTTTGGTGTCACTTAATTCCTTAACATCTAATTACTGTTTGGTTAAATTGTCTAGTTTAATAATAAACGAATTTTTTCAAAATAGAAAATTGATAAAAAATATGTTTCGTAGATCAATTAAAATAAACTACCCACCCAGACCCAGGCAAGAGGCATCCACAGTTTCACTGGAAGGGAATGCTCGATTAACCCCCCCCCCCCCCCCCCCAACCGCTTTTTTTTTTCATGTAGAGGACCCGCACCCAAGACTCAGCCTAGGGGCCCACAGACAGTAAATCCGGCCCTAAGAACTTACAAAAAACAACTCATAAAAAAATCGAGTGACACCCATGCAGCAAGTTTTGTTTTCTTGTTAGGCAATTTTTTTATATGAAAAAAAAATAATTTATATACTTTGATTCTTTATACGTACGATAGTTTTACAGCTCTGAACATATACCACACCTTTAAGCGGCCAACACTGATAATAAATAATATTTTAAAGGAATAAGTAGATAAGGTAGGTTAAAGAATTTTGGGGAAATCTGTATCATGTTGGGGGAACGTTTTGTCTGCTATGGGTAAATTTTGAAAACTTAATCTGGAGACCCTAGTTATTTGACGAGCGTACATACGAACGTACGATAAACTTTAAAACGCAGATTATGAACTATTTATTTATTTCCTTCCACATTAAGAAGTTTTACCTTCTGTGCATGTCAACTACTTAATACTAGAGTAGGTATTTTACGCACATAATGCAAATAAATGTCACTAGATTAGGTATTTTTAAACATAGGAAGAACCTTAAAATCATGTTTAATATTGGTTAGTGTTTAATTACCTGTGTTGGTGTGTTTACTTTTGCTAAAAGGAAAGTGTACACAATGACATCACGTACATCTAAGTCATATCCCGCGCATTTTTCTCTCGGTACCCACTCCTGGGTTAGGAGCTGTTTGGCGGCTGCGGCACAACCTTCCTCCGTGCCTCGATCGAGGGTTGCCATCCGCCAGCGGGATCCGTTGCTGACAGGGTGAAGACAAAGAGTTTTACCGCCACAGGAGGTAAGACGTCAACATTCAAATGTTTATTTTCACTCAGCCATTATCTAAGGGAGGAGTGCACCAGTGAAGCAAATAAAAATCAAGAAATGCATTTTCTTCTTTCGGACCTTTTTCTTTTTAAAATCATTGTGTAAAACTGCCGAGCAATAATTTTTTGTTAATTTAATTACCTGACACTATGTTTCAGGAGCTATTCATAAAAGGATATGATATCCGCAATGGTGAATATTTGGTTTTAAGTCTTTGCGAATGTGTCATTTTTATGCTTCATGTTTCGTTGCATTGGTGATTTTATTTCACTATTATATTTTGCTGATGGTACTTTTATGCATGTTGTTCATTCTTCCATACAAGAATCGTTTGTTGGGTTTAATGAACTACATTAATAAAACATATATTATGTATAAATTAATGCAGAATACTTAAATGATGTAGCTTATCTAACATATAACCAACTTATACTTTTTTTTGTTACCGAGCCGACTGTTCTAACGAACTTAAAGAATTTTAGATGTTGCATATGTAACCAATTATTAAAACTGTGTGATAACAAAATGTCAGAAAGTAAAAAAAAAAAAATGCATTTCAGATTAATTTTTTTCTCATCCATCCACCTGCTTCAAAATTTTTTTCTTAAAGAAATAACATTAAGGATATTTTTAAGAATATTAGAATTCTACCTATTCTAGAAAACAACACAATACCGAAAATGTGATATATATATATATTACTAGCTGTTCCCACGACTTCATCCATGTGGAATTCTCTCTTTAGGTAGCATTTTTAATTATTTAGGCTAATTATTTTACAAATAAGTCTCATACGTATAAATACTTTAATGATCTATTTGCAGTGTTTCACTGCAAAGAACTTATTAAATTATATATATACAGTATTAATATGAGTTTAAGTACATTTTTATAAACTATGTTTTTTTTCCTATCTGTTGCTAAAACAAAAATTTTGCAGATTTGATACACGTGAGCATGCACATAGAATTGCCCATGGGGAAAACATTTTTTTTTAAATGAGCTGCAACTTTAAGCATGTCCTTGAGCTTTATTAATTGTTATTGCAAATGCTGCTTAATTTTATTATTAATTATATTCGCTTGAGTGTGGCACAGTCGTCTGCCCTCGTGTGTGCCCGTTCGGGTAAGCACACTTAGGCATATTTCCCCACCTACACCGTGCCATACCAGGTAGTGAAAATCTGCTCTTTGTAATTTTTTGGAAACTATACACTATCTAAAAAAAATCGGTGTGAAGAATTTAACAAGACAACCAACTGCTGCTGGAGATTGAAACAATAAAATGGTTTTAAAAACTTCAACATTCCTTACTTCTAAACATAAATGTTTCTTCCTAAATTTTAAATTTATCTTTTATTGTGTAGTTATCAAACTAATATTTACGATACCTTATCCTGAAGATGAATCATTGGCCAGCTGGATCACCACACCCTATTAGGTGTTTCCCAGCTGCAGGTTCCCCTCCTCGCACTGATAGATAATTGCTTC
Organism: Bacillus rossius redtenbacheri; assembly: GCF_032445375.1. Lineage (NCBI taxonomy): Eukaryota > Metazoa > Arthropoda > Insecta > Phasmatodea > Bacillidae > Bacillus > Bacillus rossius. The sequence continues at coordinate 19,878,689 of NC_086331.1, forward strand.
ACGTGTCGTACACACATTTAGAAAATAAAATCGTACGGGTTTGCTGTGCTGGTACTGGAGTGGGCCACCCTCATGTGTCCCATTGGTTCCTGGGTGGTTCCTGCATGGTTCCTTCTGCAGGTTCATGCAACGGTCTAGTCCACCTGCGCTGGTCGTGAGGGCTCGCCGCGTAATCGACCCATCGTCATGGGTGGGGGATGTACGTAGGAGAAGACTCCAAGTGCATCTTTGGACTGAACTTGGGGGGCTCGGTCTCTCCAGCTGAAACGTCGTGATGCCCTTTCCTGCGCACCTTTATTTCCTGGTCACATCACGTGCTACCGCGAGAAACATGTCTAGCCCGCTCTCCATCACGCTACTGAAGAATGGGTTAATCTCCAGCAAAATCAGTTCTTACATTGGTTAAGAACTTTGGTCAGCTGTCAGGATGAATGCATGGGTGTAGCCTGTAATCAACACCTTCGCCAAGAGTTTGTGCTTGGCAGTCAAGCTCCCTCTGGCATCGCGTGCAGACCCGTGCGTTGTTAAAGCGTGACTCCAAGAGTCACCCCTAATCATCCCAGTTGGTTTAATAATCGCCCGTGTTTGTTCACAGTGTATGCGCCTCCCCGCACAGCTGACTACTGACTCACTCAGCTCACTCTTCAGCAGCTATTCAATTATGTTCCTGCTTTTCTTATAGCATACCCGTATAAACAGACCTGGGTCCTTGTGGGCCAGCTCGGTAAACTCTGGTAGGAATATCGGCCCTCCGGACGCCTGCAGTGCGGGTGTTAACTGAACATGATGCAATTTTTATTAAAGTCCTCACATACATCGCACATGATTAGCCATCGGGGAACATGAGGAACTCCCGCGCTTCTAAGCATGCTTTGATGTGGCCATCTCTCCTTGAACTCCAACACAATGGTTCCCCATGCAATAATCTCCTGCAGTGCTGCTGCAATTATTTACCGGCTTGAATTTTAGTCGCGAGGTCGTGCATGCACGGTACAGTTGGGGTTGAGTGATGGTGGTGGTATCTACTGCGCATGGTTTTCGGCATTGTTCGCAGGCAAGTTTCATCTCCACCCTCGTGTTGAAGCTGTAATACATCACGTTTTGGCTCTCATTAACTGTAGGCTTCCCATGCTACTTATATTTGTCCGTACATGCCTGAATTCTTGCATTTGTTGAACTTGGCTATCCGTTGCAGGCCATATTTGTGCATGTTTTTTTTTCTTTCTCCTCATTTTCTTTCTCTCAAGTTAGCTAAAATTAACATCAAGGATTTAAATTTTAAAATTCCATTCTAAGCATATGTGCTATATTTGGTCGGTAATTTTACGTTGGTTAAAACATTGGTAATTAATTATAAAGGGTCCTCCACCCTTTACCTGGTCAGTGCCTAATCGAAGCATCCTATCCTCACATCTGCCTCAGTCGGATACCTGATCATTAAGACCTCTCAATGAGCCGTTGCCCTCTGGTTAACTTTAGTAACCCGCTGAATAGCCAAAACTCAGCAGTTTCCCCAACCACCTTGGCCTTGCTCCACTATGCAGTTCTGTGATTCAGCAAAACACCTGTTCCTTCTCTCCCTCTCTCTCACACTCTTGTGCTTGGCCCTAATGCTGACTGGTGCACAAAAATTTCATAACTTGCTGCTCACAAACACAAAATGCCAGCTGTCAACCATCAAAACCCTTGAGAGTTGCCAAACCTGCCTAATCTCTCATTGCAGCTATTCCATCTAACTTAAAATTTAACTGTTTCTAAATGAACTATGGACCTTAAGGGGGAAAAAAAACAAATTCCCAATTAACTTAAATCTAGAAAATTTTCTTTGCAACAAAACAAAAATCATATACCTAATAGTACTTATTAACACAAAATGCAGTTGACAGATAAGTGTCAATCCTACACAGTGAAATTTTCCATATTTTTTGCGTAAAATGTTAAGCAGAAATAATGAAAAAATTAAAATTTTTACACCTCTTTTGTTAATATGTAATGTTCGACTTTTCCAGTAACAGAAACAAATGTAATATCCTTAAACCATCATGAAAGTTAGTTCATTTACAAGCTTTTTCTCACAAACGTACAAATTTTAGTTTGGAATGTCACTTGTGTTGCAATTTTTAAATTCAGTAAATTGCACATATTCTGAAAGCCAATAAAAGGTTTATATAAATTACTTTTTTCCTTTAGTAATAAATAATTAAAATTTCAAACAAATATAACTTGTGACTCAGAATAGGCCTACTTACATGTGAAATTTTCATTTGCAGAACTACAAAGAACCTTTACTTCCCCTTGAGGTACCAAAATTTCCCTACCTTAAGGTGGGAACTGACATTCTTGAAATGTTTAGGCAGGGATTTTTTTAATTCTTATATACTACTCTCACCGGCTAAATATTCACCCAACTGCAAATTAAAGTTCAAAATCAATCATAGATGCAATGCAGTATGTATTCAACATGCACAGATTGCCAAAAGATCTCATCGCTGACAACGTACCAATCCTGTCGCATGAATGCTTAACGGGTAAAGAGATCAAACAGGCTACCAGTAACTTCCATTACCTTCGAATAATGGAATGGTGGAGAAATTGTTGCATTTCGCATTTCGCATTTCGCATTTCACATTTCACCAAACACAGGAGCACAAAGTGTTATTACTTAGGGTTCTTGTTTTGAGTCCCCGGTAAAACCTGGGCTTAAACTGCTGTCTTGCAGTAATGAAGTTGTCCAGGGGGCACCAGGTAAGTCCTGGCTAGCCAAAAATTTTGGGTTGTGGATATATGGCAAAGTGTGGAATGCCAGGCTCATTGGAGTTATCAATTCAGTACACAGTATGTGGCATTTACAAACATGCTTGTTAGATGCACCCCTGCACAGTCAATAGATCCATAAAGGCATGATGAATCCATGTCTTCGTATGGTGAAAGAAATGTCAAAGATTACTCTAGAATCATACAACTTTTTTGGTCTCAAGAGTGATTCTCATACTGCTTTAATAGTATCACTCAGTTTACACAACATACAAATGGTTTGAACGATAACGGAAAAATAATTTTGTCGTAAACAAACGCTACACAGTTTCTAGCCACAGTCCATGCAGGTAAATAAAATTTAAAATAATAGGGTTTGGTGGCTGGAGTTACTCACTTCAGTTCGTCGGTTCTATGCTATCAGTGTATGCATAATCCAGAAAAACTTTGTGTAAACCTGAGGTAAAGAGTAATTCATTTGCTACAACTTCTAGTAACCAACCACTCTTATTTATGACATATCGTGAACTCGCAACAACTGCTGTTTGAAAGATGTTGCAGCAAGAAACTAAAGGCTTCTTGAGACACGAAATTAAAAATATACTATCGAAAGTTAAAATGGAAAAGACAACATGATAAACAACCTGACACAAAACACTATTTTGACATTGGCATCTTGCCTGAAATCACTGTTCACAATAATTTAATTTCAAAATGGTACAATTAAACATAGCATGACAGGGCAGGCACTGGATAGAGCTGGCTAATACTAGAGTTCAGACTTGGCTGCCAGTAGGAAGTACGATGTTAGTAGAGGTGCGAGGTCGGCATATAAACAAGCATCTGCAAAAAAAAAGAAGTAAAAAATGAAAGAAAATGTCATAAGTCATAAATGTCATTAATAAAACTATGATAGTATTATTTACAGAACATTACAGCTTACTTCCATTTTATTTTTTTTCATTTAAGTTTCTAGAGGTTCAATTATTTGATCATAAATTTATACTAATTGTAGTGATAAAGCTAAATTTGCCTCAACATTGCAAATAAAGTGTAAGTCATGGTTACTGATGACCAAACTGCAGTTAGATTAATTTATAATTTAAAAATACATTCTATACTTTTAGTCACCCATCTATATTTATACATTACTAAAAAATTATTTTTTGTCAACTTTTGATGAGTTTTCATGAGCCCAAATATAGCCACAAACATGCAACAAAGGCTTAAGTTTATTAAATAATAAAACTAAATATAATCTGTAAAGCCCTACAATATTACAATTTTAATATAAATAAGCCTTTTGTATCCATAAATTATCTAGTGGACTTCTTGAATCTGGCCACAATGTGCACCATGAAAGGTGGGTTTATGATTGTTTTACTTATGAATTATAAACTTAATCTCTACACCAACAAGCACACTTAAATAATATTGAAAAATTATTTTTTTATGAATAAATTATGGTTGTTAATTTCAGAAACTGAAAATAAATAAGAATGCTGTGATGTTAAAATGATGGTAATTTTTGAAGTGAAAATTGTTTTGTGCAAGTTACCATAACTTTTACAGTGCCAAATTTTGGTTAAATATGGTTCCATTCATTGATAATTGACAAATTAAGACAGCATTTTTTATATATCAAAATGGGTTAGATGTATATTTAAAACACTAGTCATACAGCTCCTAATGAAAATTTGAATTACAGCAATTCAGCTCACAACCTATAATTAATATGAGAATCAGAATCATAAATTTGTAACTTGATATATATTCTATACACATATAAAATTACCATTACAGTACATACTTGTAATTATTATATTTTCTATACCAAGCTTATAAGGGTAAAAAAACTAAACAGTTATTATTATAACCTTTCACAAATTATAATAAATGTAACAAACATACCCGAATAATCAATTTCCAGAAACGTGAAATTTTAGGAAACTTTAAATTGTATTATTAAGTCTTACGATGTGGTGCTAAAAATTTCTTTCTTTCTGAACTTTTTGATACTATATCAAACCCTGCTTTCACCAAGCTAACACCACTTTCAAAAAACAAAATTTGACTGTGCTCTGAAGCTGCTTTCTCATAAATCCAGTGTTGGCCCTAGACTTTGAAGGGCACTAACAATTTGGAAAGAGGGGCCTTACCGATTTGTCTGGGGGTATGGAGAACAATGGAGGTTCGGGGGGGCCTACCCTCGGAATATTAAAAAAAAAATAACTTTAAAATAACCCTTACACCAACCTGGATCTTAAATTTTGAAGATGGTTTGCTAATATTGTTAATAGAAGATGTTGTACTTATGAAAATTTTAATAAATTACATTACAAATTGGGTCTGGAATATAATGACAAAACATTTTAAATGTCAGGTGTGCCGGTAACAAAAGGGTTGGCGTGGGTCCCCACTAGTCGCTGAGCCCTGGGTAGTTGCCTTGCTTGCCCGGTCCTGGAGATGCCCCTGCAGTTACCTGAAGTAAATATATAAAATATCACCAATGTCAACAGCACTTAAATCTACTTTTAAATCAATCTTAAAACATTAACTTTGTGAACATAAAGTTGTATTTCTAGCAAAAGTTTGATTGTTGCAGTTTATTATTAAGTACTCAATCATAAACCAACCTTTAGTTTGTACTGCAGTTGCCTGCATTATCATTCAAGGCCTTTGCATTGATGATCTCAAAGCTTGTCAAAATGGATATTTGTGGTTTCACCATTAGAAGTGAGAATTTATAACAAAATAACATTGGGTATTATTTTGGTAGGAAACAACTGCAACTTGAAAGTTGCCTGTTTTCAGATTTTTGTCAGTTCCTGTGAAGTTGACACAAAATCCTAAATCAAGTACTTGAGTAAAAATAAATGTGTAATTCAATTATTCAGTGGTTAACTGTATTTTCTCATGACTGTGAAGTCATAAAATGTTTTTCTGCTATGTAATTTTTGTTTTAAGCATTTTTTACCATCATTTTTCTCATTAGAGCTACATTTATGCTTTTACAAAAATAAGGTTCTGCAAAACTAAGCCACGTTGTTTTGTTCAATTACACTTTGGAAAAGTTATTTCTTAAATGACTGGACTTTCATTTCACTTCTAAAAAATACAACATGACATCCGTCATGTTCTCCCCGGTCGCTAGGCTCACTGTTGCCCAGGGGGAGCTGAATTGTTGCCCCTTGGATAGGCAGCCCTTCAGGATTTTTCTTACAGTGGTGTTTTTGAAAGGTTGTCTGAATTGTTGCCCCTTCGATGGTCAACCCTTCCAAGGGGCAACAATTCAGACAACCTTTCAAAAACACTACTGTAAGAAAAATCCTGATGGGCTGCCCATCCAAGGGGCAACAATTCAGTCGCCCCTTTGCCCATCACCACCCATTTTGCCCGTGTGCACCGATTGCACCTGAGTGCAACGACGAGTGCGACGGATGGCCCGAGGGCCTGCGGTGGTGGCAAACCACATTGCATCCTACAGAAGTGCATCCTTCCGCCACGGCTGACACTATTTGTATATACTTGTATATCGTCGTAATCATTGTTTGATCAATATGTGCCTTGTTATTAATGTAGTGTTCGCGTAAGCATATTTTCTTGTAACAGGTCAGGGTGCTCTGTCCCGCTCGCTTACCGCGCTGATACACTTTGCACACGCGCAGGAAAAGAGGTCCACGGAAGCTCCGGCCTCGCCGTCATTAGCCTTGCACGCAGTCGTAGTACAGGACCAAGTGAACGTTGACTCTAGTGAACTAGCAATTCGTGTTGTTTACGCGACCATAGGCAGGACCGCCTGTCTGCGGCTAGTTGCAGTCCTCACACGGATACCATCATCGGCGTATCTGCTATGAACTCGTGCCTACCCTACACACTGTCACATACTTTGCTTAGCTGTTAGTCATAGGAATGGATATATGTGTACCCAGTGCTTTGTGAACTGTATACCCTCCGCCTGCGAACTATACTTACTTTCGTTAACACCAGTCATTGTCCTTGTAGGTATTGTTGCCTTAGTTGTGTATAACCACCCGTATGGACTGTATTCCATGTGAACTGTGTTTCTTTTGTAATGTAACGCCACGGCCCTATTGCTATATCGAACTGTGCCAATGGGCACTATGGGCTGTGGTAAATGCGTGTCACCATATCACGTCTCTAGGGTTATAGACATTGTTTCGTCATTTTGTAACAGCCACTCAACAAGTCGTCAGGCCAATTAACTTCCCACACAGTGTGGTTGGGCATGCCACCGGTACACATGAACCAGGACATGACCAATGACTTTAGCGCCGAGAGGACACCTTGTAATACACAAAGTTCCACATGGCAATAAACTAGAGCTGCGCTTACCTGGCCTTTCATTCCAAAGCATAACCACAACTCCCCCCCCCCGCCAATACGGCCCACACCTATCTCCACAGACAGAGCGGAGCCCCAACCAACGTCGACGACCACCGGGGGACGGACAGAACCGGCATCAGTTTCTTGAATATCTTGAACAAATGTAATGATTGAAATTTCTTTTACTTGTGAAATTTCTTTTATTACATTGCCTTTCAAGAATAGTCCTAAAACTATATGTGCACTTTATTTTAATAAATTTATCTAAGTAATACTAAATTCCCCGAAAATTTAAGATAAGAAATATTTGTATATTTAATTTGTTTTCTTTGTATTTTACATTGTATAACATGACTTTTCCAATAGTTTTGCACAACACTTTCACACAAAGAAAAGATCTAATTTATGAAGTAAACACTGAAATTATAAACGTTAATAAACATATTTATTTTATTACTGACATCGATCAGGGCTACGCCCTCCCTAAGCCCGATGTGCCTCACGCCACCGCCGACCCCCTCTCCTCTCACCGTCACCCTCTGTTTCAAACCTCCCGCCAACAAGTGTGTGTGTGTGTGCGTGTGTTCGGTCGCCCTGCGCGAACCCTTTCAGCGCCCACCCTAACTGGAGCAGTGGAGATAGCGTGTTTTTTAAATAATGTAATTCTTAATTTTGTAATATTTAATCCTTAAATCTTAGTTAACTTATAATTTTTAAAAGGTTTTAATAATTATGTTTAACTCTAAAATTAATGTACTAACGGTAAGTTCAGGACTTCCTGCGGCCATGACACCCGGGGCCTGGGGCAGTCTCTTCTGTTCGCCGTGCGGGGTAGGACGCATCTTAGCACCTCGTCGACTTTAACTTTTGCTCGTAACCGATCCGTTAACATCCGCCGTCATAACTATTTTTTAATCCACCTTCGAGGCCTATCCCGGCGGCAGACTATATAACTTAATTAATTAAAGCTCCCCGGAGCGTTTTGGATTAATCAGCGGACTTATACTTTCGGGGCCGGGCCACGCGGTGTCCTGGTCAGCATGCAAGCTGAACTATGTGCTGTTTTCTGTGTGCGTCGTCAGTGTACGTGTCGGCGCCAATAAAACTCAATATTCACCAGACTCGTTGCACTTAATTCTAGACCACGAGTTTCCCAACACAGAGACGGAGGTGTGTGGGGCCCCTCAAGACCCCACGAGCAGTAACATAGCGTGCCCGCCGCTGAGTGCTAGCGGGGGGAAGTCGAGCCTAGCTCAACATGGGTCACGTCACGGCCCTGGGACAGAGTCGGTAGCCGGGTCCACGTGCCCATCCACATGGTGGCACCCAAGGTATAAACGTACGCAGATTCGAAACCCCCTCACGACATTACAATATAAATGTTAGAAAACATTTATGGTTATTTTATTTTAGTCAAATTCAAATGATTATTTCTACCAACATGTAACTTGTGCATTTGAACAATAGCTTCAAAGATGTGTGCAGACACAGCAAATAGCACAAAACTAACTTTTTAAAATGTACACATAACCATCAATTTCAATTCTACCTGTAATTAAACTTCTTTAAATGCTATATTTCATTTTATTAATGCATTTAATTGGAAGAAACTAATTCTACAAACAAAATAAGTTGTACAAACCTAGAAAGTAGGCTACCCTAATCTCTCATACTTGGGCTTTGAATTCACCACCATCTGTAAACAAAAAAACAATATTTGACTGTATTATTAAACTTTATGATGGTTAACCGTTTTTTATTTTATGGAACGCTACACAATAAGTTAGTCAAGAACTCTACTTTATGATTTTGAGAAATTTAAATGTTAAAATTTAAATCAAGTGGTCAGATCACAATCTTCTGACCACAAAACAATTACATGTCAAATTTACAAACAGGTCACACAAAACATCTTCACTGACTCTAAAACACAATTTTTACTGTTCTGAGGCTACCGAAGGTTGAAAATTATATATTGTTCATAATAAAATCCAGTGGTTGCTTAAGACACAAGATGAAGAACTCCATTCTTCAGACAACAATGTATTACTCTAGTCTATCATTGGGCTAATACCGATGACTGTGGTCTAACGAATTCAAATTAAAAAGTTTTGAAACAATTAAAAATTCGGCAGAGCCCGATCCACAGCCGCAAAATTCTCTCTTCACCACATTATCATGTTAAATCTGAGCCATCGCCGACACGCAACCTACCAGTACCTCATACACATGCTGACTAATGCCATGGCCACCCTTTGTCCTCAGAAAAATATCAATCATGACACATGACAACAGCACTTGGACTAAATCCAGAGTCTCTCTTAATTATTACACAAATGGCAAACTACTGCATCCACCAGCTTTCAAACCAACAAATACAAAAAAAATATGTAAACACACAAAACTTAACTACACAAATAAACAAACGGGTAAAAACAACTTTAAGTGGCTTAAGCACTATAAAGCAAGCTAATCAGAAACACTTAAACATGAAAATGTAAATGATCATGAAACATCATTCAAATACTTCTCAAAAATGATAAATAGCCTTTATTGAAATCATACCAGAAAACCTAACCATAGTGGTGAACACGGTAAGACAAAATAACAAATCATTAATAAAACTCATTTAGACTGGGGAGGGCAGTATTCCGGGTTGCTACTAGCTTAACACATATTCTTCAGTGCTTGAACAATTAAATACCTATTTTTGTTTGAATAATTAAACTAATATAACTTCTAACAAAAAAAATTGCACAATTAAAATTACAAAACATTTTACTCAAGGGAGTTTTCCTGCAACGACCTAGCCCAAACAGCAATTTATAAATTTGATTAATGATAAACTGTTAGCATTGTGAAGCAGATCTTGCAGCTATGAACAGTCTGCGCGTGCACTAACTTTCCTTCTTTCCCTTTCCTAGCATCACGTTTTATTTCTGGATAGCATCCCTCCTCTTTCCCTCTTGTCCCTCTGTGCCTGGGAAGTGACTTATGCTTAGGATGTATAGTGTTGGGCAGTTCTGGGCCAGGGTTCTGTCAGTTCTAGCATGGCTCGCCTTGTAGCCTTAGGCAGCATGAGCGAAACTTGGCATGGTTAAAAAGCAAGTAAATTTGTTTGTCTGTGATGTCTAACATGCATGGTAGCTGCACGCTCATAACGTTAACATGTAAACTTCTTATATTTTTATTATTTTGAATTCTTGTTCTGTCTGCCACCATCAAAATTGTGTTTGGTATTAACGAGCTGTGCTGGAGCACGATTAATTTCCTTTTTAATGTTTATATTACTTGGTCTGATTAACATTGGTACAGCCATGCAGTGTGTGGGTGCGTCCCAACTGCACAATGTTTTCCAATGATTTTTATGATAGTTCTTTCTTGGTTCGCCATGCTTTGGCTTTGTTCTCTTTTTCCCACCTTTTTGACTGTAACTTTCCGTGGGTTTTATTGTCTAGCATTTAGGTTTCACGTATAGAGAGAATTCCAGTGTTAGCCTATTTTACGCATTCAATGAGTGGCATTGCTACGTCATTATCTTAACTTTTCTGGCTTAGTCTTTGTGGGTTTTTGAATTTAAACATTTCTTTGCCCTGGGTCGTTTGGTCATATAATCTGTATGTTACATATATTGTTTTTGAGTATATTTTCGGGATTCTGTGTGTGTGATCGAAGAGTCTAGTAAAGGCCCTATACTTAAAACTCCATGATCATTTTAAGGTATTAAATAATAATGCGGTGCTTGTATTGCTCTTTTTCTCTTTTGCTTTTGTGACTTTTCATTGTTCATAAAAATTATTTTGGTATTGCCACAAGTAAACTTATGAATACTTTTTGCATAAGCTTTCACTTATTATGGTCATTTCTTTCATTGTGTCTAGACGTATTGACGTAACACGAATTTACTTACGTAAATGGTGGGATCAGTTATGCGTAATGTGAATGCTTTAATATTGTACTCATTTCCTACTAACTTTTACATCAGATTTGGAGTTTGCAACACAAACCACGTTAATCAACGTAATACTTTTTATGACTTGTGATTAACTTAATAATAAGGTAATATACAAAATACAATGTAGTGAAAAATTACATGCAATACAAGGCCTTCAACTCTGTAAATAAGTTTATTTACCTAGAATTTCTCTATCGTTTTCAACAGCAAAGATGTTACCATCCCAGGCTGTGATGGCAAGGCAGTGGTGATAGCCCCCCACCTCATCCATGGTAGGAGCACACCCTCACAGAACCATGCCCGAGGAAGTGACTAGGTACTACCTCCTCCACTACCAACACATCCTCTTCAGAGGGGAACATCACCAGAGACACCACTTCTTCCATGGTCTCCTCAAAGCAGTCCAACTCTGGAGGTACATCCTCCACTTCCTCCATGGTCTACTCAATAAATGAGGCCATTATTTCATCCTGTATGGTTTCTTCCACTGCAGAGGTGGCAAGACTGTAAACAAGACACATATTTTAACCCTTTACAAAAGTTTAACTGTTAAAAACTGGGGCAAACAGATAACCCTTAATCGGTCGCGCTATGGTCAAAATGACCGGGTATTATCAATTTTCACTGCTACGAGACTGTACACACTGTCTTATCATCCGCTCTTCTGAGTAGCTGCGTCATAGCGTTCTAGAATTACAAATCTGGCATTGTCTGCCAGTTGCGTTCTCTCTTTCATTCTAAGTGGATGCATGAAATGTTTCAGCTGGTCATTATGACCTTGCACGACCTTTAAAGTTTCATTTTATTTGTGTATCCCGGAAAATAACACCGTGCGCGACCTTCGATGGAACATTTTTATGCTGCCATAGATTGCAGTTCTCAGAACTTTTAGTGAACTTTTCATAATGTTTAGTAATTGGAGTGATGACACTGTAAGTAATAGAGAACAAGAAAGAATTAGACAACTTTTAATACATGTTTTCAACGAAAGTGACGAAGACAATGTCGGTGGAAATGCCTCTGAAGATGAAGACTGTCTATCCTACAGTGATCACAATACAGACACCGAAACTTCAGGCAGTGAAAATGATAATGAACAAGAAATCCAACAAGATACCACTTACCTAGGTAAAGACAATACTACAAAGTGGAATATACATCAACCAAGACCAAAAGTTTGGGCAAGGAAACAAAATATCATTACACATTTGCCAGGTGTGAAAGGATTAGCACGGAATACACAAACTGTTCTTGAGTGCTGGAGTCTGTTTTTTTCCAGATTCTGTAATTGACAAAATAGTGAACTTTACTAACACTTGCATAGCAAAGTTTCGCCAAAACTATGAACGTGAAAGAGATGCATTGGATACAAACATAAATGAAATGAAGGCTCTTTTCGGGCTGCTTTATTTGGCAGGTGTACTAAGAGCAGCTCACTTGAATTTGTTTGACTTATGGGTAAGTGATAGTACAGGTGTAGATAAGTTTGGCGCAACATTATCTATAAAGAGTGTATTTTTTATTGCGTGCCTTGCGTTTTGACGATCTGAATGACAGGGCAGAACGAAAATCACGAGACAAATTGGCTCCTGTTAGAAAGCTATTTGATGAATTTGTAAGTCGATGTGCGCAACACTACACAATTGGCGAGTACGCTACAGTGGATGAAATGTTGGAATCATCCCGAGGTCGTTGTAGTTTCCGGCAATATATAAAAAACAAGCCTGCAAAGTATGGGATTAAAATTTTTGCCCTTACAGATTCTAGAGTGCACTACACTCTCAACATGGAGATTTATACGGGTACTCAGCCGGATGGTCCATTCAAAGTAGAAAACAGTGCGCACAAGGTTGTGGAAAGGATGGTAGCCCCAATTTCCGGAAGTGGGCGGAATATTACTACAGACAATTGGTTCACTTCCGTTCCACTTGCTCTTTATCTCATCAAGAATCACAAGTTGTCTTTGGTTGGTACCATTCGTAAAAATAAAAGGGAGATACCACCCATATTCTTGCAAACTAAAATGTGATTGACTCCTAGCAACATGTTTGCTTTTGGGAAAGACTGCACTTTACTGTCTCATATGCCGAAGAAGAACAAAGTTGTGCTTCTTCTGTCTACAATGCACCATTCCGACACAATTGACGAAGAAACGGGTAACGCATGCAAGCCTGAGATTCTCACCTTCTACAATGCCACGAAAGGAGGCGTGGACACTTGACGAGCTGAAAGCCACCTACTCTGTTGCAAGGAGAAGTTGCCGTTGGCCGCTAACTATTTTTTTCACTCTGTTGAACATTGCTGGCATCAACAGCTTCATCATATTCCAAGCCAACACCTAAAACGACATGAGCCGCCGAGAATATTTGAAAAAACTGTCAAATGAGCTCTGTGTTGACCACTTGAAAGTATGTGCTGCAATGGCCACTTGAAAGTACGTGCTGCAATAAAGTCTTCCTAGACAGCTACAGATGAAGGTAAGGCAACTGGCAGGAATCCCTGAACCAACTGTGGCTGCTGCAAAAAATGCTCCCGGACGATGTGCTTTCTGTTCATGGAAGAAGAATCCAAAAACCAGCACATGTTGTGTGGAATGCAACAGCTACATCTGTAGAGAACACACTGTTACAACCTGCACCAGCTGCTCAACAAAAGAGGTTCAGAGTGATGAGGACTTGGACTTGCAGGCAGGCAGGCAGGCAGGCAGGCAGGCAGGCAAGTGTTATGTTACACTGTATATTTTGCTTATGTTTTTTGTAATTATATGTGGAAAAAAATTAGAATTTCTTATGTGTCAGATAAAATATAAAATAACGTGACAATAATATTATATTATCAGCCAATTGTGTGTTATGCACGGTGCATGGAGGTTAATAGATACTAAAGAAAACTAACATTTTGAATTTGATGTTATCCAGTGTGAGATGAAAAACAATATGTTGACACTATTTTAATGTATTTATAATCATGTCATATTTTTTACATTACAATTATATAAGAAATAATCACTATTATTACATTAAAAGAATGTTAAAACTATTTTTTTCTTGTATTAAAAGTCTCAGAACAAGCTAAGTAAAATGTTATAATTTTTTTCAGAATTTTTTTTAACACCTGGTCATAATGACCGTGTGCGACTACACATGTCACAAAACATTGCGCGCCCTATTAAGGGTTAAGACTGGGATTACCATGTACACCAGGTATAACAATTATACTAGGCTATGTTAACTGTTACAACTTGGGTACCAGTTACTTCAGGTTAAATTGTTAACCATCCGTTAGGTGAGCCTCTAAAATGTTTCAGATTCATTGCAATGAGTTTTAGAAATAGAAAGTACACACAAAATAACATTTTCAATTAATTTAATGAAATTCAAATGTAAAACTTACATGAACTTTATCTTTTTCTTTCTTCATGGTAAACTGTTTATTTCTTTATTTTTTATTTGTTAGTTACTTTCATAATGGAGGCACATCAAAACATAATAAAAAGAACATATAATAGTAAATTTCAGAAAGTAGGTAAGTAAAAATATTATGCAGGAAAAAACTATGGCAATATAAATTCAAAATTCAAAAATGAGCCATATAAAATAAAAAAGTAACTCAGCTACAAAAAATTCTAATAATAAAGTATCAGTATCTTTCACTTTCATTAGCACAGGTTGCTTTACATTCCGACAGGCTTTGTGCTCATAAATTGAGGTATGATGCGGCCTTAAATCGAGCCCACAAAATTCTCCAAATGAATGTGAGGCGTTTTAATATTAAGGCAATTTTTACTCCTAAGTGCGCTATTAGTAAATGGAAGGTGTATTCAAGAGGGAGGGACCACGAGCCCCCTTCTATTCTCCCTAGAGCCAGAATATTTAAACAAATTGTTAAAAAATTTATTTATCCCATTCATTTTAATTATTTAAACAGAACACACAACTTAGAAACGCGCAACTTAGAAACGCGCAACTTAGAAACGCGCAACTTAGAAACGCGCAACTTAGAAACGCGCAACTTAGAAACACGCAACTTAGAAACACGCAACTTAGAAACACGCAACTTAGAAACACGCAACTTAGAAACACGCAACTTAGAAACACGCAACTTAGAAGATTATATCTTGTGTGTTTCTAAGTTGTGTGTTTCTAAGTTGTGTGTTTCTAAGTTGTGTGTTTCTAAGTTGTGTGTTTCTAAGTTGTGTGTTTCTAAGTTGTGTGTTTCTAAGTTGTGTGTTTCTAAGTTGTGTGTTTCTAAGTTGTGTGTTTCTAAGTTGTGTGTTTCTAAGTTGTGTGTTTCTAAGTTGTGTGTTTCTAAGTTGTGTGTTTCTAAGTTGTGTGTTTCTAAGTTGTGTGTTTCTAAGTTGTGACAGCACCCCCTGATGAACGATCCATTCTTAATTGCAGATTAGCAAACGGCGTTCCCAAATTGTTAGCTATGGCTAAACACACTGTGGCATTAGAGATAATGGCCACTAAATATTCAACAACTCATTGGACAGCTAGTCAGTTCAAAGGATCAAACTCGCACCATGTCGTGTCCGAGGCTGAGATTGAGCTCACGATCCTCTCCATAAGAGTGTGACGCCTAAGTGATTATGGGAAAATTGTTTGAAATTGACTGTCAAGTTGTAATGGGTGAAACTATAGGTACCTACTGTAAAATTTTATGTGGTAATAATTTGCTAGTCTGGTAGAAATTTATTTTGATTAAAAAGTTATGAAATATGGTCACATCTTCGCTTGTATTTTTTGCATGCAAATTTAAAACCTGAATGAATGTTTGCATAAAAATTTTGAAACACTGAAGTTGATTTTAATGTACTATGTGAAAATGAAAATTTTGCTTTAAACAACAAACAGCCTAATACACAGAAGTCTATGCCGGGGCAATAATATGAGCGTATTGTATGAGCGTGTGCGTATCATCACGAAAGCGGCCTACCGTCTCTGAAAGGTTGGTAAATAGAGAGCAAGTGAGAGAGCAAGAAAGAGCGAGAGAGAGCAAGAAAGAGCGAGAGAGAGTATGTCAGTGAGAGAGAGTATGTCAGTGAGAGAGAGTATGTCAGTGAGAGAGAGTATGTCAGTGAGAGAGTGAGCAAGTGAGAGTGAGCAAGTCAGTGAGTGAGTTTCAGTGAGAGTGAGCAAGTCAGTGAGTGAGTTTCAGTGAGAGTGAGCAAGTCAGTGAGTGAGTTTCAGTGAGAGTGAGCAAGTCAGTGAGTGAGTTTCAGTGAGAGAGTGAGCAAGTCAGTGAGTGTCAGTGAGTGTCAGTGAGAGAGTGATAGTTTCAGTGAGAGAGAGTGAGAATGTCAATGAGAGAGAGGGAGAAAGACAGTGAGAGAGGGAGAAAGACAGTGAGAGAGAGGGAGAAAGACAGTGAGAGAGAGGGAGAAAGACAGTGAGAGAGGGAGAAAGACAGTGAGAGAGGGATAAAGACAGTGAGAGAGGGATAAAGACAGTGAGAGAGGGAGAAAGACAGTGAGAGAGGGAGAAAGACAGTGAGAGAGGGAGAAAGACAGTGAGAGAGGGAGAAAGACAGTGAGAGAGGGAGAAAGACAGTGAGAGAGGGAGAAAGACAGTGAGAGAGGGAGAAAGACAGTGACAGAGGGAGAAAGACAGTGAGAGAGAAACAGAGGACAGAGAGAAAACAATAAAGAGAAATACAGAGAGAGAGAAAGACAGAAATACGAAAGGGAGATACAGACACAGAAAGCCAGAGAAAGAAAGAGAAAGACAGAATGGAGAGAGCTGGAGTGGCGGACTTGGCAACGGTATCAGCTTGCGTCGTTTCTCTGCATGTGCGGATATCGATTCTCGCTTTTTTTTTTACCCCACGGAAGAGTGTCGTAAATATACACACCGTGCACGGGTTTGAAAATCGTAGCGGTGGCGCTGCGTAGTGTGACCATAACTTGCAGGAAGGTCTCTCCTGGACGCGGCGTACGCTGATTCTTTCACTATTAAAACTACATGTGGTTTCCTACTTATTAAATATATCATTACTGAGAATGGTTTCATTGGAAGGGGAAAATATGTGTATTCGTGGTCATGTATATAACAACAACGAAGTAGAGGCAACTTTCTGTATTGAATGCAGAAGTGAATCGTCAAACATATTTTGCTCTGCCACTCTACCAAGTAACTTAAGTAATTTATCTTCTTGAGTTTATGTATAACGATTTTTTTTTTTTAAGTTTATTGTTGACTAGGTATTTGGTTTTCGTTGTTAGACGGCAGCAGAATTATAAATAGAAAATATCGTTGCCCGGCAGGACTTGGAAACTTTTGTAAACACGTTGCTGCAGTTCTTTACTTAAGTATCATTGAACATATTTCAAAAAATTACGTCCCACAAATATACGGGGAAAACCATGTTCGACTAAGGCTATAAAAATATATTCCAAGGGAAAGTGAATAAATGATATTGCCTAATACAGATCTAAAATATCCTGTACCCGCTTATAGTTCAGAATTATAGGCCATCGCGTCAAATATTGCAAATATAAAATGTATTTGTTAGTAATGCGAAGGCACTTAAGATTTCTGTCAAAAAAATACGACCAGGCAGATTGTCCGAAATTGTTCCATGAAAGAGAGCAAAAAATATTTGACTCGTTTGCTAGTTATTTTTTGGCAGATTCTCATTAAATTCCGTTTGGTGTCACCGCACGAAAAGTGAAATACGGAAAATATATTAAATCTGAAGCCAAGGTCAATTGTAAAAGAAAATACTATACAATATAGGTGTACGTTGTGGTCCGATATATCATGGATTTGTGGAAGCCCAGATGGTATTCTACTTAGTGCATGCAGAGCTGAATGATTATTAAAAGTTAAGTGTCATTTCATGCAGGAATAAGTGCATAATGGACGTGATAATAAAGATTAATACCATGTATTGTACTCAGTGTCATACTAATATACAAAACAGGTATTGGTAAATGTGATTTGTATTTTCACAATAGAAAACATGTATGTACAACTTTAGAAAAGAACTTTATATTTCATCAATGCAATTTTCAACATACATAAACATTTTATTTTAATATTTACCTACACTTGTTTCATTTAATATAAAATAATCAAAGAAACATAATAAAAAATTCCATTCATCATGTGCATTTATCTGTTTTCGTCTAGCTTTGTTTTCTCTTCTTTATCTAACTTATCATCACCAATCAAATGTTTATTTAAAATAATGTATTACATTAGAATGTTTAAATTGTTAAA